>NC_140184.1:27307106-27556357 GCF_963971535.1 Notolepis coatsorum
AGTGGACAGACACACCATATACATATAAAGTGAGAGATTAGGGGTTAAAGGCCAAGTTGAAGAGGTGGGTTTTGAGCAGTTTTTTGAATGAGTCCAGAGTTGGGGCGGTGCGGAGTTCTGCGGGGAGGGAGTTCCAGAGGGTGGGAGCTGCCACACTGAAAGCTCTGTCCCCGAAGGTCCGCAGTCAGGTTCGGGGGATGGAGAGCTGACCAGTGTCCGTGGATCGTAGGGACCGTGACTGAGTGTAGGGGTGGAGGAGGTCAGTGAGGTACTGAGGTGCCAGAGCGTGAAGGGATTTGTAGGTGAGCAGGAGGGTTTTGTAGGTGATGCAGGATTTGATGGGGAGCCAGTGGAGGTGGATGAAATCATTTCTTAATCACATTGTGCATTGTGCATTGTATCCCTGAAGATTAGATTCAATTAGATTTAAATGTATTGTCATCATACAGACAAAGTACAGTACAAAAAAAATAAGTTGGCATCTAACCAGATTGAACATGTAACAGTAAGGTGCAATAGCAATATACAATGTACAGGTGATTAAACTGGAGTATATATAAATGAGTACTACTGAGTAATAATGCTAATCAGATGTATGTACAGTGTAGTATTATTACATACAGTGATACTGGTATAAAAACACTATGGTAGTAAGTCATACTGGCCAGCAGTGTAACTAAGAGTAGGTAAGGGATATATACAGATATAAATATAGTATATACAGGTATGTAAAAAGGATTATATGCAGGTATATTCAGACAGATGAGGATAAATATATATATACGGTTAACTATAAATATATATATATATGGTATATACAGCATTATTGTACATGCTATCATACAAAGTTATATGGGTTATATGCGGGTATATAAATAGGTATATAAAAATGATTATGCAGGTATGTTCAGACAGATGTGTATAAATATTGTAACAGATCTTCTCCCCCATCCTTGGGATATGTGTAGGATGGGAGATATATCCGTCACTTAGGTAGCTGATTAGTACTGATGTAACACACCTGCACAGCATTTAGGCACGTCCACCTCACATGAATGAATGAATGAATTAATGAATGAATGAATGAATGAATGAATGAATGAATGAATGAATGAATGAATGAATGAAAACTTTATTTAACAGATTGCAGAATGGGTACAATACAGTACGGCTCAATACACACAATTGTTAAGGGGATGCAGACCAGAGAAAGACGTTTGTCTTGTTTACATCAGGGTCACCCATTTTCAATTCATAGTGACATATGACATACACAACATACATGACATCATGACAATTATGACATAGGGGACATACATGACATACAGGTATATAGTACTGTTACATTTGTGACATATACAATATGCAAATACATACAGTACTGTTACACAGAGATCCTAACAGAAAATATATACATATGATGGGGAGGAGACTGTACATTAGGAGTACAATAGGAGGGGGTAGGTGGGTGGGTAGAAAATATATACATACGGTCGGGAGGAGACTGTCTATTAGGAGGGGGGGGTTGGACATTTACGGTGGCCAGTTTCGAATTGCAGCCTCCCGTAGGTGAACCTGTTAAGCTGTAGCCCTATTTTCAGAAATTTCGCCTAAAGGTACATGCCTAAGTAAATGGAAGATTGCTCCACTTCTACAAGGTCAATTAGCATGTTCTTGGTATATAGGAACATCTAGGGACCTGGGGGTATCTATTTCCAGTGTCAGAAATATTGTTCTGTTACTAGGCTTGAGTAAATTGTAATGAAAAAAAGGAGAATATAAATTATGATTTATTTTTGCATCTGTGCCGGTGAATAACACCATGAAAACATTAAGCTTATTTTGATTTGGCTCACTGAGCTCATTCACCACCTTCTTGAGATCAAGTGTACAAAAGATCTAAGCAAATTAATAAAGGGAAGATGATTAAACAGAAGGATTTGTAGATACAGTAATAAATGATAATTTTAATTATGAATTAATATTTGACCTTGAACTTGACCTTATTATGTCCAAATCATACATCTATGGATAGGGAAACGGCTCCTCTTTCCAATGGCAGGGTTAAATCTGGATTTAGTCATTTCCTTGTGGTTTTACGATAAAATTAGCATTTTTCCGATAAATTCTTATTTTCGGTAAATCTTACAAAACATCGGTAAAAAGGGCGGCTAGGTGGCGCAGTGGGCAAGGCGCTCGCCACCAACGCAGGAGATGCTGGGTTCGAGCCCAGCTCTCGGCGTTGCTACCAGCTTGGCTGGTCGTTCATACTAATACAATTGGCAGTATTAGGGGGTGGGAAGCTGGTGGGTGGGGATCGGACGTTGTGGACAGCGACTCCTACAGGTCGGTTGGTGCGCCTGCGCAGTAGAATCAGGAAGCAACAGGGGCGGCGTGTCCCTCCCACGCAGACCCTCGCCGCTGAGAGATCGCGCTGTGCAGGTGAAAAGATGCGACGGCTGCCTCCTCGTGTACCGGAGGGGACACGTGATGCAAGGCTTCGTCCACATTGCAGCCGGCTTGTGGGAGGCATGGCCTAACAACGCTCGAGACAGGGGAGGGTAGAATTGGACAATACGAAAATTGGGGAAGGGAGAAAAATTGAAAAATGGGGAGAAAACGTAGACAAAAAAATAAAAAAAACATCGGTAAAAATGAGAAAATACACGTTGACTGCTGTTTTGATAGGGTTATGGTTTTTAATCTTGGCTAAAAAAAAGAAGAAAAAAAAACACTTTTAAGGGCCCACATGTGGGCCCTCATGAGGACGATTCGCGACGCGCCACTTTGCCGACCTCTAGCGGCTCGGGTGTGCATTTCTTTTAATACAATATATAGATAGAATTAAAGCCCAATTTGTTGCCTGTCAAATGCCCTTTTAGGTGACAAAATCCGTTCAGCGGTTCTCGAGTTACATGCCGATATGTGAGGCGTGCGCCAAAGTACACATTACCACCCCCGACCTCCGGGGGCTCTAGCTCCGTCAATCATTTGGCGATCTCGAAAAGTTTTGGACAGGGTTGTAGCCAATGCGGGTGGCTTTCCAATGATACCCCATGATATGATAATTGGGGATCTAATACAGCCTCTATTGATCGATTTATGATAAAGAAAAGCAGGGTCCCCCAATTGGGGGACCTTACAGCTTAACGAGCGGTTTTGAATGTGGGTAGGGATTCACATCTTTTTACGGCTGTGGGTAGGGTGTTCCACATTGTTGTGGCATAATTGCAAAATGACGTTAGTCCCTTGTTTGTGCCGAATCTGGGTTGCACATGATTTGTGGAACTCCCTCTGGTGTTGTGGGCGTGGTATTCACTGACCTTTGGGAAGTATTTTGACATGTACATGGGTACCTGTGTGGTGTAGTGTATCTTGTAGACCAGGCCCATTGCAAGTTGCTGTACTCTGTCGTCTACTCTAAGCCATCCTAGGTAGTCAAAGTGGGCAGGGGTGAGGTGGGTTTTAGGAGTAAGGTCAAGTAGTAGTCTGACCAGTTTGTTTTGTGATGTTTATAATCTTGTTTTTAGCGCCTTTGAGGTGCTTTGGTACCATGAGGTGCAAGCATAGTCGTAGTACCCTTGAATGAGTGCTCCTGCCAGAGTCTTCAGGGTATTCTTGTTTACCAGAGAGGAGATCCGGTACAAGAATCTAGTTCGTTGGTTGACTTTTTTGATTACATTGGATGCCATTTTGTCACAGGAAAGATTTGCCTCTAGGATGGAACCCAGGTATGTAATTTCATCTTTCCTTGTGACAATATTGTCACCCACTGTAACTGAGAAGCCGTCGGTCTTGCTGAGTTTGTTATTTGATCCAAAGAGAATGGACTCTGTTTTACCCAGGTGTAATGATAGTTTGTTATCAGCGAGCCAGGTGCAGATTCTGCCGAGTTCCGAGCTGAGGGTTTTTTCAACCTGTAACTTGTTCTTGTCAGAGACCAGCAGGGCTGAGTCGTCCGCAAACAAGAACAAGTTGCAGTCACAAGTTGACGACATGTCATTTGCATAAATTAGGAACAGTAGCGGTCCTAGTATGCTTCCTTGTGGAACACCACAGCTCACTGTGAGGGGGGGGGGGGATAGAGTACCGTTTACCTCCACCATCTGTTCTCTCCCCTCCAGGTACGATTGCATCCAGCTCACTGATAGACTATCAAAAGATAAGATAAGATAAGATATTCCTTTATTTATCCCCTTGGGGAAATTCAGGCATCATAGCAGCATGGGGGGGAGGGGGGGGGGGTACAGGTAGTAAAACAACACAGTATACAGGTAGTAAAAGACAACACAGGCAGTGTAAACAATTTGATCAATATGGTCAATATAATTTACTATCTGACTAGCTGAGGAATATTCACATTATTCACAGTGTCACATGAGGTGCAGTATGCAAGTGGTAGTGTTATAATAATTTACTATCTACTGAGTATACATTAATCAAAGTACCAGGGTAGTCTACTTTGTCCCCCTTGGGTTCCTATAAGTCCCAGGTCAATGTCTGGTAGCAGTCGCTGTCGCTGCCCCCTGTTGTGGGGCCTGGAGGCTGCTAGTCGCTGCCCACTGTTGTGGAGCCTGATGGCCGCTGGTATGAAGGACTGTCCGAGGCGGTTAGTTGAGTGTCGGGGGGGGATGAATCTGTGGCTGAACGAGCTTCTCATCTTGACTAGCTCGTCGTAGAGGGGGTGGTAGGGGTTCTCCATGATGGCATCCAGCTTCCTTATCATCCCCCTCTCTACCATCACCTCAAGTCTAGGTAGCTCGACTCCCACCACGGAGCTAGCCTTCCTCACCAGCTTGTTGAGCTTGTTGGTGTCCCTTGAGTTGATGTAGCCTCCCCAGCATGCCACAGCATAGAAGAGGATGCTGGCCACAACAGACTGGTAAAAAGACTGCAGCAGTTTGTTGCACACATTGAAGGACCTGAGTCTCCTCAGGAAGAACAGCCTGCTCTGTCCCTTCCTGTAGAGGGCCTCTGTGTTGTCCGACCAGTCCAGTTTATTGTTCAGGTGTACCCCAAGGAACTTGTATGAGTCCACCATCTCCACATCCACCCCTCGGATGGAGATGGGAATCGGGGGGGGCCTCTTCTTGCCCCTCCGGAAGTCCACCACCAGCTCCTTGGTCTTACTGGTGTTGAGTTGGAGGTGGTTGCTGTCGCTCCACCCCACGAAGCTCTCCACCAGGGCTCTGTACTCCTCCTCATCATCGTCGGTGATGTAGCTTACGATGGAGGAGTCGTCTGAGAACTTCTGCAGGTGGCACCCGCTGGAGTTGCGGCAGAAGTCTGAGGTGTAGAGGGTGAAGAGGAAGGGTGACAGCACAGTTCCCTGGGGGGCGCCGGTGTTGCTCACCAGTACGTCAGACTGACTGTCCTTTAGTCTGACGTACTGTGGCCTCTCAGTGAGGTAGTCCTTGATCCAGGCCACCAAGCCGTGCTCCAGCTGCATCGCAGAGAGCTTCTCCGCTAGCAGTGACGGCTGGATGGTGTTGAAGGCGCTGGAGAAATCAAAGAACATGATCCTCACTGAGCTGCGCGGCTTTTCCAGGTGCGTGTACGCTCTGTGGAGCATGTAGATGATGGCATCCTCCACCCCGATGTTTGCCTGGTATGCAAACTGCAGGGGGTCGAGGGAGTCACGCACCAGGGGCTTGAGGTGTTGCAGGACCAGTCTCTCAAACGTCTTCATGACGTGTGACGTCAGAGCGACTGGCCTGTAGTCGTTGGGGGTGCTGGGACGTCCCTTCTTGGGCACCGGGACAATGCAGGAGGTCTTCCAGAGCTGGGGCACCCTCTCCAGCCTCAGGGAGAGGTTGAAAAGATGCTGGAGCGGTGCTGCCAGCTGCTCTGCACATACCTTGAGCACCCTGGGATTGGTGTTGTCCGGTCCTCTGGCCTTGTTTACATTAATTTTGGAGAGCTGCCTACTGACCTGACTGGTTGTGATCGTCAGGGTTGGGGGTGGTGGGCAGTCTGCTGGTGTTGGGGGTGGGGTGCCGTTGCTGATGGGTGTGGGGGTGTGGGGCGTGGGGGGGCTGCTTTGTAGGTGTGATCTGGTGCTGGTGTCGATGGGTGGGGGGAGGGGTGTGGGGAGGCCACTCTGGTCAAAGCGGTTGAAAAACGAGTTGAACTCGTTTGCACGCTCTGGAGGGCCCTCCACAGCTGTGCCCTGCTGTTTGAAACCAGTGATCTTCCTAACCCCCGCCCACACCTCCCTGGTGTTGTTGGCCTGTAGTCTGCCCTCCAGCCTGTCCTTGTAGCTGACCTTGGCTGCCCTTAGCTCTTTTTTGAGCTCCCTTTGGACAGCCCTGGCCTGCTCAGTGTCCCCTGCCATGAAGGCCCTCTTTTTCCTGTTTAGCAGGTGTTTAATGTCCTTGCTAATCCAGGGTTTATTGTTTGAGAAGCAGCGTACCCTCTTTGTGGGTACGATGCTCTCCTCACAGAACCTGATGTAGTCTGTGATGCAGTGGGATAGTCCATCAATGTCATCACCGTAAGCCCTCTCAAACATATCCCAGTCTGTCGACCTGAAACACTCCTGTAGCTCCTCCTCGACGTCGTCAGACCACTGTGGGACAGACATGGTGGTCGGAGGCTGTCTCTTAATGAGAGGCGTGTATGTGGATACAAGCCTCACAAGGTTGTGGTCTGACTGGCCGAGGGGGGGCAGGGAAGTCGCACTGAAAGCCTCCTTCACGTTAGCATACAGGAGGTCCAGAGTTTTGTCTCCCCTGGTTTTGCAGGTGACATACTGGGTGAAGTTTGTCAGGGTCTTGTTCAGTCTGACATGGTTGAAGTCCCCATTGATAAAAATAAATGCATCCGGGTGTTTTGTCTGAAGCGCCGCGACGGTGGAGTGTATGACGTCACTCGCCTGTAAAACCAATTGCTTTTAGCTTGTCAATCAGAATGGAGTGATTGACAGTGTCGAAGGCATTTTGTAGGTCCAGCATGACCATGCCGCAGTATTCGCCCGCGTCCACCTCTTGTTTGATGTGGTTGTTCAAATAGAGAAGGCATGTGTCAGTGGAGTGGGATGTTCTGAAGCCATATTGGAATTCGTAGATTAGATTTTTTTCCGCAAGGTACTTTTGGATCTGTTCGTAGACTATTTTTTCCATGACCTTCGAGATGAAGGTAAGAATAGAAACAGGGCGGTAGTTGCCTGGGTCTAATTTGCTGCCTTTTTTGTGCAGGGGGGTCACTCTCGCAATTTTGAAGTCTTTCGGAACATGTCCCTGTTTTATGGAGAGGTTTATTATGTGTGTGATGACTAGGGTGATGGCGGCTGCTGAGTCTCTGAGGAATTCGGAGGGGATGTTGTCAGGGCCAGTGGCCTTGTTAGGTTGGACGGCGGTACATTTTTTTGAGTACCTCATCTGTTGTTACCATTTCAAGTTTGAAGTCGTCTTTGCGGACCCCTAGGTTTTTGTAGTATGCTACTATGTGTTCTACCACAAAATGCCCTGAGTGGGAGGGTAGTTTATTAACCAGTAGGCCTATTGTGGCTATGTTTGTAAAGAATATGTTAGGTATTTGGCCACATCCAGTTTGTCTGTGATGAGTGTTTTCTGTCTTTATGTTTATGTTTGTAAATCTGGTTTTTAGTTTTTTGCTGCAGCCTAGTTGGTTGTTGAGTAATTTCCAAAGTTTTCAGGGTTTGTTTTTGTTTTCCTCAGTTTTGTCATTGATGAAATCTTTTTTTGCGGTTTTGATCATGGTGTTTACGTAATTTCTTAGTCTGTTTCTTTGAATTTTTGTTCAACCACGTGGGCTTGGAAGCCTTGGAGTTCACTGTTTGAGCTTTTGGTAAGCTTTGTCTGACTTTTATGAAGTTCAGAGCATTTTTTGTGTCTGGTTTTGATAGCTGTCAGTATTTCAGTGTGCATCCATGGCTCAGCGCAATTCTTAACCCTGGTGGTTCTTAGGGGTGCCATGTTGTTAAGTATTGTTGTGAATTTGGTTTTGAATCCAAGCCATGTTTCTTCAACTAGTGTACCACTGAGCTCATCTGACCAGTCCATGCTCTCCAGTTCTTGGTTAAAGGCCTCTCTAGAGTAGGTTTTGAGGTCCCTAGAGGACATGCACACACACCCTAGCTGATTAGTACTGATATAGTACACTGCACATAATTAGTAGACACACACCTTACGTGCACTCACAAGCATCGCACACATTACATTAACACTGAGATGAAGAGAGTTGAGAGGAGCGGAGTATGGTGTTGGAGTAGTGGGGTAGAGAGAGAGAGATTATTGTTCAGAGTTGTGATGGTGAGAGGAAGTAGAGGAGAGGAGAAAGCGAGATAGGTGTTCTTTGTGTACTGGACCCTGGACTGGCTGAGATACCCCCCTGTGTACTGACCTTTTGGACTGGACGACGACCCTGAACTGTGAACAATCCCTTTTTCTGTCGGCGAGCCTGTTTTGTGTTATCGACCCCCGGACCGGATCACGACCATTCTATTTAGGTTGTTATGATTACAGTTCAGAGTTTGTACAGTATGGGTAACAGTATAGGTAATAGAGCCTAGAGTACAGGCAGTGGGGTTCAGAGTTCAGAGTTTATACAGCATGGGGGTGGGGCTGTCATTGTTGTACATCGAGTTCAGAGAGATAACAGTCGAGGGGAAGAAGCTGTTCCTGAGCCTGCTTGACTTAGAACGGAGATTCCTATCGCACCTCGGGAGGGTAGGAGGGCAAACAGTCCTTGATTGGGATGAAAGATAGGTGTCCTTGACAATGCTGCATGCTAGGGTAGTCAACAAGATAGTCCATATGTTTGAATACGTGTCAATCAAAACCCAGGTGAGTCACATGTTGCACCAGAATTATTTCACAACACCTGTGTGACTCATTGGAGTGGAAGTTTTCTGTGGCAGTGCAGTCAGGAGAGACATAAAGATAAAACAGGGTCAAAGTTAGAGGCTGGCTGTGATTTCTCCCAGAATAGTGACAGGGTAGATATCGTGGTTGTTCACAGCTCAGGCACAGAAACAAGCCATAAAGCTCCCATAAACATAGTGAGAAGAACACACTGTCCACAACTCCCTGGCCCCAGGAAGAGAGAGAGAGAGGGGGAGAAGGGGAGAGGGGGGGAGGAGCGAGAGAGAGCGAGAGGGAGAGAGAGAGGGGGGGGGGAGGAGCAAGAGAGGGAGAGAGAGAGGGAAGGAGCAAGAGGGGGAGGGGTGAGAGGGAGAGAGAGAGGGAAGGAGCAAGAGAGTGAGAGAGACAGACAAGGGTACATGTTGTAATTTATAATATCTGATATTTAGATCCCTCATAATGCCACAGTACAGTTGTCCTCTCTCTCTCTCTCTCTCTCTCTCTCTCTCTCTCTCTCTCTCTCTCTCTCTCTCTCTCTCTCTCTCTCTCTCTCTCTCTCTCTCTCTCTCTCTCTCTCTCTCTCTCTCTCTTGCTCTCTCTTTTGACTATCTACAAGGACTTATTACCAATACATTCAAGCTATTTGGGTTTCAAATAGGATCAAGAGGGATATCTTGTGTCAGGATCACTTGCAGTCTGATGTGTTGCCTGAACATATTTCATAAGCAGTATTTTTGTCTACCTGTGTTTGTGTTTGTAATCATCCTGTAGCCTATCTGACCTTTTCCTTTTCCTGTTAGTGACCCACACCTTTCATTGTGTGTGTGTGCGTGTGTGTGTGTGTGTGTGTGTGTGTGTGTGTGTGTCGTGTGTGTGTGTGTGTCTGTGTGTGTGTGTGTGTGTGTGTGTGTGTGTGTGTGTGTGTGTGTGTGTTGTGTGTGTACACAAAAAAGGACACAAATATTATCAGTGCACTTGTACATTGTGGGTTATTCTGATACAATCGTGCCCAAATTGACAATGGCAACCAAAGTTACACACACACATGGATGATGATGAACCTGACAATCTACACACAGCTCATGGATACAGATAGCAGCGTCTTCTCCAAATTGCCCGGCTGCCAATAATTGCTGACACTGAGCAATATCTTGCTAAATTTGTTTGGCTCTTCTCTTCGGAAGACCGGCCATCTGAAGGCCTCTAACACCCAACTTATGGACATGACCCAGGCTTCCAAATATGAAGACTAAAAGTTTACAGTTGTAGCCGAGTTGTGATATGGTATGGTCTAACAGTTGATATTTTAACATTTTGGTTGTAAAGGCTTCCTAGACTGTAGTCAAACGTGCAATCAACTTCTAGGATGAGAACCTCTCTGTTATTCTCATTAACAATAACAACATCGGGGGTGTTTGCTGAAATATCAGAGAACAGTGAGTTGTCCCTACACAGATTGAGCATAATGGCTTCACACTGGTGTGCTTATACAGCTTATATGTTGCAGGTGACCCGAGTGTGGAACTGACACTGTCTGCAATCAGATCCACGATCCTATC
This sequence comes from Notolepis coatsorum, assembly GCF_963971535.1. Lineage (NCBI taxonomy): Eukaryota > Metazoa > Chordata > Actinopteri > Aulopiformes > Paralepididae > Notolepis > Notolepis coatsorum. Next base: position 27,317,491 of record NC_140184.1, read on the forward strand.
ATGTCTACAAATGTAGAGCCCCTTGTATGCATGACAGCCATTGAGTATGTGAGGCATGGTTTCTGTTGTCTGTTCGTGACCATGGTGTATGCAGTGTGGGCTATGACTGCCAGGGAACCAGATGGAAAGGTTGAGCATTGATGGTAAAACCTGTAGCCTAGCTTTTAAAGTAAAAATGATGATGCTCTCATCAATAGCTACATTTTTAAAAACTGCGTGCGACAGGGAGACAGGCAAGCTTCCCTTGCAGTTTAAGCTCAGTCCAGTGTTGACGTTGGCGTTGTTGTTGTGCCGACATGAGATGGCCACAGGCATTGGTATCTGGCAGTTCATGCCACGTTCCACAGATGTCAATGGTGGCCTTCATAGAGATGGTAGGGTCAGAGATGATCTCCTCAGAAACATTAACAGCGTCTGAGTCCGGCCCCAACCACTCCAGGGCCACGTTGGACTGGCCGCATAGGTCATTCAGGTCTGGCCAGTCAGACCACACCCCGAATCCGGGGGCGCGGCTGTCCAGCTTTCCACTTGCTTTCTTCTTGTAACCCAGGAAGTTTGGATCCGACCCACACGCCAGGGGGACCTTGCGTCTCTGCAGGTCTAAGAACAGAGAGGCTCTGGCCTGCTCTCTGACGTGCTGGTCGTCACTGTTCAGCATGTTGAGAAGATGACTGAGTCTCGTGGCAATGTAGGTCCATTCAAAGTTGGGAACACCCAGACCGCCCCTCCGCATGGTATGAAATATGATGTCCCGTGTTGAGTGAGTGTTCAGTCCAGTCCATTGTCTCACCATCTGTACGGTTTTATGTTCATCTCACAAAGAAATTTGCACACACACGCACACACGCACAACGCGCACACACACACACACACACACACACACACACACACACACACACACACACACACACACACACACACACACACACACACACACACACACACACACACACACACACACACACACACACACACACACACACACACACACACACACACACACACGCTAGAACAGGAGGGGGGGGGGGGGGGGCACACAATGTTCAGCTCCATCCACAAAGTGGGAGCCTGTCTATCGAGCCTCAGCGCGACCCAGTCAAGCTGTCACTACGATCTCCCCACCCCTGCATACAGATGATTGGATAAAAGGGCTGCAGCCTCTTACAAGACTGTGCTGGGATTGGTCTGGGGGTTGACATCATCTGATGAGGATCTCTCTGTCTCAGACAAACCCTTCACAAACATGCCAAATAAGAAAGTACACATCTACACATCTTTCCTCCTACCCTACTAACACCGTCCTGGGTGGGATTTTCCAGTGATATGGTAGCCTATGTGGAGCCAGGTATATTAATCATTAACTAGTCCAACCCAGGTGATGGATTGAAGGTAGTGGAGTGGAAAAAGAGCGTTTTCTGTTCTGGGTATAGGTTTCACCTCCTCCTCCCTCTATCTGTGGGCACTGAACTCAGGTTTGTTTTGCAATAACATGTAATCCTGTACTGTGGAATGATACAGTCCCTGGACTAGCAGTGGTGTGTTGCTCATCGGGCACTCAGAGCCCTGTGGATCACTGTGTGTGTGTGTGTGTGTGTGTGTGTGTGTGTGTGTGTGTGTGTGTGTGTGTGTGTGTGTGTGTGTGTGTGTGTGTGTGTGTGTGTGTGTGTGTGTGTGTGTGTGTGTGTGTGTGTGTGTGTGTGTGTGTGTGTGTGTGTGTGTGTGTGTGTGTGTGTGTGTGTGTGTGTGTGTGTGCGCGTGTGTGTGCGCGTCGTGCGTGTGTGCGTGTGTGTGCATGTGTCTGTTTGTGTGTATATTTTCCCAGCTGCACTCCACAGTACACCCCAGTGTGAGTCGCGAGGGTCAGAACAGTCTTCTTCATTTCAGGGTCATGACAGTTCACACACAGCGCCATCTCAGCCCTGAGCCATGCTGAGGAAAGGGTCACATCATTATGAAGTGCGATGAAAGGCTTCCAGGAGAGGATTACTTGGCATTTCCACAGAATAGCGCTTTGTGCCCAGAAGAACTGAGCAGAACTCTTGTCAATGAGGCTTAAATTGGACAATTGGAGGTGGCGAGAAGTTCATGCATTAATCTTGAACATTTTTAATCTGCTGGTTAGGTTACATAAGGGAGGATGGCAGAGAAGCTCTCCCTGTCCATCTTTCTCTTTTGTGCTCGCTCCTCTCTCTCTCTCTCTCTCTCTCTCTCTCTCTCTCTCTCTCTCTCTCTCTCTCTCTCTCTCTCTCTCTCTTTCTCTCTCTCTCTCTCTCTCTCTCTCTCTCTCTCTCTCTCTCTCTCTCTCTCTCTCTCTCTCTCTCTCTCTCTCTCTGAATGAGCTCGAGGTCAAAGCCACCATTACAGTTAATCTTGAGACAGATCAATAATGACGGCTTGCTACAGTGTATTATGTGTGTGTGCGTGCATGGATGTGTGGGTATGTGTGTGTCTGTTCTATTTATAGTTAATAATGTAGAGATGCACGAATACAGATACTGGAATGGAATATCCGTCTGATACAAGGCTAAAATCGGTATCTGAGAATTTCCCCTATAATAAAATCGTTGTAACCATGTGTAACACACACATTGAGCCGTACTGTATTGTACCCATTCTGCAATCTGTTTAATAAAGTTTTCATTCATTCATTCATTCATTCATTCATTCATTCATTCATTCATTCAACATGCCAGAAACCAAAACAGCGTGACTTGATTTGCTGCGTTCTTTACACATAGCAGCATGCTTGATCTCTCCAATGGTGACAAATCTATTATATCTCAATCATCTCTATCCAGTTACCCCATACTGCGAGTCTAAGTCTATACTTTTCAGTAGAAACAACGGATAAAATCGGACTGTCAGTCAAAATATAAATATGAAATATAGGACTTGGAATCGGTATTGGCAGTGAAAGAGTGGTTTGGGTGCATCTTTATAGTAATGCATGTGTGACCCTGTGTCGATAATCAGGAGGCAGGAGAGCTTTGATTGGGCCAAATATATATTTTGTCTGAGTCCAGCATGGATAACTTGGTTCTGCATGGATCGTGCTTCCATTCAAACAGACGGTATGCAAATGACATGTCGTCAGCCTGTGACTGCAACTTGTTCCTGTTTGCGGACGACTCAGCCCTGCTGGTCTCTGACTAGAACAAGTTGCAGGTTGAAAAAACCCTCAGCTTCGGTTCAAATAACAAACTCAACAAGACCGACGGCTTCTCAGTTACAGTGGGTGACAATATTGTCACAAGGAAAGACGAAATTACCTACCTGGGTTCCATCCTAGAGGCAAATCTTTCCTGTGACAAAATGGCATCCAATGTAATAAAAAAAGTCAACCAACAAACTAGATTCCTGTACCGGATCTCCTCTCTGGTAAACAAGAATACCCTGAAGACTCTGGCAGGAGCACTCATTCAAGGGTACTATGACTATGCGTGCACCTCATGGTACCAAAGCATCTCAAAGGCGCTTAAAACAAAATTACAAACATCACAAAACAAACTGGTCAGACTACTACTTGACCTGAACCCCAGAACCCACCTCACCCCTGCCCACTTTGACAACCTGAGTAGACGACAGAGTACAGCAACTTGCAATGGGCCTGGTCTACAAGATACACTATACGACCGGGGTGCCCATGTACATGTCAAAATACTTCCCAAAGGTCAGTGAATACCACAACCACTACACCAGAGGAAGCTCAACAAATCATGTTAAACCCAGATTCGGCTCAAACAAGGGACTAAACACGTTTCGCAATTATGCCACAACAATGTGGAACGCCCTACCCAAAGCTGTAAAGGAATGTGAATCCCTGCCCACATTCAAAACCGCTCTTAAAGAACACCTACGGGAGGCTGCAATTCGAAACTGGCCACCGTAAATGCCCAAAACCCCCACCACCTCCTAATAGACAGTCTCCTCCCCACCGCATGTATATATTCCCTCCCCGCCGTATGTATATTTCTCTCCCACCCACCCACCCCCCCTAATGTACAGTCCCCTCCCCATCATATTTATATACTCTGTCAGGATCTAGGGGTAACAGTACTGTATATTGGAATACCGTTTATGTCACAAATGTATCAGTACTAAATACCTATATGTCCCTATGCCATAAATGTCATGTATGTTGTGTATGTCATAAATGTCTATATGAATTGAAAATGGGGGACCCTGATGGAAACAAGACAAACGTCTTTCTCAGGTCTGCATCCCCTTAACAATTGTATGTATTGAGCCGTACTGTATTGTACCCATTCTGCAATCTGTTAAATAAAGTTTTCATTCATTCATTCATTCATTCATTCATTCATTCATTCATTCATTCATTCATTCATTCACGGCAACACACATGACGTCAAGTCTCACTCGCGTGAGACTTCCTCTCTAGATACTCTACCTGGCCAGGGTACTCCTGGGTCCTAGTGCCCCCATGTTACACTATATGTCATGCACATGTATTTTATGTTAATAAAATTGCATTTATCTTTAGTCCTAATTCTGTCACTGTTTGATGTCACAAAGAAGGGTGTATCCGAAAGCTGTCTACAACATTTGTAACAGGTGATGAAAAAGTAAACAAATAATTAACTGTATTAGACATTTGTTAATGATGAATAGGCTTCACTTCAGATTAGGGCACACAATAGCATCTGCAAATGATTTATAGATGTTTTATGAATGTCTTAACAAATCATTTGTTGAACATGAACAGATAAATGGAGGTACAGTATAGTCGTTTTTTCATATCCATTTTCAAAGCGTCTACAAATGTGTTACTACACATTAAACAACATTATTTAATGATGAACAAATCAAGTACAAACAATGTTGATAATGAGTTATAATGTAGAACCAATTTGTAAATGTTATACAAATATAGTTATAGATTATTTAATAATAATTTACGAATGTATATAAATGATTTGTTCATGATTAGTTCATTATCTACAAATACCTTATAAATGTATTGTTATTATAAAGTGCTACCTAAGGTTTTATATGTATCACCTTATATTTTAATAATTTCTTAAATGTATGTATCGAACTACACATTTTTACTTCTTTGTCACAGTTATTCCATAGTTTTACCCCTTTAACAGATATACATAGACTTTTTATATTTGTCCATGCCTTTGCAATATTGAAGACACAAGTTCCCCTAAATTTATACCGGCTCTCTCTAGTTTGGAACTCCTGAATGCAACTTGGAAGTGAGTGGTTATGTGCTTTCTACATTATTATTGCAATGCTAAGATCAACAAGATACTCCAATTGTTATGTATTTGATTGAATAAAGTCAGGTCCTTAATGTTGTGAAGGATCAGATTAAACCGAATATATATATTTATTTATGGATATATATTTAATAGTATTTGTATATCGTTTGATATCCCTTGTATATTCCTTGTACATATACACTGAATATCCCTTTAGTCTACTAACAGCCCATAATAGTTTCATTCTCTCATTGGACAAGAACCTGGCGCCAGCAGCCAAGCCCCTTGGTTCAAGTTCAATCGTGCCGACGAACATGTCGTTACTAGCCCGGTTCCGCGTAGGAATACGTCTGGCGAAATACGAATGGTACTATTTGTTCACAGCGCATATATATATGGCGCAAGTAAAGTAGAATTTTCTTTTAGTCCCTTAGCCCTTAGTTCTTTACCCTCCAACCTAGTGGCAAGACGTTAAGCCTCACCCACGATACACGTGTGGTGCAGTATGGTCAATTTGGCCTCAGAATGGCATTGAGACATCGTGTGGATTAATAGTTGAATTGTCATAGTTTGGCACTATACCGTCGAGTGGGACGTATTTCTATTAAGTTAATAATAGTCTATTATGTATGGTGCATCGTTCGGTTAGAGTTATAAAGTGAGCAGTACCCCCATCGTTCCTCGCGTTATCTAGAGTCTTAACCAGGCTGGGCAGACCACGTGTGGTGCTTTCATCCGAGGAGTTCTGGGCCAGGACGAGTGGACCTGCACATTGGATTACTTTACCCGGACGACGGCGAGCCCTACACGGCTTGGATTATCTACTTGCTTTGGGTGCTTTGATTATGCCATGGATAACAGCCAACACTGGTAAGTGTTGGAACTACCCCCCGAGAGGAGTCCAGGTGAGACGGCGCTCTACCCCGAGTGAGGTCGCCTCACGTCTCTTCGTTGTGGACCGGCAGCTACCGTCTACAGGAGGGCCCAGCTGTGTTCGTCTGTGGACCGAGGTTCTGTGGGCACCGTGTTCAGCACTCTGAATTCTCCCAAGAAATCGTTGGCCAGATGGGATATCGCCGGCGGCTCTCCTAACCCCCCCCCTCTACTGACTTACAACCAGCGGGACCCCCTTTTAGTATATCCAGCTATAATCATTTAAGTACCATCGCTATAGTTCCCTAAAGAACCAGGTTGCATACTTGCTCCCTGCGTAACCAGAGATTGGACATTCAATGTTGATTTGCCTACGAATACTCATTTGCCTTACAAGTGCATTCAAATCATAAATGTCATTAAGTGAACGTTGTATATACCCTTTGCTATATAAAATATTCGATTTATACATTTGTGTGGACTTCGTTTCATGGTGGGAAAGTGTTCATCATATCTATATCATGTACTGTGTGGCCAGTAGTTAAAGTACATAATCGGTAGTGGTTTAATGATACCATACTTATCAATACAGTCAGGGAATTGTACCCCTCAGTTACAATTGGTCCTTCGAGCCGGAGGGTAACTAGTGTAATATTAATATAGTGGTATTAATATTGAAATGGCCTATGATGAACACTCCACGAAACGGTCCTCCTAACGTAGAACGCCCGCGGCGCAGACGACAGACACCTCAGTACTTAGAGGATTACGCTGTCAGTCAACTACCTAGCCTTCGACAAACGGTAAATGCGGTAAAAGTAGAAAGTAAAATTATGTCTGACCTTAACGACCAGGTTACCCCGACCACAGAGGCCCTAGTGGGTTCTAATGTAACTGACCAAGCTCACGGTGGGGACCAGGAGGGAGCTGACATGCCTTTACCCCCCGCCAATACCGAAGAAGTAGTCCCCGACCAGCCCCGGGAGGAAGACAACCCTACAGAGAGAGAACTCTGCACGGAAGAAGAGGAGGAGAGCGCCGAGGAAATAGAGCTCCAGGACTCCCCAACGAGTACAGCCAGGAGCGGCTCACCTCTACAACCGTCTTCCCCCAGCGAAGCGGAGAGGATGCTATCACAGGCGTTCCTCGTCAGCCTGACAGCCTCTACCGAACGCGATCGACTCCAGGGTCAACGCGATCGACTTCAGGGTGAACGTGATCGACTCCAGACACAGCAACGGAGCGAAGAAGAGCGCATACGCCTGGAGATGAGACGCCTTCAGACGGAAGAGAATATGGCAAGAGACCGAGCAGATACCCAGCGCGCCGCTGACGGTGCCCAAAGAGAGGCAGAGCGCGACCTCGCTCTCAACCAGCGCGACCTCGCTCTCATCCAGCGCGAAACCGAGCACGACAGACTACAGGGCGAGCGCGACAGACTACAAGCCGAGCGCAACAAGTTACAAGCGCAGCTAATGGAGCAGCTGATCACCAAGGCAACACCCTCTCCCTCCGCCAGGGGTTCAAGGAACTCGTCGAGACAACAGTCAAGGGCAGCGTCTCCTAACCGAGCAAGCGACCCTGAACTTGACCAACAGACCAAGCCTATACCCCCCGCAGACCCCCTTCCCCGACCGGTCCAAGCGAGACCCAGCTACAAGGAAGGAGAGGCATACACTGCGGAGAAGCTAAATAAACGACTACAGGATCTAGAGGACCTGATAGAAGAAGAAGAGGGAGAGGAGGAGAACCAAGCCCGACGACAGCACAGTACTCCACCGGACCAGGAGGTCCAGTACAGCCCAGGCTATACCCCCGCGGCGCTGCGCTACAGACCCCCGACTCTATTCACGGGTGAGCATGACGCACGACCAGCCCAGAGGAATAGCACCTGGACCAGCGGGCCATGGTACCCTGCCGGTACCAGCCCACAGAGAGGCGCAAGAAGAGACTCGCCTAGGAGGTCTCTCCCCCAACGCTCGCCGATGTATCAGCCATCCACGGCGTCATACATTGCCACACCGACGTTTCCAGACTTCACCTATGAGAATCGAGCACAGTACACGGAGGTCCGGATGTGCTTAGAGACAATGATGGTGGATGTCGCTGATGAACGCCACAAGTATGCAATATTACTGAAGCACCTGAAAGTACCTCGAGCGCACAATATAGCGCTAGCCTATGCCACCTCTACGACCCCATACACCGCGGCTCTAGCAGCGCTGGACCAGAGATATGGACGTATATGGGATTACGTAATCCAAGAGATAAGGCATATTGACCGCCTACCCCCAGCAACAGACAATCGCTCATTAGACGACCTGTCTATAAAAGTGCAGTCCCTGGTAGGGATGCTGGGAGCGCAACGGGAAAAGGGTATACGCCAACTCTAACGTCAAGAGGATTTTAGAGAAGCTGCCACCCGCCAGACAAGAGCGCTTCAGGCGGCAGAGAGACCACCGTGATCCTAACGGTCCCGAACCATCCCTCCTCGATCTAGCCGACTTCCTGGCGAGAGAAGTCAGCAGCTTACGACTGGATACGTTCGTGCGGAGCACACCAAGCTCCAGAGAGGGACCCAGGAGAATAAACGATGGAAGAAGATCGGTGACTGTCATGCACCAATCAGAATCAGTACCGAGCAGTAAGAACCACAGTACCCCCTCGAGAAAAGAGAAGTGGAAGATGGTGTGCCCGTACTGCGAGAAGGAACACTGGCTGTCACAATGTGACCTGTTCACAAAGATGAATGCAGAAGAAGTGAGTCAATGGATAAAGTCCAACAGGCGCTGTTACCGATGTGCGCGCAGTCACATGGCAGCCGAGTGCCGCCTAAAGAAGAGGTGCAGTCGGTGTGACGGAGCCCACCTAGATGTCCTACACGACAGTAACAGAAGAAAGCCTGCACCTGCACCATCGAGCAGCACCAAGGCAAGTGTCATGTACATTGACCCCGCCAGCAGCAGCGGCGCCCAAGTGCTCTTAAAGGTAGTCCGTGTAACATTGAGCTACCAAGATAAAGTCATGGACACTTACGCCGTCCTTGATGACGGGTCTGAGAAGACCCTTCTGCTCGCGTCCGCTGCGGCCCAGCTGGGACTGCGGGGGAGCGAGAACCAAATGACGATTCGGACAATCAGAAGAGATTTAAAGACGATAAAGGGCGAGAATGTCTCCTTCACTATCGCAGCAAGCGGGCAGCCAGAGCGACGGTATAGGATTACAAATGCTTTCACCAGCCAAGAAATAGGACTATCGCAGTACACCTACCCCATCGCCAAGCTGATGGATAAATATGTGCACCTGCGTCAACTACCTATCCCGCTCATAGACGGCGCCACCCCGACCCTGCTGATAGGCTCCGACCATGCAGACCTCATAGTCCCGATAGACCGGGTCCATACAGGACCCCGAGGCTGTCCGGCAGCAGTCGAGACCCGCCTAGGATGGACCCTACAAGGCCCCCTCGCTAAATCTCTCAACCGAACAGCAGCCACTAGCTGCCTCCACTCCAGAGTGACAGAAGAAGACACCACTCTCCTGCAGCATGTCGAGAGGCTATGGACACTAGAGACAATGCCCTTTAAGAACGAAAAGAAAGACATTCGTTCTAAAGAAGACATTTACGCCATAAACCTCCTCGAGCAAGGGACAAAGAGAGTCACAGTCGGCGGAGTGATGAGATACGCAACTCCACTCCTGAGGCGAGAGGGAATGCCCACCTTTCACGCAAAGAAAGACGCTACGGAGCGGTATCTATTGAACACAGAGCGGCGCCTAGCCAAAGACCCCGCTCAAGAGAGTGTGTACCGCGCTGAGATTGAGAAGCTAATCACAGCGGGACACGTGACAAAGATTGACATTAAAGAGGCCGATCAGACGACCGAATCATGGTACGTGCCGCACCACAAGGTCCACCACAACGGCAAGGATCGCATTGTGTTTAACTGCAGCTACCAGATCGGATCCCAAAATCTGAATAAAGAGCTCTTGCCCGGCCCCACACTCGGCCCCTCTCTACTAGGCGTGCTACTACGCTTCCGCCAGGACAAGGTGGCTATCAGCGGGGATATCAAAGGGATGTTCCTGCAGGTGAGACTAGTGGAGGAGGACAAGCCCCTGCTGCGGTTCCTATGGAGAGAGAGGATCGGAGATGAGCACCCAGCCATCTACCAGTGGGAAGTCCTCCCCTTCGGAACCACATGCAGCCCGTGCTGTGCTACATTTGCACTACAGAAACACGTCGCAGAGGACCCAGCAGCAGATGAAGAGGTCCGACACAGTGTGAAAAACAGTTTCTACGTGGACAACTGTTTACAAAGCGTTTCGACTCAAGAAGAAGCCGAGGTTCTCCTACTCAAGCTACGCGCCTCCCTGATCAAAGGCGGCTTTGATCTCAGGCAGTGGGCCAGCAGCGACCCGCACGTATTGCGCAGCCTCTCCCCCGCGGACAAGGCTGCCAGCAGCGAGACCTGGATGGCGACAATCCCAGGAGAAGCCCAAGAAATGACACTAGGACTAGTCTGGCGCTTCAAAACAGACTCGCTCCACTATAGACACAAACCCCTGACCACGGAGCAGGGAAGGTCGACGGCGATACCGACCACCAGACGGAGTGTGTACAGAACACTCGCCAGACAATATGACCCGTTGGGATGTATCCTACCTTACACCACCAGGGCAAAGATGATTGTACGAGCACTATGGGACAAGGACCAGGGCTGGGACGACCCAATACCCGCACACCTTGCCTCCACATGGAGAGAGTGGGAGACGGAGCTCCGCTCACTCCCAGGCGTCAATATACGCCGCAGCTACTTCCCACCCACAGTGAGGCCAGAGACATGCAAGATGGATCTACACGTCTTCAGTGACGCCTCCGAAGTAGCCTATGGATCTGTGGCCTACTTGCGTGCCCAAGAGAAGGGAGGAGAGATACACACTGCTTTCATCCTGGCTCGCTCAAGAATAGCCCCACGAAAGCAACAATCTATCCCGCGTCTAGAGCTCTGCGCAGCCCTAGCAGGAGCGCATCTAGCCACGTTAATCCAACGTGAACTCACCATTCCGGTGCACAGAACAATCTTGTGGTCAGATTCCACGACAGTACTCACATGGATCAAGTCTGATTCATGCAGATACAAGGTCTTCGTGGGAGTCAGAGTCACCGAGATTCAAGAGTTAACAGAAGCAGCGAGCTGGCGGTATGTGGACACCAAACACAACCCAGCTGACGTCATCACCCGGGGAATGTCCCTAGATGACCTCACCCATCGCAACATCTACAGTGACGGACCAGAGTTCCTCAAGCTCCCGGAAGAAGAGTGGCCTACGCCCACCCCACGGGAAGCGAGTAAAGAGGAGGCTGAGAACAAGAAACCTATGTTCTGTGGACTGAGCACAGTCGCCTCCACAGACCCCAACCTAGATGATTGCATTACCCTACAGAGTGCGCAGCTAAAGACATTCCTGAGGCACCACCCAGAGATTCAGCCCACTGCCGACATATCAGCAGCTGACTACGAAGAAGCAGAACTTCTTCTACTACAACGAGCCCAGAGAGACTCGTTCCCCGATGAGCTAGACTGTCTACAGGGAGGAAAGCCCGTCCCATCAGACAGCAGATTGCTCCACCTGGCACCCGAGAGCGACGCCCATAATCTCATCAGAGTGGGTGGTCGTCTGCGGAGAGCCCCCGATCTACCGGATGACGTTAAGTACCCGATAGTCTTGAACAGCCGACACAAGGTCACAGAGCTGATCATAAAGAAATACGACGAGGATGTACACCACGCAGGAGCAGAGAGAGTCTTCGCGGAGATCAGACGTCGCTATTGGATACTTCAAGGAAGAGAAGCAGTGCGACGCTTCCAGCGAACCTGTCTAGACTGCCGAAAGTGGCGCGCGCAGCCCAGCATACCCCGGATGGCTGACCTACCTCCCTGTCGCCTCCGACTCGGCGACAAGCCATTCCACTCCACAGGCATGGACTGTTTTGGCCCGTTGTACATAAAGAAAGGAAGAGGAACCGAGAAGCGGTGGGGTATTGTATTCAAATGCATGACCACCAGAGCGATACATATCGAACTCCTTTCAACCATGAGCACAGACTCATTCCTTATGGCCTTCCGAAGATTCACATCACGGAAAGGAAAACCGTCTACATTGTTGTCTGATCACGGGACAAACTTCAAAGGCGGAGAAAGAGAGCTCAAGTTCAAGTTCTTTAATAGTTGTCATACAGAAGTACAGAATACTTTCATAAAAATGCTTCTTACTGTTACGCTCCAGAGACTGTGCTAGACAAGATAGTATCAAATAACATAATAACATAATATAGCATGAATTTAGAAGAAGAAAATGAGGTCACAGTGTTCGGTATAGACATATGTACAATGTTCTGAGTTACCATATAATATACAATACACAATACTATGCAGTGTACTAATGTACAGTACTATCTAGTGCAAAGCAGAAATGGGATGAGGTACAATTTTAGGTACAATTTACAGTAAGGTGTACGAGTTGTAGTGCAATCCTTCATCCATAAATATAAAGTGTGGGGAGTGGGTGCTACAGTGTGTTTGTTTAAAGTGGGTGTGTGCTATAAGTGTGTGGAGTGGGTGCTACAGTGTGTTTGTTTAAGCTGAGAGAGAGCTTCCAAGCTATGGGCCCAGAACTTAAGACCCACCTCGCTCCATCCCAGATTGACTTCCAGTTTAATCCCCCGAACGCACCCCACTTCGGTGGAACCTGGGAACGAGAAGTACGTTCTATAAAGACAGCCCTGTACGCCGTGCTTGGGGCCCAGACTGTAGCGGAAGAAGTCCTAATGACAGTCCTCACGGAGATCGAGGGAGTATTGAACTCAAAGCCCCTCGGTTACGTCTCAAGTGATGTAGCAGATGTCGACCCAGTCACCCCCAACACACTCTTGATGGGGCGGCTGGACCCTGCGCTACCCCAGACAATGTACAGGCCTGAAGAAGCGAACGGCCGAAGAATGTGGAGGTACAGTCAAGTACTAGCTGACAAGTTTTGGAACAGCTTTCTACTCCACTACCTACCGTCTCTACAGACCCGCCAGAAGTGGGTAAAAGAGAGAGACAATTTGACAGAAGGAACAGTCGTCATGATTATCGACCAGTCACTACCCAGAGCTATGTGGCCGGCTGGCCGCGTAAGCAAAGTGATCACCGGTGCCGATGGCAAGGTCCGAGCAGCTGAGGTGCTCGTCCAAGGGCGAACTTACACACGACCCGTGGCGAGGCTAATAGAACTGCCCAGACTCCCAGACACTATCGATGACGACCATGACCCCATGACTTTGTGAGTTGACTGACCCTTACAGCGGACCTTGAGTGGTAGACGGTGCGGTTAATCTGTCTCTGCTTAGCTAATTAGGTGGGACTAATTAGGGGGCGGCTGTTGTGAAGGATCAGATTAAACCGAATATATATATTTATTTATGGATATATATTTAATAGTATTTGTATATCGTTTGATATCCCTTGTATATTCCTTGTACATATACACTGAATATCCCTTTAGTCTACTAACAGCCCATAATAGTTTCATTCTCTCATTGGACAAGAACCTGGAGCCAGCAGCCAAGCCCCTTGGTTCAAGTTCAATCGTGCCGACGAACATGTCGTTACTAGCCCGGTTCCGCGTAGGAATACGTCTGGCGAAATACGAATGGTACTATTTGTTCACAGCGCATATATATATGGCGCAAGTAAAGTAGAATTTTCTTTTAGTCCCTTAGCCCTTAGTTCTTTACCCTCCAACCTAGTGGCAAGACGTTAAGCCTCACCCACGATACACGTGTGGTGCAGTATGGTCAATTTGGCCTCAGAATGGCATTGAGACATCGTGTGGATTAATAGTTGAATTGTCATAGTTTGGCACTATACCGTCGAGTGGGACGTATTTCTATTAAGTTAATAATAGTCTATTATGTATGGTGCATCGTTCGGTTAGAGTTATAAAGTGAGCAGTACCCCCATCGTTCCTCGCGTTATCTAGAGTCTTAACCAGGCTGGGCAGACCACGTGTGGTGCTTTCATCCGAGGAGTTCTGGGCCAGGACGAGTGGACCTGCACATTGGATTACTTTACCCGGACGACGGCGAGCCCTACACGGCTTGGATTATCTACTTGCTTTGGGTGCTTTGATTATGCCATGGATAACAGCCAACACTGGTAAGTGTTGGAACTACCCCCCGAGAGGAGTCCAGGTGAGACGGCGCTCTACCCCGAGTGAGGTCGCCTCACGTCTCTTCGTTGTGGACCGGCAGCTACCGTCTACAGGAGGGCCCAGCTGTGTTCGTCTGTGGACCGAGGTTCTGTGGGCACCGTGTTCAGCACTCTGAATTCTCCCAAGAAATCGTTGGCCAGATGGGATATCGCCGGCGGCTCTCCTAACCCCCCCCCCTCTACTGACTTACAACCAGCGGGACCCCCTTTTAGTATATCCAGCTATAATCATTTAAGTACCATCGCTATAGTTCCCTAAAGAACCAGGTTGCATACTTGCTCCCTGCGTAACCAGAGATTGGACATTCAATGTTGATTTGCCTACGAATACTCATTTGCCTTACAAGTGCATTCAAATCATAAATGTCATTAAGTGAACGTTGTATATACCCTTTGCTATATAAAATATTCGATTTATACATTTGTGTGGACTTCGTTTCATGGTGGGAAAGTGTTCATCATATCTATATCATGTACTGTGTGGCCAGTAGTTAAAGTACATAATCGGTAGTGGTTTAATGATACCATACTTATCAATACAGTCAGGGAATTGTACCCCTCAGTTACACTTAATGTGGTGTTTACAAGAAAAAGTATTCATGTGCATACATTCCACAACACAGAGTCTCTTTGTTTTTAGTATTTAGATAAAACCATTCAATTAATAAATCAAATACTATATAGCATCATTCCATAATAGTTTTCAGAATCAAAATATAGGATACTAAAGAGGGAAAATCAATGCATGTTATTTCTGGAGCTCCTGTTTTCCAGTTGCATAACTCATCTTAGTCATGCAGGAGCAGCAGAAGTCTGTGTCCCCTGTATGAGCTGGGGGGGGGGGGGGGGAAGCAACAGCAGTCAGATGAGCTTAGGGGTGAGATGGTGAACATACAGGAGCACAACACAACTCATGAATGGGCTTTACTTGTTTCATATATGCTCACATACAGGATGTGTGCTCACATATTTCAAATGAACTGCCTTGAGGTTCAACAAACATGTACAACCTCTATCTATCTATCTATCTATCTATCTATCTATCTATCTATCTATCTATCTATCTATCTATCTATCTATCTATCTATCTATCTATCTATCTATCTATCTATCTATCTATCTATCTATCTATCTATCTATCTATCTATCTATCTATCTATCTATCTATCTATCTATCTATCTATCTATCTATCTATCTATCTATCTATCTATCTATCTATCTATCTATCTATCTATCTATCTATCTATCTATCTATCTATCTATCTATCTATCTATCTATCTATCTATCTATCTATCTATCTATCTATCTATCTATCTATCTATCTATCTATCTATCTATCTATCTATCTATCTATCTAT
The DNA here is from genome assembly GCF_963971535.1 of Notolepis coatsorum. NCBI lineage: Eukaryota > Metazoa > Chordata > Actinopteri > Aulopiformes > Paralepididae > Notolepis > Notolepis coatsorum. The sequence goes on from NC_140184.1 coordinate 27,333,210, forward strand.
CTATCTACCTAAGGGCTGCGTGTGTGTTTGGGTCACGAGCTGATAATAGGGACTCTTTAAGTTATCCGTGTATGAATAACCACTGAACTGCTTATGCAGACATTAACCCATCTCCCGCCAATGACTGATTAACACGTCATTCTCCGCCATGCGTAATCTTAACACGTCATTCTCCGCCATGCGTAATCTGCCAATGACTGATTAAGGCGTCATTGAGATCAATATTTAAAATTTTCGTCATGGTATTCACATTTCACCCACGGAGTCATGACTGGTGCTGTAGATCTCCGCTCAACTCTCCAACGCTTCAATACCGCCACCTGGTGGCCGATCGTCGAGTTGCCAAAACCGGAAGTGGCCGGAAATGGCTGGTCCGTACCCTATTATGTCCGGCCACTCGTTATCGCTCGCGGGACTCCATCCACACACCGTGCATATCGATCCGTTGCCATAACTCAATAAACAACACGATTGGACGTGTATTAGTAATATACAACCCGGAAATGGTTCACCTAGATCAACATCCCATAATAGCGATCTTTTTGCTCCACGCTCATCATCCAACGCTACGAGGAGACTGGGGTGAGTTTCAGCCTGATTGTTTACCATTTTCGATACAAACTGCTCTGATCAATATATCACCCATACTACATGAATCATTTAACGTCGGTCATTGAATTATAAACGAAGCCCCCCCCCCCCCCCCCCTTCCGGTCAACCGTGCATGATGAGTCATAACGTCTGGGATCATGTAAAGTTTACATTTTTAATCTGCCGTCAATCGGTATCAAACTGCATTTGATGATCTAATATATGCATTTATGGCTAAAACTCACGTTCTATGAAATACTGCAGAAAACGATAAAAACATATTTATACTCTAGAGTCTATTTTTGTATGAATGTGTGAATGAAAAAGTAAAACGTTCCTACATCCTGATCCAATCGATGTTGAATGGGCCATAGTAATGTCAATTTAGCAATACAATTTAAAAAGTTATAGCCCTGCAAAGAAGGTGAACATCTCCATAGACTTATAGCACTGGCAGAGAGGCTACAAGGATGAGAATAAGCTCCGGCAGAGAATGGGTTAAGGAGAAGGGGGAAAATAAACAACAAAAAACAACCTTTACAGGTGGAAGCCTCAAAGTGAGTAATACGTAAAGTCCAAAAAACAGGACAACACTCAATACAGAGGTATTGTAGAAAAATAAATAAGCCACAAAGGCAACTCCTAAAAACAGATTTTTTTTTGTATCCACTTTTTCTCCTCTTTTTCTATTTTTCTCCCATCCCAATTTAGCCGTGCCAATTCTCCCCTCCCCTGTCTTGAACGTTGCTTGCATATGCCCCCCACTGGCCGGTTGTAGGGAGGATAGAAGCCTTGCATCACATGTCCCCTCCGATACATGTGGAGGCAGCCTGTCACATCTTTTCACCTGCCAGCGCAGACTCATTTGGCGAGGTGTAACGTGTGGGAGGCTCACACTACCCCCGCCATTTTCCTGTATCTGCTGTGCAGGCGTCCCCCAACCGACCTGTAGGAGTCGCTGTCCACAACGTCCAGATTACCACCCATCGACTTCCACCCGCTAACTCTGCCAATTGAGTTAGTATGACGGCCAGCCCAAGCCGGAGGCAACGCCGACAGCCGGAGTCGAACCCGGTATCTCTTGCGTTGGTGACAAGCGCAATGTCCACTGCACCACCCAGCCACCTCCTAAAAACAGAGTTTATATTGAAAACATAAAACAATAAACTTCCACCAAGGGAGTTTGGAACACAAGAAAACAAGAAAAGAACACAAGAAAAGAACACAAGAAAACACTACCATAAACGGCTCAGCCTCTATAAAATAAAGTGTAAAATAAGCCAGTAGCCCAAAACAAGGATGGCTACTAAGAAGGCTAAATGCTGAATAGGGCAGCACTAGACTTTAATATAATAAGCCTGGCCAAAAGGATAGCCAACACAAGGAAATGAAAAAGCAGTTAACGCTGCAAGATTCAAACTTAAATAGACTCAGCTTTGCCATAGGCACAGCTGCACTGAATCAGGTGCAATCAAGCCCACACACCTGCCGACCCATGAGGCAATTAACCACAGAGGCCAGTGATTGACAGCTATCCCTCACAGGAGACAAAAACCATGACTAACTAACTAACTAACTAACTATCTATCTATCTATCTATCTATCTATCTATCTATCTATCTATCTATCTATCTATCTATCTATCTATCTATCTATCTATCTATCTATCTATCTATCTATCTATCTATCTATCTATCTATCTATCTATCTATCTATCTATCTATCTATCTATCTATCTATCTATCTATCTATCTATCTATCTATCTATCTATCTATCTATCTATCTATCTATCTATCTATCTATCTATCTATCTATCTATCTATCTATCTATCTATCTATCTATCTATCTATCTATCTATCTATCTATCTATCTATCTATCTATCTATCTATCTATCTATCTATCTATCTATCTATCTATCTAAGTTGTTGATATGTGAGGATTCAATTCAATTCAGTTAAATTACAGTTTTTTTTCTATTGCTTAAGCACAATTTTGAAAACACCTCAGATCCTTTGCTAAATGAAACACACACGTTTCATATGACTTAATTCAGTTTGAACCAGTTACACACTGCTGTGCTTACAGTTTTTCTCAATTGCTTTGGTGCATTTCTCTGATCAGAATTAAAGTTCTCATAACTGTTAGTTCAACCTCCACAACATTTTGTCATTTGTGCACATAGCAGTTTCTCATTCCTCCGAACAAATTCCAAATGCTTTTGGACATGCATCAATTGCTTTCATACAATTCTCTGCTGTTTTATAACATTATCATTTGCTTATGTCATGTCAGTCAAAATTAACTATACTTATGACTGCTGAATAGTCATTCCCTATAAAACTAATAGTCCTCATTTCATTGATTGAGTCATTACATACAAAAATGTTGAACTAGTTGTCAAAATCTATCAATCACGGCCTCACAATGGCTGAGGCTGGTCAAAGGGTGCAGCCAAATGTTGAGAGAACCACTCTAAATTAAATTACTGTATTCAAACATTTCGTCGGGAGAGCAGGTGTGTATACTGGACAGTAATTCAGCACTAAACAATCTGCACTGCACTACTGCCATTGTGTCATACATGAAGCTTGCAGTGGGACAAGAACTTGTCACTTTTTACATTTTACATTTAGACAGCTTTACTGCAGCACAGATTTACTGTATTGTAGTGTACAGTAGTGTTACAGTAACTATTTGCCATATTTACAGTATGGTACTGTACTGCATTATTTTACAAGTGGGAAGCACTGTTATTGTACACTACAGTAATATGGGTTACTGTAAAGCAGTATATCTCATGTTTGCTGTACATTACTGTAATTTTACTCTGCACCACATAGGATTGCAAGACAACCTCGCAGAGGTGGAAGAGGGCCCCTTTTTACTCCGCAACAAGAGGAAGCCATTTGTGCAATGGTGATTGCAAACAATGCCATAAGGTTGACAGAGATACAAAGCACTGTTATAGAGGATGACAATATCTTTGGGAATATTGAATCTGTTTCAATCGCTACAATTGACAGAGTGCTCAGTGGAAATTAAATGTGCATGAAACAATTGTAGTACAATTGACAAATGAGTAGCCATTTGACTGGAACAGAGTGAAGGAGATCCGCCACCAGTATGCACAAGTAAAACATTTATGTGTTCTATGCATACTCTAATGTTCAGTGCTGTAAACTGCTTACTTTGTGTAGTGCCATGCAGTACACTTACATGCCAGTTCATACTGTACAATATGTTGTCCAAAATGCATTATGTTACAGAGGAAAAGTTTATAGTTTTTATCTCTCTCTCTTCTGGGATAAAGCGTGTACCAGGGAACCGCTGCACACATTATACGTTGATGAGGCGGGTTTCAATCTGGCAAAAGGTAGACCGCGTGGAAGAAATCCCATTGGACAGAGAGCAACCATTGATGTCCCAAACCAACAAGGAGGGAATATTACAATGTGTACAGTGTGTACAGTAATGTGTAACTGTAGATTTCAAATGGCTGTGCAAATAGTGTATAGTGCTGTCTTGAGCATTTTCAGGTAGTGTCACCAATATCTGACTTTTTTGCATTGGAAAACACTTACAGAGTGATCTGTCATAATGAAAACATGACAAAGCCATTTGACTATCTTGTTCATAAACAATGGTGTCAGGACTTTTCATTTTGATGACAGTAACACTTTCATTGACATGAATACTTGCTTTTGAGGAATGAACTATCCATTTTGAGCAAGTGACACGCTTCTGCAGGTTATCAACTAGGTTTTGCAGTTTGTACTAATTGTTTTGAGAAATGCACTAACAGTTATGAGAACTTTAATTCTGATCAGAGAAATGCACCAAAGCAATTGAGAAAAACTGTAACCTAAAACACCTACTTCTACTTCTCAGTGATTAGAGCACTGTAAGTGAAGTACACAGAGAATTGGCAAATATACAATAAATTCACCAAACACTACACAAGACCAATTCTGCAGACGGATGAAAATATAATTTATTTCTCTCCATATACAAATACAAAAATGTCCCAGTTTGCATGCTACTACGCTTCTCGGGGAAACTGCAGCTGCAGTTCTCCGAGGGGAACTCCTCCTCAGTCTGGAAAGGTCTCAAAACCATCACTAACTACAAGCCAAAATCCCCACAGACGTCTGACAACCTTCTCCTTGCTAATGAGCTTAACACATTGGCGCCCATTTGGATGCGTCTAAAATCACTGTAGACGGCCAGCATAATGTAAACAGACTTGCACAGTCCGTGGGGCTGTTTGTAGAGCTAAATCTATACTTTATAGTATTGCTATCTGTCCATTCTCATTGTCAATTGAGTCCATAAACCGTCCCTTCAAAATGGCTTAAAGAATTTTTTTTTCATCAATACGTTCTCATTTTATAGCGCCATGAATATAAGCGTTATACAGGATTTGGTCTAGTATATTTCCTGGAAGGCTGGATAAAGGGCTAATAGCTACTAACGTTATATCCAATGACATTTCCGTTATACAGAAGCTACAGTTAAAACTCAAACTGCATATGATCGGTACGATCCTCAAGCATGAATGCATGGAATGGGGGGGGGGGGGGGGGGCGGGGGACGTCGTTTCTGATTATTGATTACCAATAACCGTGTTCGTCTCAGTAGCTACATACGCTGATCGTGTAGTTGGCTATCATAACAAGCTCTGATCAGCATGTAATTTACGTGAAAAAGATCTTACCATGAGCCGGTTTGGATCCCCCACACCATTTCCCAGTCATCTGGTAGATCGATATGTCCATTGGCTGATGATAAATTCCTTTACTGCATCGTGAAATCCGCAATCCAAAACGTATTCCGTGCAACAGGCAATAGCGATCGCTTCAGGTGAGTAGAAAACTACATTGGAAATCCAGAAAAAAAAATACAACTTCTGCAACTTATCGATACAGCGCCCCTAAGAGGATCTGGCCGGTAATGCACTTTTTCTAATTCAAAGAGTAGGGTACATCTGCAGTGCAGCTCGGCGACCTTGAATAGGTTATTAAAATGGAATAAAAGCCAAAACAACCTTGCCACGGACATATCCGTGGGTGGTCCTCAACCGGTGGATTCGAAACACGGATTTATCCGTGGTTCGTCCCCAATGTAATGAGTTCTACTGTAGGTTTGACAAGGAACCCCGGCCTTTCCTCACACCCCCAGACCACAATCACCCCCCCCGGTCCCCAGTGAAAACCCTGCCTCCCCTACCACCTGGACCTCAATGCCCAGAAAACAGTGGAGATGGTAGTGGACTTCAGGCGGAAGGCAGCCCCCCCCCCCCCCCCCCCCCCGATCATTCTGGGAGGCACCCCGGTGGCCTCTGTGGAGTCCTGCCGCTTCCTCTGCATGACACTCTCCCGGGACCTGAAATGGGAGCTGAACACCATCGCTCTCAATAAAAAGGCCCGGAAGAGGATGTTCTTCCTACGTCAGCTGAGGAAGTTCAGGCTGCCGAGGACTATGATGGTCCAGTTCTACACTGCCATCATCCAGTCCATCCTCACCCTCTCCATCATCACCTGGTTCCCTGCAGCCACGGTCAGGGACAAGGCCAAGCTGCAGCGGGTGATACGATCAGCGGAGAGGGTGATCGGCTGCCCCCTTCCCTCCCTCGAGTCCCTACATTCCACCAGGGCCTTGAGGAGGGCGAGGAAGATCATGGCAGACCCCGCCCACCCGGGTCACGGCCTCTTCATTATGCTCCCCCACGGCAGGCGACTACGGCTGCCCAAGACATTAAAGTCCTGCCATAGACTCAGCTTCTTCGCCTCAGCAGCTCGCCTGGTAAATGAGTCAGGTGTCCCCCTGCTCCCCCCCTCTATGGCGAGCTGCTAGGGCTGGACCTCTGGACTTGAACTGTGCTGCACTGTATCCATGTCCCCTACCACTGCACTTTACTTTACTGTCTTATTGTTGTCTCACTGTTCTGTCCTGTTTTGCACTTACTTATTTATTCATCATTATTATTATTATTATGTTGTTCCTATTTGTGAAAAAAATCAATCATGCACTGAAACGTCAAATCACGTTCCATTTGTACCTGTACAATATGGTGAATAAAGAAATCTGAATCTGAATCTGCATAACACTGTAGGCTCAGCAAATATCAGACAAACAAAAAAATACTGTATCCAGTACAGGTTACAATTACAGGAAAACAAAAACAAATGAAATAGAGTACATAAAATACTAAACATTATCTCTTCGTCCAGCTGGATCTGGCCAGAGAATTTATGGGAAACTGGCACAAGTTTTGTTGTGATTCTCCATGTTGACATGCTGACTGATTTGGATATATAAAAAAAAAAATGTCATCAGTCTGCATTGGTTTTGTGTAGTGAATGTATTGTATATTTGCACATTCTCTGTATACTTCACTCTCCTTCCATTTTGGTTGAAGACAGGTGAACTCACCTGCTGCATTCTTATAGTGCTTTAAACTAGGGATGTCCTGATCGCATTTTTTTGCACCCGATCCGATCCCGATCATGTGATTTTGAGTATCTGCCGATACCGATCTTTCCCGATCCGATCTTTCACATTAGTAACCAATTTGACGCATTTTTGTCAGAAACTGGCGAAGCGAGACAAGCCTCTCTGTTGACTAAATAGCCCCGCCTCGAGCGCGGTGGCTCACATTACATTCACCCTGAGCCCCTGAGAATGTGATAAATATTCAAAGTTCTGGGCGGCTGATTGGCGCAGAGGGCAAGGCGCTCGCCACTAACGCAGGAGATGCTGGTATCGAGCCCAGCTCTCGCCGTTGCTACCTGCTTGGCCGGCCGTCATACTAACACAATTGGCAGTGTTAGAGGGTGGGAAAGCCGGTGGGTGGTGATTGGACGTTGTGGACAGCGACTCCTACAGGTCGGTTGAGTGACGCCGGTACGGCGGAAACAGGAAGTATCGGGGGCAGCGTGAGCCTCCCACGGCGCGTTACTCTTCGCCACTGAGAGTTCGAGCTGTTGCGGTGAAAAGATGCGACAGGCTGCCTCCTCGTGTACCGGAGGGGACACGTGATGCAAGGCTTCTATCCTCACTACAGCTGACCAGTGGGAGGCATAGTCTAGCAACGTTCAAGACAGGGAAGGGAAGAATTGGAAATACGAAATTGGGATAGGAGAAAATAAGGAGAAAAAGTGGATCAAAAAATATATATATTCAAAGTTTCAATCTGTTTGCACATTAGTATACATTCACAGTCTTCGACTAAAGGGCTCTACATGCTTGAGCAACTGCGACGCGACTGCGACACAACTGCAACACAACATGGTTGCAGATGTCACAGAGGGTGTTGCAGAGTGTGTTGCGAGGATGTTGTCGCAGTCGCGTTGCAGTTGCTTGAGCATGTAGAGCCCTTTACGTAATGATTTGCTCCAATTTGGTCTGAAACGCTGACGATAATCCTCACAAAGCGAATAACGACATAGCTCCGCGGTTAACAACAGCTGAACAGCAACAATAAATGCCCCCACACTGCAGACACAGACTAAAACATCAATGTCATCATGATACGAAAGCATACAGAAAACACTCATAAACCAGCAGCCAATACATTTTTGTAAATCAGGACTCACCACTTCACTGTTGATGAACGTCACGTCAGCAACAAAAACCTCTTGTGTTGAACAACGTTAACAAAACTTCGCCAACAGGCTAAATCCAAGAACAAACTAAAACTTTCGCCAACCGGCTAAATCAAAGAACAAACAACAAATGAACCACTCCGGTCCGCTGTTCATTTGCGGGCGCTGTGGATGAAAATAATTGCATCCACCGTTGATGGCTTCAGCGCTGTTCCCCTCTCCTCGAGCGTTCTCCCTGCGGTCAAAATGCTTCCAAAATGCAGCTTTCCCAAGTCAAGTCAAGTCAAGTCAAGTCAGTTTTATTTATATAGCACATTTCCTGTAAGCGGCAGCTGACACCAAAGTGTTTCACAAGCAAGTTGATAAAAACAAAATAATGTGATGCAAGGTATAAGATTAAAAACATAGCAAAGCAATGAAAGAAACAAAAACAAAACTATATGGTGCAAGATATAAGATTAAAAACATAATAAAGCAATGAAAGCAATAAAAACTGGTAGGACACAGTAAAACAAAGTGGATAGAAGGGCCAGGGATCTAGTGGTGATTAAGTAGGGGGGAAGGCCAAGGAGAACAGGTAGGTTTTCAAGAGTGATTTAAAAGCCTGCACGGTCTGGGCGGTCCGTACGCTGAGGGGGAGGCTGTTCCACAATCTAGGCGCTGCGGTGGAGAAAGCTCTGTCTCCCCTAGTCTTGAGCCTGGTTCTGGGTACCACCAATAGCAGCTGGTCAGCTGATCTGAGGGATCGGTGGGGGGTGTGGCGGTGCAAGAGCTCGGACAGATAGGGAGGAGCCGTGCCATTTAATGATTTAAAAACATTTAGGGCTCATTTAAATCCTAACTAACAGCTAACAGGCAGCCAGTGGAGCGAGGCCAAAACTGGGCTGATGTGTTTGTGTTTTCTTGTTTTGGTGAGGAGGTGCGCGGCTGCGTTCTGCACCAGTTGTAGGCGGCGGAGGAGGGATTTGTCGATGCCCGTGTACAGAGCATTGCAGTAGTCGAGGCGAGTGGTGACAAAGGCATGTATCACCGTCTCTAGGCTACTTTGGGAGAGGTATGCCTTTGTCTTCGCCAGGAGTCTAAGGTGGTAAAAGCTGTTTTTAACTACGGCGCTGACCTGTTTGTCGAATTTAAAATTGCTGTCGAAGATGACCCCGAGGTTCCTGACAGAGGTGGAGAGGTTTGGACGCATTGGGAACTTTTCAAAAGCTCTCCCTTTGCTATTTTATCTGTCTCTTAGCTTATCCATCTTGACTCAGACATGAGGCTCTCACTCTCTGATCTGATGACAGCACTATGTTACGTTACGGCGCTAAAAAGAAAGTGAAAGCAGCCGTTTGTTTTGGCAAATTCTTCTGCTCTGTGCGACAATAAATAAATGAATATGTAATTTAAAAGGCCTCAGTTTGAGTTTAAGACGTGAACATGGTCATGTTTGTTGAATACAATCAAATAAAATAAAAATGTTACTCCCGATTTTGTTTTCCCGATGCCGATCTTCTGAAAATCATGTGATCGGGATCGGGGGCCGATCACATGATTTTCAGAAGATCGGCATCGGGAAAACAAAATCGGGAGTAACATTTTTATTTTATTTGATTATTTGATCGGATCGGGACATCCCTACTTTAAACCCGATTGGTGTGTCTACAATTAAGCAATCATGTGTTTGTGCACATGATGGCTGTGTTTAACCAATTGGCTCATATGTGTGGCAATTTGACCATCTGTCTAAGCGTGTTTAGTGTTTTGCAAATCACTGTGTGTATTGTTTTGCAAAAGGTGTGAGGCTGACATTGTGCGTATAGTGGTGCAAATCTGGGCCCATGTTTTTCTCCTTGAGTGTAAGGTTTTGATAATTGTGTAATACTTTTTAATTTTGTGTTTATGCAATCGAAAAAAACTGTAATGGCTTTATACTATACTGTCACAACATTTGAACATGAATACATTAAGATAGAGATATGGAGTATAGCAACATTAAAATCTTCCTAATGTCTATGCATGTGTGTGTGTGTGTGTGTGTGTGTGTGTGTGTGTGTGTGTGTGTGTGTGTGTGTGTGTGTGTGTGTGTGTGTGTGTGTGTGTGTGTGTGTGTGTGTGTGTGTGTGTGTGTGTGTGTGTGTGTGTGTGTGTGTGTGTGTGTGTGTGTGTGTGTGTGTGTGTGTGTGTGTGTGTGTGTGTGTGTGTGTGTGTGTGTGTGTGTGTGTGTGTGTGTGTGTGTGTCTCTCTTGGTAAGTGCAGGCCTCACAGCTGCCATGCCATTTTCTGTTGTGTGTTCAAGGCTCTCACAGACACAAGCAAACATTACGTCACAACAAACACTGAGTCACCTGAGAAGACAGAGGTCACAGCCAGCAGATGACTGAGCAAAGAGGAGAGGTGGAGAAAACTACAGAGGGTAATAAGTAATAACAGAGTGGGATGAGGAGTAATTAACAGAGAGGAGAAAGTCAGAAGCATCGCAGTAAGAGAGGAAAAACAAGGAGTAATAACAGTGGGATGAGTATAATTAACAGAAAGGAGAAAGTCAGAGGCGTTGCAGTAAGAGAGGAGAAAACAAGGAATAATGACGACTGCAGCACACTGGTTTCAGTTGACACATAGTGTGTGTGTGTGTGTGCGCGCACGTATGTCACAAATGGTCAATAAAAAGAGAACGTGATTGCGGTCTCACGTGCACATAAAGATGTTGTGTGTTTTGAGGTTAAAGGTATATACTAACTCTGTTTGAAACCTACATTTGCAGTGTGTATCTCAAAGGTTGAAGAGGTTGAAAACGGCCCACTGCCCGTGACAGATGACAGAGATTTAACTGTCAAATGTAATTATGCTCAACCTTCTGATTACCTGCGCTGACATTGTGAAGCCCTTGTGTGCTTTTGAGTGAACAAGAACAGAACTGCCTCTCTTCACATTGCAATAGTATCAACAATGAATTAGGACTGGTGACTTCCTGTGCTTGTGTGTTGAAGGAGTACAGCCTCCTCTCATCCTGCTGAGAGCTAAAGGCAGAGGGTCACGGCAGACTGTAGCCTCTCAGCAGAGAGAGAGAGAGAGAGAGAGGGAGGGAGGCGTGAGGACTGCTGTTCACTGTTCTGTTCTTCTGTGTTCTCTCCTCCCAGACAAACAGCCCCCCCCCCCCCCCCCCCCCCAGTGGCCAAGAGGTGTGTTGATTAGCCTTGCAAGCCCGGGGGCTTTGGGGCTCCACAGGAGACACACTGGCACAGCGCTGTTACAGAGATACGGAGGCAGAGCTGCTAAAGCCGCAGCAATACTGGAGCATCTGCTTGTCTCTCTCTCTGCCCAACAGGCAGCATGCATTCCCTTATGCTTCCCAAACATGACCACATACTGTGCGGTGTGAGGTGAATACTGTGAATAATGTTAGTGTTATTTACTTGAGCCATAAACACGCTCAAACACACACACGCACGCACACACACACACACTAACCTCAGTAGAAGCAGCACAGAGGCACATACAAAACACAAGCAACGGGCTCCACAAACAACACACAACCAGATACACACTCTGCCCTTTATGCAATATAGATGAAATTGGAATGACGGCCAGATTACACGCAGGCGTCCATGCCTTAGGCTTCAGTGGACAATTACATAATGGAACAGAATCCCAACAGACAGCACAACATCTCACTAACCTGCATTCTTGAAGTGCTGTACCTCGGTACTCATGCAGCTATTCAACAGGAATATTGTTTTATTAGAGTGTAGTATCAATGACATGACTTCTTTTGTGTTTTTTCTTTATAGATACAGAATATCTTGCTTCCCACGCCAACGCCAAGCTTTGAAAATGGAATTTAGGGGGGCAGGATCTTGCATAAGGACAATGCTGACATAAAAAACTACACTCTGTGTAACAGACGTGATTCAGCGTTGTGTAAATACGATTCAAAGTCCATGGATTATCAGGTCATGTGTAGATTTATTCTGGTGATCTGGTACAGTAATATAGATGCACAAGACACAATATCAGGTGGGTTCCACACCAAGGTAGTTTTCATGAGCGCTTGTAGAGCAAAACCAGACTTGGCACAGTAGGAATCTAACATGATGATATGTACCTGGTGATATAGATGCACAAGACACAATATCAGATGGGCTCCACACCAAGGTAATTTTCATGAGCTACAATGAAAAAAATATACAAATATGCTCATTAGCCATGAACTACATGAAGCACAACTATATTACGGTATAGTAGACAGCTGACAATCGTACAGTAAAACCTTTATACAGCTCAACCACATCAGTGTCTTGTTTTCCTTGTAGCTTAACAGTATACATATCATATTCTACCAGATCCTTATAGTTTAACATTATACATATCATATTCTACCAGATCCTTTTATAAATGAACAGTCACAACTTAGAAAATGTGATGACAGAACAACACTTTTAACATGACCTACTGCTTGTAGAGCAAAACCAGACTGGGAGGAGGAATAGGGTGACTCCTCCCCCTATCTACAAGCAGGCAAATTCCCAATCAATAGAAAAAACAGCATCATACAGTGTCAAGTGGATACAAAACAAACCCTGTTACAGCGAGTAATCGACAAATACCCATAAACCCCTGACTCTAATTATTTTGTATGAAGGGATAGTTGCCATCATAATGATGATGTTGATCAGTAGAGTCCTTTCTCAGCACAATCCAATACTACCTCCGGATAGTTAGCCACAAACTAATGCAAAGTCAATGGGGTGACACTGCTGTCTGTACAAGCTGACTGTCTGACTGAAATGTAGTCCATAATGCACACAGAGTAGATTTCACTATTTCAGTGAGCTTCAGTCAGCTTGTACAGACAGGAGCTCGACCACATTGACTTGACTGTATTCGTTTGTGGCTAACTATCCTAAGCTGGTATGAGGAACAGCACGGATTGTGCTGAGAAAGGACTCTGAATCACATCATTGGCAAGTAGCAAATAGGGCTACAGTTCCAAAAATCGGAACTATCCCTTCAATATCATGAAGTTGAACAAATTGCTTGCAGTGCTACCAACGTTGGACATGTAATGTTATAGATAATGGTCATGACCACTAATTCAAAGCCACAGTCCAAAGATCAGCTGGTAACCCTATAGATGGGTTTCTTGTTTGTAAACACAATGGTCCTCATTCTCGAACGGACATACGTAAAAGTTACCAAGGAATTCCTTCGTAACTCGATTTACGTACTTATTTGGCATTCTTGAACGGCTTTGTATTGTAAATTCGTTGTAGGATTTACGAACTCGAAAAAGGCAGTCGTAAGCCAATCAACCCTCATGTGTCTCGTTTGTCAATTAGTCTGTGTATGTCTAGTCTGCCCTGTCTTTCCTTGTGGGTTCATTATTCTTGTTAGTGGTTGTTACTGTCATCGTCGTTGTCAGATGTTATTCGTTCCTCGTATTACTAAGTGTTCCCCGTGTTAGTTTTGGTGCCTTGTTATGTTTTCTCCTCCTCCAGCATTACTGAGAGGTTTTTGTTTCGTGCTTTTGAATTTCGTTTTTGGTTATACTGTTTTTGTTTATGGTGCCTTAGTTGCTTAAGTAAAGCTCTCTGTTTGAATCAGTACCCGCCGTGTCCTGCCTGCTTCCACCTTGTCCTGTCTGCCACCTTCGCCTGTCCTGTCTGTCTATTGTTTGTTTGATTTATGCCTATTGCTAGAACTAAATAAATGCATAGAGAAACGGCATTGTGCTCATGCAGCGTCAGCACACGAGCACACACACACACACATACACCAAAATTAATCGTTCCAGCAAAGTAGGCTTCTATTATTCTAATGACTTGTTTTATTAGATATTATAGTAGTAAGTCCTACTGTAGAACATGACATATTAGCATGACATCTCATTTAGTAATGTCAATACTGAATGACTGCGGGCACCCGAGTGGCGCACCGCATACAGCACTATGGTGCAACACGGCCGACCCGGGTTCGACTCCCGGACCCGGTGATCTTTGCCGAATGTCTTCCCCGGTCTATCTCCCATTTCCTCCTCTCTCTCTCTCTCTCTCTATCTCCGCCCGGTAGCAAAAATCTATAAAAAAACCTACAAAAAACATAACTTGTCCGAAAGGACAAGTAACATTTAATACTGAACGACTGCAAGATTGGCTCTTGACAAGCTACTAAATGAGATGTCTGGGTTTCATCACCTGTGCATTGTATGTTACTATTCCACTGTTACATTTGCACTCTGGTTGGATGGTGTATTGTACTTGTGCTGTATAATGACAATATATGTGAATCTAATCAAATGTTTAGATCAGTCGCAAATCGCTTCCGTGCTACCTGTTGAATGGGTCAGCACATGGTGCAGATGCAATGCCAACCCTTTGCTGTTTTGCACATGGCCCTCACCATTTTGCACACGGCCCACACCGTTTTGCACGCGCCTCCTTCCTCCTTATAACCTTCCTTTCCTAAGTAAAACCTTGGAAAGGGCAGTCGCCGCCCAGCTTCATCAACATCTGTCCAACCATGAGCTCTACGAACCCCTTCAGTCAGCCTACCGAGCACATCACAGCACAGAGACCGCCCTCATCAAGATCACTAATGACCTGCTCCTTGCTGCAGACTCCGGACACATCAGCCTCCTCATCCTTCTCGACCTCTCCGCGGCGTTCGATACAATATCCCACTCAGTCCTCCTCAAATCCCTCTCCGACAACCTTGGCATCACTGGTACAGCTCTGTCTTAATTTCATTCATATCTCAAAAATAGATCTCAGTTTGTCAGTGTCAGCGGCTCATCCTCCCCCCCGGCCCCAGTCAACCACGGTGTCCCCCAAGGCTCCGTGCTGGGTCCCCTACTATTCACCATTTACATGCTCCCCCTCGGTCAGATTATACGTCACTACGGACTCAACTTTCATTGCTATGCTGATGATACTCTATATCAGCACCTCACCATCCGGGAAGGTTGGAGATCTCCTCCTCCACGTTGACGGCTGTTCCATCTCCCCGTCTCTCGAAGTCCGTAACCTGGGCGTCACCCTTGACTCCACACTTTCATTTCACTCCCACATCAAATCCGTCACCAAGTCTGCCTTCTACCACCTCAAAAACATCTCCCGTCTCCGACCCTCACTCTCAGATTCTGTGGCTGAGACCCTGATCCACTCATTCATCACCTCCCGGTTGGACTACTGTACCGGAGTCCTGTCCGGGGTACCCAGCAAAGCCCTGGACAGGCTCCAGTATGTTCAGAACTCAGCTGCCAGGGTTCTCACTCACACCAAGCCCTGGCAGCACATCACCCCCACCCTCATCCACCTCCACTGGCTCCCAGTCAAGTTCCGCATCACCTTCAAACTCCTGCTCCTCACCTACAAGTCCCTCCATGCCCTCGCCCCCCAATACCTGTCTGATCTCCTCCACCAGCACACTCCATCCCGGAACCTACGATCCTCTGATCTAGGTCTCCTCTCCATCCCTCGCACCAGGTTACGGACTTTCGGGGACAGAGCCTTCAGCGTGGCGTCCCCTACCCTCTGGAACTCTCTCCCCCCCCGAAATTTGCAACGCCCCAACCCTGGACACCTTCAAAACTGCTCTAAAAACACACCTCTTCACCAAGGCTTTTCCCCATCAGTTAGTTTAGATTAGATTAGGTCCATTATCCATTATCCCTTACCTTCCCTCATCCCCCTTTTCCCCCCTATTTCCCTAGCCCTATTTTTTGTCCTGATTGTGAAGCGACCTTGGGTTCTATGAAAGGCGCTATATAAATTTGATCTATTATTATTATTATAAGTAGCTGGCGGGGCGTGTCTGTATGCAAACTCACGTGTACGAGAACGCACTTTGCAGTTTTTGAATGAGTGACCTATTTACATTTACATTTAGTCATTTAGCTGACGCTTTTATCCAAAGCAACTTACAAGTTTTGTACAACAAGATAGCAGGAAGGGTACAACTCTATCAGCTGAGTAACAATGTTCATCAAAGTGTTGAGTGCTACAGTGTAGGTTAGTATATTAGGACAAGTGCATGACAGTAAGGTTAGTTAGGGTCAGAGTTTATTTGAATTTTTTTGTGGTGGGAAGTTTGTTCCACCATTGTGGGGCAAGGACCGAGAATAGGCGACTTCTCTTTGATGACCCTCCTTGAGCTCGGATAGGAGTAGGTCTGAGGCGGCCAGAAGATGCAGAGGGTAGGGGTCTTGAGGGTTTGTAGTTAGAGACCATTAACCGGAGGTAGGCGGGAGCCTACTATTTCATTCATGGGAACCCAGCTTCGAAGATGTTGGCCACTTACGGAGACCGTTTCACCCATTCAGGAATCTGGAGGAGGATTTGAGTGAATCTGTTAGTACGACATTTTTACCAAGATATTTACAAACTTACGAACATGTTCGAGAATGAGGACCAATGTGTTTGAGTCAATCAGCAATAACCACTGAATCATGTGACTGAGTTGCCCCCTACCTGCACTGAGCTGCAGCGCTAAAAAAGTACAATGGGGCTAAACAACTAAAAGTTGTTTCAAACTAAAACAGCTGGATGTAATTTTTTCAAATCAGCATGACTGAGGGCGGGATCCACAAATAATGGATTGCACGGTGCTAATTACACCCCTACAATTCATTATGAATTGAAAATGGGGGACCCTGATGTAAACAAGACGAAAGTCTTTCTCTGGTTGGTCTGCATCCCCTTAACAATTGTGTGATCAATCAATCACCTGCGCGGTAATTAGCACCGTGCAATCCATTCTTTGTGGATCCCGCCCTGAGTCTTTCACCTTTTACATATTTAGCTTTGACATGGATTGATTGTTTAGATTGCTAGCATGGCTAACCAATTATATTGTAGTCTGCCAGTTGTTCTGACCAGGATTACGTTCCTTTTTGGCCTCCTTGATGCGCACGCACACCACGAGTCTGACATGACTGAGAAACCCGTATATAGGCACGGTCCTCAACACCCTCACCTTCACATGCTGTCTCACGACTTTCCCAAGGCAAGACAAATAAAACACGAGCAAAAGCTGAACTTTCACACAAATCCTTATTAATCCTTATGCTAATAGAAAGACGCCCCCCCCCCCCCCCCCCACTCTGACCAGAACAAATTGTGTCTCGAGAAAAAAAAGAACTGCTTCTCATCATGTGAGATGAGAAGATTAAATGAAGTCACTGACTGTGGCACAGATGACCAGACCACTCCTCACATTCAGCCAGCTCACATGAAACCACAGGTTTACTGCAGATCAAGTCACATGGAATTCAGATGATCTGGCAGAACTGCTCAGCTAATTCTGCAGTGTATTGGTGCCAGTGTGTGTATGTTCACCTATTCTATTGTAAGTCTATTCGACACACATTGTATGAGCATTGGGAGATGTATACACTAAGGAGGTATGCACACTTGACTCCACTTGCACCGGGTCATTGGGGTGTATTTACACACATTCTCGAAGAGTTTGATTAGTAATAATAATAATAATAATAATAATAATAATAATAATAATAATAATAATAATAATAATAATAATAATAATAATAATAATAATAATAATAATAATAATAATAATAATAATAATTCATTTATTTTATATAGCGCTTCTCAATGACCCGAAGTCACTATAGTCCATAGTAGATGGACAATAATGTTTCTTTTAACTCCAGGGTCTAAGAATAAATTACGGGAGATTATTTTAACCCATTTTACTCAAAATACTCTGGAGGTGGGGGGGGGGGGGGGGTTTCAGGCGCTGAACATTCAGAATGATCCAAGTACAACAAGCATTTAATTTCAACATTTCCAAAAATCTGCAGCACAAACCCTTTTTTTGTGTTAATTGAGCTACAGTATCATACGTGGCGGGTAATGAAGGCTAGGGTAGGCTAAGCCTATCCAAATGTTATGCTGGGAATCTTGAAAATTATATAATATATGTGTGCAGCATTATAGGCTACTATATTGTGTGTGTGTTGTCGCTGCAGCCCCCTGGTGACAATCTGGTGATTATGGGTAGGCTCAGGTTAAATAATGTAGCCAATCACATCCTGATTGATTGATTGATTGAAAACTTTAATTAACAGATTGCAGAATGGGTAGATTACAGTACAACTCAATACACAAAATTGTTAAGTGGATGCAGACCAGAGAAAGACTTTCGTCTTGTTTACATCAGGGTCCCCCATTTTCAATTCATAATGACATTTATGACATACACAGTATGCAGTATGGACTCTGTAAATTGATCTGCCAGATCGTAACTTCGTGTTTCCCAGTTAGTCGTGTTATTGTCATCTCATATAGTTATTTACGCCGCTGCTCGTCTTTTAACTGGCACTCGTAAATACGACCACATCTCACCGATTTTATTTTCACTCCACTGGCTCCCAGTGCACTTTAGGATTCATTTTAAAATTATTTTATTTGCTTTTAAAGCTCTTCATGACCTTGCTCCACCCTATACCTCTCTGAGCTGTTGCAGGTCTATACACCTTCTCGCTCTCTCAGGTCAGCTGACCAGCTGCTCCTAGTAGTGCCTACAACTAGGTATAAGCTGAGGGGGGACAGTGCTTTCTCCGTTGTCGCCCCCAAAATGTGGAATGAGCTGCCACTGCAGATTAGGCAGGCCTCATCACTGCCCCGTTTCAAAGGCCTCCTTAAGACCCACCTTTTCTCTCTGGCTTTCGACACCATGTAGCTTTTATGATCTTATTGTCTTACTGTGTTGTTGTTGTATCGTTTTGTTACTGTGTCCTTTGCTTTTTTTTTTTTTTTTTTTTAAGTACTCTGATCTATTTAAATTTGTATTGCTGCCTATATTTACCTAATTTTTTTATCTCTGTTTTGGTACTCTTGTTTTTTTTATCTATTTTTAGAGCTGCTAATAGTTTTTAATATGCTCCCCCTGTACAGCACGTTGTGCCCCTGTGGCTGTTAAAGCGCTTTATAAATAAAGTTGGATTGGATTGGATTGGATTTAGTCCATTGTTCTCTGACCGTGCCTAACCCTTTATTGCCCACAGTCCGATACCTGGCTCTTCACCCTGATCTCTGGCTCTGGATAACGTGTTCTGACCTCTGCCTGCCTGACAACTCTCCTTGCCTTTTCCCTCACGTTTGACCCCTGCCTGGCTGACTACCCTGTAACCCACATATCGACCCCTGCCTGTCTGACTACCCTGCCCCACACACGCTCCCTGGACTGGACAAGATTCTCCCCGTGTAATTCGACCTCTGCCTGGATACCTGTCTATTGCTGTCGTATTAAATATACCCGTACCGGGGTTTAACAAGACCTGTTTGCCGTTTCTCTTTGTCTGCATATAGGGATGACAGTCTGTTGAACGTTCCTGTTCAATGTGGCAAAAGAGTACAGGAAACATTGGTCCGTTCATTTAACAGACTGTAGTCCTTCTGTGTTCTAATGAGACGCTAGCATGTCTAGAGACCTTTTTTTACACGTCACTGGACTAATTTGCCTAATCTTTGCAGAACCTTTCACCATGATGCAAACGCAGAAAACAATGTGCCGAAGGAACTTAAAGTTTGACGCAATGCAGTTCCTGGCAATTAGAGTTCCTGGTAGTTTCTGTGCAAACATGGCTAATGTGAACCTTTTACAGCTACAAAATACAACAAATAGGCCTACAATTGAAAAGCCCTGTTTACATTTAGCCTTGTGTTAGTGTTTATATCAAGAGCTCAGTCAATCAACTATAGATAATGAAAACATATCTCCATTCCTATTATTGTTTTGTGGTGGGGCTCCCTATTACATTTAGATTATCGATTGGGCCTTTAAGACTTTCTCAACCACAAGTTGTTTGTCTTCTAAAACGCTAATTTGTGTAAGTAAATCAGTGAAGTGGAGTAAGCCAAATGTATTGCTCATAAGTGAGTAGGGCCTTGCGAACATTGAATTTGGACTGGAATGCAGATTACTCATGTGCAGTGGCGCAAGTGTCAATAACATGGAATGTGACACAACCAACCTGCGCTGTTGTCTATCCAGGGTATCAATATAGCCGACATCTTGCCGTACTTTGATTGTATATTCAGCTCGTCACCCAAAATGGAATTACGTATATTAAGTGTGGCAATTTTAAAAGAAATGGACTTTATTTAACTTGAGGTTATAACAGACAGACCATTCCTTCAGCTTCAAGACAATATGCTATGATGCTAGAAAGCCATCTCTCAGTGTTCAGATTTTGACATAAACACGACAGACACAAACTGGATTCGAGATCAAACAAATGATAAATTAATATATGAAATGTTGGTAATTGGACCATTTCAACAACTTCGGGGTGAGTTTTTGACAAATAATTGGCCTAGATTTCATGTGTACGACAAGTCATCAGGAAGGAACTCTATCAGCTGAGTAACAATGTTCATCAAAGTGTTGAGTGCTACAGTGTAGGTTAGTATATTAGGACAAGTGCTTGACAGTAAGGTTAGTTAGGGTTAGATATTATTATTATATATATTTTTTCATTTCAGATAATGTTTTAAGAAGTGCGTCTTTAGTCGACGGCGAAAGATTGGACGGGTTTCGGCTGTCCTAACTGTGGTGGGCAGTTCGTTCCACCATTGTGGGGCGAGGACTTGATGACCCTCCCGGAGCTCATTGACCGGAGGTAGGCGGGTATGATGTTTAGGTACTATAGAATATGTCAGAGTAAGAACAATCTACATTCATTTTACTAGCCTACATATTACAGCCGGGGACCAACAATGGGTAACTAAACCTCTGCTTTAAATAACTTCTGCATGAACTACATAATCCCTCTAATACTGTTGAGAGGGTGAGTGTGAGAGTGACAGGCTCACACACCTCCTGGAAAAGAGAAAACACACACACACACACACACACACACACACACACACACACGCACACACACACACACACACACACACACACACACACACACACACACACACACACACACACACACACACACACACACACACACACACACACACACACACACACACACACACACACACACACACACACACACACACACACACACACAACTCAGACTACCATTGACCTCATACTGACCTCTGACAAGTCCAAGATCTCCAGTAAAGGGGTTATAGCATGCGGGTTAAGTGATCATTACATGATATTCTGTACCCGCAAAAAGCTAAAACTAAAGGCTGGCTGTCACAAAACAGTCACATCTAGAGACCTCAAAACCTACTCTAGCGAGGCCTTTAACCTTGAACTGGAGAGTCTGGACTGGTCAGATGAACTCAATGGTACACTGGTTGAAGAAACTTGGCTTGGCTTCAAAACCAAATTTTCATCAATACTAAACAAAATGGCCCCCCTAAGAACCACCAGGGTAAAAAATCGCGCTGAGCCATGGATGCACACTGAAATACTGACCGCTATGAAAGCCAGAGACAAAAAATGCTCTGAGTTTCGTAAAAGTCAGTCAAAGCTTACCAAAAGCACGAGCAGTGAACTCCAAGACCACGTGACTGAACTCAAACTAGAAAGAAACAGACTAAGAAATGACGTAAACTCCATGATCAAAACTGCAAAAAAAAATTTCATCAATGACAAAACCGAGGAAAACAAAAATAAACCACGTGAACTTTGGAAATTACTCAACAATCAACTAGGCTGCAGTAAAAAACTCAAAACCAGGTTCTCAAACATAAACATAAAGACGGACAACACGCTCATCACAGACAAGCTGGATGTAGCCAATTACTTAAACACTTTCTTCACAAACATAGCCACAACACTGGTAAACAAACTACCCTCCCACTCAGGGCAGTATGGGGTAGAACACATAGTAGCATACTACATGAACCTAGGCGTCCACAAAGACGACTTCAAACTGGAAATAGTAACTACAGATGAGGTACTCAAAAAACTGAGCGCCCTCCAACCAAACAAGGCCACTGGCCATGACAACATCCCCTCCAAATTCCTCAGAGACTCAGCAGCAGCCATCACCCCAGTCATCACACACATAATAAACCTCTCCATAAAACAGGGACACGTCCCCAAGGACTTCAAAATTGCGAGAGTAACACCCCTGCACAAAAAGGGCAGCAAATTAGACCCGGGTAACTACCGCCCTGTTTCTATCCTTACATCCATCTCGAAAGTCATGGAAAAAATAGTATACGAACAGATCGAAAAGTACCTCGCGGAAAAAAATCTAATCTACGAATTCCAATCTGGCTTCAGAACATCCCACTCCACTGACACATGCCTTCTCTACTTGAATGACCACATCAAACAAGAGGTGGACGCGGGCAAATACTGCGGCATGGTCATGCTGGACCTACAAAAGGCCTTCGACACTGTCAATCACACCATTCTGATTGACAAGCTAAAAGCAATTGGTTTTGATAGTTTATCAGTGAGCTGGATACAATCCTACCTGGAGGGGAGGGAACAGATGGTGGAAGTAAACGGTACCCTATCCCCCCCCCTCACAGTGAGCTGTGGTGTTCCACAAGGAAGCATACTAGGACCGCTACTATTCCTAATTTATGCAAATGACATGTCGTCAGCTTGTGACTGCAACTTGTTCCTGTTTGCGGACGACTCAGCCCTGCTGGTCTCTGACAAGAACAAGTTACAGGTTGAAAAAGCCCTCAGCTCGGAACTAGGCAAAATCTGCATATGGCTCGCCGACAACAAACTATCATTACACATGGGCAAAACAGAGTCCATTCTCTTCGGTTCAAATAACAAACTCAGCAAGACCGACGGCTTCTCGGTTACAGTGGGTGACAATATTATCACAAGGAAAGATGAAATTACCTACCTGGGTTCCATCCTAGAGGCTAATCTTTCCTGTGACAAAATGGCATCCAATGTAATAAAAAAAGTCAACCAACGAACGCGATTCTTGTACCGGATCTCCTCTCTGGTAAACAAGAATACCCTGAAGACTCTAGCAGGAGCACTCATTCAAGGGTACTACGACTATGCTTGCACCTCATGGTACCAAAGCACCTCAAAGGCACTAAAAAACAAATTACAAACATCTCAAAACAAGCTAGTCAGACTACTACTTGACCTGACTCCTAGAACCCACCTCACCCCTGCCCACTTTGACAACCTAGGATGGCTTAGAGTAGACGACAGAGTACAGCAACTTGCAATGGGCCTGGTCTACAAGATACACTACGCGACCAAGGTACCCATGTACATGTCAAAATACTTCCCAAAGGTCAGTGAATACCACGATCACAACACCAGAGGGAGCTCCACAAATCATGTAAAACCCAGATTCGGCTCAAACAAGGGACTAAACACGTTTCGCAATTATGCCACATCAATGTGGAACGCCCTGCCTAAAGCTGTAAAGGAATGTGAATCACTACCCACCTTCAAAAACACTCTCAAAAAACACCTACGTGAGACTGCAATTCGAAACTGGCCCCTACAAATGTCCTAACCTAGTTGTACAGTAAATGACCAAGTAAGGCTTTGTCAACATTCCAATGTACAGTGTAAAATGTGTGTGTGTCCCCTACCCAACCCCCCCCCCCCCCCCCCCCCACCTCCAATGTACAGCCCTCACCCAACCCACCCAACCCCACCCCACCAACCTCCTCCAATGTACAGTTTCTACGCCAAATGTATATACACTCCTTTTCTGGACACTTTTGTATCACAAACAGTACTGTATTTGCAAATCTGATATGTCATAAATGTATAGATGTAGCAGTACTGTCTATCTGTATGTCATGTATGTCATATATGTTATGATGAATTGAAAATGGGGGACCCTGGTGTAAACAAGACGAAAGTCTTTCTCTGGTCTGCATCCCCTTAACAATTGTATGTATTGAGATGTACTGTACTGTACCCATTCTGCAATCTGTTAATAAACTTTTCAATCAATCAATCAATCAATCAATCAAACACACACACACACACACACACACACACACACACACACACACACACACACACACACACACACACACACACACACACACACACACACACACACACAGCAGCCCCTCTTCTTAATAAAGCAAACCACATATTAGGTGGTTTCCAAGTGTGCCAGGCTGACTTTAACCTTTAGTGCACCATTCTAAGGCCCGTTTAAAAGATGGAAGAGTGACATTGTCTGTGACAGATACAGCCGGAGATAAATCACCCATAATTCTTGTCCCTTGAAAACAATGTAGCTCCCTGAGCAAAAAGCTCATACATCACCCATGTGCACCTTTTTACGAGGACTATAACCTCTCCTATGTGTTCTCCAAAGATAGAAGCCCCTCTCTCTACTGTAGCCCCTCTCTCTACTGTAGCCCCTGTCTCTACTGTAGCTCCTCTCTCTACTGTAGCCCCTCTCTCTACTGTAGCCCCTGTCTCTACTGTAGCCCCTCTCTCTACTGTAGCCCCTCTCTCTACTGTAGCCCCTCTCTCTACTGTAGCCCTCTCTCTACTGTAGCCCTCTCTCTACTGTAGCCCTCTCTCTACTGTAGCCCCTCTCTCTACTGTAGCCCCTCTCTCTACTGTAGCCCCTCTCTCTACTGTAGCCCCTGTCTCTACTGTAGCCCCTCTCTCTACTGTAGCCCCTGTCTCTACTGTAACCCCTGTCTCTACTGTAGCTCCTCTCTCTACTGTAGCCCCTCTCTCTACTGTAGCCTCTCTCTCTACTGTAGCCCCTCTCTCTACTGTAGCCTCTCTCTCTACTGTAGCCCCTCTCTCTACTGTAGCCCCTCTCTCTACTGTAGCCCCTCTCTCTACTGTAGCCCCTCTCTCTACTGTAGCCCCTCTCTCTACTGTAGCTCCTCTCTCTACTGTAGCCCCTCTCTCTACTGTAGCCTCTCTCTCTACTGTAGCCCCTCTCTCTACTGTAGCTCCTCTCTCTACTGTAGCCCCTCTCTCTACTGTAGCCCCTCTCTCTACTGTAGCCCCTCTCTCTACTGTAGCCCCTCTATCTACTGTAGCCCCTCTCTCTACTGTAGCCCCTCTCTCTACTGTAGCCCCTCTCTCTACTGTAGCCCCTCTCTACTGTAGCCTCTCTCTCTACTGTAGCCCCTCTCTCTACTGTAGCCCCTCTCTCTACTGTAGCCATCTCTCTACTGTAGCCCCTCTCTCTACTGTAGCCCCTCTCTCTACTGTAGCTCCTCTCTCTACTGTAGCCCCTCTCTCTACTGTAGCCCCTCTCTCTACTGTAGCCCCTCTCTCTACTGTAGCCCCTCTCTCTACTGTAGCCCCTCTCTCTACTGTAGCCCCTGTCTCTACTGTAGCCCCTCTCTCTACTGTAGCCCCTCTCTCTACTGTAGCCCCTCTCTCTACTGTAGCCCCTCTCTCTACTGTAGCCCCTCTCTCTACTGTAGCTCCTCTCTCTACTGTAGCCCCTGTCTCTACTGTAGCTCCTCTCTCTACTGTAGCCCTCTCTCTACTGTAGCCCCTCTCTCTACTGTAGCCCCTCTCTCTACTGTAGCCCTCTCTCTACTGTAGCCCCTCTCTCTACTGTAGCCCCTCTCTCTACTGTAGCCCCTCTCTCTACTGTAGCTCCTCTCTCTACTGTAGCCCCTCTCTCTACTGTAGCCCCTCTCTCTACTGTAGCCCCTCTCTCTACTGTAGCCCCTCTCTCTACTGTAGCCCCTCTCTCTACTGTAGCCCCTCTCTCTACTGTAGCCCCTGTCTCTACTGTAGCCCCTCTCTCTACTGTAGCCCCTCTCTCTACTGTAGCCCCTCTCTCTACTGTAGCCCCTCTCTCTACTGTAGCCCCTCTCTCTACTGTAGCCCCTCTCTCTACTGTAGCCCCTCTCTCTACTGTAGCCCCTCTCTCTACTGTAGCTCCTCTCTCTACTGTAGCCCCTGTCTCTACTGTAGCTCCTCTCTCTACTGTAGCCCTCTCTCTACTGTAGCCCCTCTCTCTACTGTAGCCCCTCTCTCTACTGTAGCCCTCTCTCTACTGTAGCCCCTGTCTCTACTGTAGCCCCTCTCTCTACTGTAGCCCTCTCTCTACTGTAGCCCCTCTCTCTACTGTAGCCCCTCTCTCTACTGTAGCTCCTCTCTCTACTGTAGCCCCTCTCTCTACTGTAGCCCCTCTCTCTACTGTAGCCCCTCTCTCTACTGTAGCCCCTCTCTCTACTGTAGCAGCCCCTCTCTCTACTGTAGCCCCTCTCTCTACTGTAGCCCCTCTCTCTACTGTAGCTCCTCTCTCTACTGTAGCCCCTCTCTCTACTGTAGCCCCTCTCTCTACTGTAGCCCCTCTCTCTACTGTAGCCCCTCTCTCTACTGTAGCTCCTCTCTCTACTGTAGCCCCTGTCTCTACTGTAGCTCCTCTCTCTACTGTAGCCCCTCTCTCTACTGTAGCTCCTCTCTCTACTGTAGCCCCTCTCTCTACTGTAGCCCCTCTCTCTACTGTAGCTCCTCTCTCTACTGTAGCCCCTCTCTCTACTGTAGCCCCTCTCTCTACTGTAGCTCCTCTCTCTACTGTAGCCTCTCTCTCTACTGTAGCCCCTCTCTCTACTGTAGCCCCTCTCTCTACTGTAGCCCCTCTCTCTACTGTAGCTCCTCTCTCTACTGTAGCTCCTCTCTCTACTGTAGCCCCTCTCTCTACTGTAGCTCCTCTCTCTACTGTAGCCTCTCTCTCTACTGTAGCCCCTCTCTCTACTGTAGCTCCTCTCTCTACTGTAGCCCCTCTCTCTACTGTAGCTCCTCTCTCTACTGTAGCTCCTCTCTCTACTGTAGCCCCTCTCTCTACTGTAGCCCCTCTCTCTACTGTAGCTCCTCTCTCTACTGTAGCCCCTCTCTCTACTGTAGCCCCTCTCTCTACTGTAGCAGCTCCTCTCTCTACTGTAGCCCCTCTCTCTACTGTAGCCCCTCTCTCTACTGTAGCTCCTCTCTCTACTGTAGCCCCTCTCTCTACTGTAGCTCCTCTCTCTACTGTAGCCCCTCTCTCTACTGTAGCCCCTCTCTCTACTGTAGCTCCTCTCTCTACTGTAGCCCCTCTCTCTACTGTAGCTCCTCTCTCTACTGTAGCCCCTCTCTCTACTGTAGCTCCTCTCTCTACTGTAGCCCCTCTCTCTACTGTAGCTCCTCTCTCTACTGTAGCCCCTGTCTCTACTGTAGCCCCTCTCTCTACTGTAGCCCCTCTCTCTACTGTAGCTCCTCTCTCTACTGTAGCCCCTCTCTCTACTGTAGCCCCTCTCTCTACTGTAGCTCCTCTCTCTACTGTAGCCCCTCTCTCTACTGTAGCTCCTCTCTCTACTGTAGCCCCTCTCTCTACTGTAGCCCCTCTCTCTACTGTAGCCCCTGTCTCTACTGTAGCCCCTCTCTCTACTGTAGCCCCTCTCTCTACTGTAGCCCCTCTCTCTACTGTAGCCCCTCTCTCTACTGTAGCTCCTCTCTCTACTGTAGCCCCTCTCTCTACTGTAGCCCCTCTCTCTACTGTAGCCCCTCTCTCTACTGTAGCTCCTCTCTCTACTGTAGCCCCTCTCTCTACTGTAGCCCCTGTCTCTACTGTAGCCCCTCTCTCTACTGTAGCCCCTGTCTCTACTGTAGCCCCTCTCTCTACTGTAGCCCCTCTCTCTAGTGTAGCCCCTCTCTCTACTGTAGCCCCTCTCTCTACTGTAGCTCCTCTCTCTACTGTAGCCCCTCTCTCTACTGTAGCTCCTCTCTCTACTGTAGCCCCTCTCTCTACTGTAGCCCCTCTCTCTACTGTAGCCCCTCTCTCTACTGTAGCCCCTCTCTCTACTGTAGCCTCTCTCTCTACTGTAGCCCCTCTCTCTACTGTAGCCCCTCTCTCTACTGTAGCTCCTCTCTCTACTGTAGCCCCTCTCTCTACTGTAGCCCCTCTCTCTACTGTAGCCCCTCTCTCTACTGTAGCTCCTCTCTCTACTGTAGCCCCTCTCTCTACTGTAGCAGCTCCTCTCTCTACTGTAGCCCCTCTCTCTACTGTAGCCTCTCTCTCTACTGTAGCCCCTCTCTCTACTGTAGCCTCTCTCTCTACTGTAGCCCCTCTCTCTACTGTAGCCTCTCTCTCTACTGTAGCCCCTCTCTCTACTGTAGCCTCTCTCTCTACTGTAGCCCTCTCTCTACTGTAGCCCCTCTCTCTACTGTAGCCCCTCTCTCTACTGTAGCCCCTCTCTCTACTGTAGCCCCTCTCTCTACTGTAGCTCCTCTCTCTACTGTAGCCCCTCTCTCTACTGTAGCCCCTCTCTCTACTGTAGCCCCTCTCTCTACTGTAGCTCCTCTCTCTACTGTAGCCCCTCTCTCTACTGTAGCCCCTCTCTCTTCTGTAGCCCCTCTCTCTACTGTAGCCTCTCTCTCTACTGTAGCCCCTCTCTCTACTGTAGCCCCTCTCTCTACTGTAGCCCCTCTCTCTACTGTAGCCCCTCTCTCTCTACTGTAGCCCCTCTCTCTACTGTAGCCCCTCTCTCTACTGTAGCCCCTCTCTCTACTGTAGCCCCTCTCTCTACTGTAGCCCCTCTCTCTACTGTAGCCCCTCTCTCTACTGTAGCCCCTGTCTCTACTGTAGCCCCTGTCTCTACTGTAGCCCCTCTCTCTACTGTAGCCCCTCTCTCTACTGTAGCCCCTCTCTCTACTGTAGCCCCTCTCTCTACTGTAGCCCCTGTCTCTAATGTAGCTCCTCTCTCTACTGTAGCCCCTCTCTCTACTGTAGCCCCTCTCTCTACTGTAGCCCCTGTCTCTACTGTAGCCCCTCTCTCTACTGTAGCCCCTCTCTCTACTGTAGCCCCTCTCTCTACTGTAGCCCCTCTCTCTCTACTGTAGCCCCTCTCTCTACTGTAGCCCCTCTCTCTACTGTAGCCCCTCTCTCTACTGTAGCCCCTGTCTCTACTGTAGCCCCTCTCTCTACTGTAGCTCCTCTCTCTACTGTAGCCCCTCTCTCTACTGTAGCAGCTCCTCTCTCTACTGTAGCCCCTCTCTCTACTGTAGCCCCTCTCTCTACTGTAGCCCCTCTCTCTACTGTAGCCCCTCTCTCTACTGTAGCCCCTCTCTCTACTGTAGCCCCTCTCTCTACTGTAGCCCCTGTCTCTACTGTAGCCCCTCTCTCTACTGTAGCCCCTCTCTCTACTGTAGCCCCTCTCTCTACTGTAGCCCCTCTCTCTACTGTAGCCCCTGTCTCTACTGTAGCCCCTCTCTCTACTGTAGCCCTCTCTCTACTGTAGCCCCTCTCTCTACTGTAGCCCCTGTTTTTACTGTAGCCCCTCTCTCTACTGTAGCCCCTCTCTCTACTGCAGCCCCTGTCTCTACTGTAGCCCCTCTCTCTACTGTAGCCCCTCTCTCTACTGTAGCAGCTCCTCTCTCTACTGTAGCCCCTCTCTCTACTGTAGCCCTCTCTCTACTGTATCAGCCCCTGTTTCTACTGTAGCTCCTCTCTCTACTGTAGCCCCTCTCTCTACTGTAGCCCCTCTCTCTACTGTAGCTCCTGTCTCTACTGTAGCCCCTCTCTCTACTGTAGCCTCTCTCTCTACTGTAGCCTCTCTCTCTACTGTAGCCCCTGTCTCTACTGTAGCCTCTCTCTCTACTGTAGCCCCTCTCTCTACTGTAGCCCCTCTCTCTACTGTAGCCTCTCTCTCTACTGTAGCCCCTGTCTCTACTGTAGCCCCTCTCTCTACTGTAGCCCCTCTCTCTACTGTAGCTCCTCTCTCTACTGTAGCCCCTCTCTCTACTGTAGCCCCTCTCTCTACTGTAGCCCCTCTCTCTACTGTAGCCCCTCTCTACTGTAGCCCCTCTCTCTACTGTAGCCTCTCTCTCTACTGTAGCCCCTCTCTCTACTGTAGCCCCTCTCTCTACTGTAGCTCCTCTCTCTACTGTAGCTCCTCTCTCTACTGTAGCCCCTCTCTCTACTGTAGCTCCTCTCTCTACTGTAGCCCCTCTCTCTACTGTAGCTCCTCTCTCTACTGTAGCTCCTCTCTCTACTGTAGCCCTCTCTCTACTGTAGCCCCTCTCTCTACTGTAGCCCCTCTCTCTACTGTAGCCCCTCTCTCTACTGTAGCCTCTCTCTCTACTGTAGCCCCTCTCTCTACTGTAGCCCCTCTCTCTACTGTAGCCTCTCTCTCTACTGTAGCCCCTCTCTCTACTGTAGCCCCTCTCTCTACTGTAGCCCCTCTCTCTACTGTAGCCCCTCTCTCTACTGTAGCTCCTCTCTCTACTGTAGCCCCTCTCTCTACTGTAGCCCCTCTCTCTACTGTAGCCCCTCTCTCTACTGTAGCCCCTCTCTCTACTGTAGCTCCTCTCTCTACTGTAGCCCCTCTCTCTACTGTAGCCCCTCTCTCTACTGTAGCCCTCTCTCTACTGTAGCCCCTCTCTCTACTGTAGCCCCTCTCTCTACTGTAGCCCCTCTCTCTACTGTAGCCCTCTCTCTACTGTAGCCCTCTCTCTACTGTAGCCCTCTCTCTACTGTAGCCCCTCTCTCTACTGTAGCCCCTCTCTCTACTGTAGCTCCTCTCTCTACTGTAGCTCCTCTCTCTACTGTAGCCCTCTCTCTACTGTAGCCCCTGTCTCTACTGTAGCCCCTCTCTCTACTGTAGCCCCTCTCTCTACTGTAGCCCCTCTCTCTACTGTAGCCCCTCTCTCTACTGTAGCCCCTGTCTCTACTGTAGCCCCTCTCTCTACTGTAGCCCCTCTCTCTACTGTAGCCCCTCTCTCTACTGTAGCCCCTCTTTCTACTGTAGCCCCTCTCTCTACTGTAGCCCCTCTCTCTACTGTAGCCCCTCTCTCTACTGTAGCCCCTCTCTCTACTGTAGCTCCTCTCTCTACTGTAGCCCCTCTCTCTACTGTAGCCCCTCTCTCTACTGTAGCTCCTCTCTCTACTGTAGCCTCTCTCTCTACTGTAGCCCCTGTCTCTACTGTAGCCCCTCTCTCTCTACTGTAGCCCCTCTCTCTACTGTAGCCTCTCTCTCTACTGTAGCCCCTGTCTCTACTGTAGCCCCTGTCTCTACTGTAGCCCCTCTCTCTACTGTAGCCCCTCTCTCTACTGTAGCCCCTCTCTCTACTGTAGCCCCTCTCTCTACTGTAGCCCCTGTCTCTACTGTAGCCCCTGTCTCTACTGTAGCCCCTCTCTCTACTGTAGCTCCTCTCTCTACTGTAGCTCCTCTCTCTACTGTAGCCCATGTCTCTACTGTAGCCCCTCTCTCTACTGTAGCAGCTCCTCTCTCTACTGTAGCCCTCTCTCTACTGTAGCCCCTCTCTCTACTGTAGCAGCTCCTCTCTCTACTGTAGCCCTCTCTCTACTGTAGCCCCTCTCTCTACTGTAGCCCCTCTCTCTACTGTAGCCCTCTCTCTACTGTAGCCCCTCTCTCTACTGTAGCCTCTCTCTCTACTGTAGCCCCTCTCTCTACTGTAGCTCCTCTCTCTACTGTAGCCCCTCTCTCTACTGTAGCCCCTCTCTCTACTGTAGCCCCTCTCTCTACTGTAGCCTCTCTCTCTACTGTAGCCCCTCTCTCTACTGTAGCTCCTCTCTCTACTGTAGCCCCTCTCTCTACTGTAGCTCCTCTCTCTACTGTAGCCCCTCTCTCTACTGTAGCCCCTCTCTCTACTGTAGCTCCTTTCTCTACTGTAGCTCCTCTCTCTACTGTAGCCCCTCTCTCTACTGTAGCCCCTCTCTCTACTGTAGCCCCTCTCTCTACTGTAGCCCCTCTCTCTACTGTAGCCCCTCTCTCTACTGTAGCTCCTCTCTCTACTGTAGCCCCTCTCTCTACTGTAGCCCCTCTCTCTACTGTAGCCCCTCTCTCTACTGTAGCCCCTCTCTCTACTGTAGCCCCTCTCTCTACTGTAGCCTCTCTCTCTACTGTAGCCCCTCTCTCTACTGTAGCCCCTCTCTCTACTGTAGCTCCTCTCTCTACTGTAGCCTCTCTCTCTACTGTAGCCCCTCTCTCTACTGTAGCCTCTCTCTCTACTGTAGCCCCTCTCTCTACTGTAGCTCCTCTCTCTACTGTAGCCCCTCTCTCTACTGTAGCAGCCCCTCTCTCTACTGTAGCCCCTCTCTCTACTGTAGCCCCTCTCTCTACTGTAGCCCCTCTCTCTACTGTAGCCTCTCTCTCTACTGTAGCCCCTCTCTCTACTGTAGCCCCTCTCTCTACTGTAGCCTCTCTCTCTACTGTAGCCCCTCTCTCTACTGTAGCTCCTCTCTCTACTGTAGCCCCTCTCTCTACTGTAGCCCCTCTCTCTACTGTAGCCCCTCTCTCTACTGTAGCCTCTCTCTCTACTGTAGCCCCTCTCTCTACTGTAGCTCCTCTCTCTACTGTAGCCCCTCTCTCTACTGTAGCTCCTCTCTCTACTGTAGCCCCTCTCTCTACTGTAGCCCCTCTCTCTACTGTAGCTCCTTTCTCTACTGTAGCTCCTCTCTCTACTGTAGCCCCTCTCTCTACTGTAGCCCCTCTCTCTACTGTAGCCCCTCTCTCTACTGTAGCCCCTCTCTCTACTGTAGCCCCTCTCTCTACTGTAGCCCCTCTCTCTACTGTAGCTCCTCTCTCTACTGTAGCCCCTCTCTCTACTGTAGCCCCTCTCTCTACTGTAGCCCCTCTCTCTACTGTAGCCCCTCTCTCTACTGTAGCCCCTCTCTCTACTGTAGCCTCTCTCTCTACTGTAGCCCCTCTCTCTACTGTAGCCCCTCTCTCTACTGTAGCTCCTCTCTCTACTGTAGCCTCTCTCTCTACTGTAGCCCCTCTCTCTACTGTAGCCTCTCTCTCTACTGTAGCCCCTCTCTCTACTGTAGCTCCTCTCTCTACTGTAGCCCCTCTCTCTACTGTAGCAGCCCCTCTCTCTACTGTAGCCCCTCTCTCTACTGTAGCCCCTCTCTCTACTGTAGCCCCTCTCTCTACTGTAGCCTCTCTCTCTACTGTAGCCCCTCTCTCTACTGTAGCCCCTCTCTCTACTGTAGCTCCTCTCTCTACTGTAGCTCCTCTCTCTACTGTAGCCCCTCTCTCTACTGTAGCCCCTCTCTCTACTGTAGCCCCTCTCTCTACTGTAGCTCCTCTCTCTACTGTAGCCCCTCTCTCTACTGTAGCCCCTGTCTCTACTGTAGCCCCTGTCTCTACTGTAGCCCCTCTCTCTACTGTAGCCCCTCTCTCTACTGTAGCCCCTCTCTCTACTGTAGCCTCTCTCTACTGTAGCCCCTCTCTCTACTGTAGCCCCTCTCTCTACTGTAGCCCCTCTCTCTACTGTAGCCCTCTCTCTACTGTAGCCCCTCTCTCTACTGTAGCCCCTCTCTCTACTGTAGCCCCTCTCTCTACTGTAGCCCCTCTCTCTACTGTAGCCCCTGTCTCTACTGTAGCCCCTCTCTCTACTGTAGCCCCTCTCTCTACTGTAGCCCCTGTCTCTACTGTAGCCCCTCTCTCTACTGTAGCCCCTGTCTCTACTGTAGCTCCTCTCTCTACTGTAGCTCCTCTCTCTACTGTAGCCCATGTCTCTACTGTAGCCCCTCTCTCTACTGTAGCCCCTCTCTCTACTGTAGCCCCTCTCTCTACTGTAGCCCCTCTCTCTACTGTAGCCCCTCTCTCTACTGTAGCCCCTCTCTCTACTGTAGCCCCTGTCTCTACTGTAACCCCTCTCTCTACTGTAGCCCCTCTCTCTACTGTAGCCCCTGTCTATACTGTAACCCCTCTCTCTACTGTAGCCCCTCTCTCTACTGTAGCCCCTGTCTCTACTGTAGCCCTCTCCTCATTCTCCCAGGTCAGACTGAACAGTGGAGGACCTTTTGCCTACATACCAGGTAGTAAAGTGAGGTTTCGGGGGCTGAGAGAGGACTGTTTTAGCCATGGAGACATGTCTACCAGGAATGTGGTCTCTTTCTGATGAATATGGCAACAGGCCAAGAGAAGGAGGTGCTGGTCTTGGGTGTCCTACTTTTACTCCATCAGACACTGAACCCATATGAAAATGAACTACAGTAAAAACAAATGGTTTTATTTGTCATACACAATAGAGAAATGTAACACATAAATACTGTAGTGATTTATAGTATTCCTGTGTTTGTTGTTTCATACACACTATAGATTTACCTCAGAAATACTGTAGTAATTCAACATAGTATTTCTGTAGTGGAATATTATAGAAATGCATGATGAATCACTATAGTACTCCTGTGGTTTTACCATAGAAATACAATGTTCCAATAGTCATTCACTATAGTATTTCTATAGTATTGTATCTATTGGTGTGAACAACAAAACAACTACACAGGAATACTATAGTTTTACTATCATACATTTTAGTATGAGAAGCTGGTTATAGTGAATACATAGCATGAAAAACTAGAACACAAAACAAACACTTTGAGGAAAATACTGAATAAAAACATCTGTGCTGTAACTGTGCAACAATGCCAGCATTAAGCTCAAACGGTGCCGACAGTACGGACAGTATGGACAATACGGACACATTTACTCTTAAGTCCAACATCGGTGTACAAGCTAGTTTCAAGTTTATTTGTCACATCCTTGACTTTTTACTTTTAATAAGAATAGTGTAAACAATAAAAACAAGTTAAAATAGCAGCATAGTGTTAACAATTAAAATAGCAAATATAAATGATAAAATATAAATAAAAGTGTGCAAAAAATCGAATTGCAAATATAGCAGGTATTAAATGTACATTTTGTAAGGTTTGGCTCTTTCCCCACCACGGGCTTCTTGAAGTACTGTGATGATTGGTCCGCTGCTCTCCCACTCGCTCTGTCCCTTTAAGTTTTCTGTTAATCATTTCATTCCCCTATTCACACGCTTCTTCCCAGAGACGTCGTTGATTGGTTCTCTCCCGTCCACACGCTTTTCAATCACATTCCCCAGCTGTCACTGCTTGTCAATCAATCAATCCCGTATTATTTATACCCCGTTTCCCCACT
Source organism: Notolepis coatsorum (assembly GCF_963971535.1). Taxonomy (NCBI): domain Eukaryota; kingdom Metazoa; phylum Chordata; class Actinopteri; order Aulopiformes; family Paralepididae; genus Notolepis; species Notolepis coatsorum. The sequence continues at coordinate 27,368,224 of NC_140184.1, forward strand.
CAAGTTTGTTGGATCGTTTTGATATTTCTCTGTTTGCATTCTCCGTTCCTGCTGCTGCTGCTGTTTGCTCTCTGTGCTTTACCTCCAGGATATTCCAAGAAGCCTTCCTCTTGGACACCTTTTCCCCGTGGCGACGCGCTCGCTCCGCTGCTGTTCCAGCACTCATTACGCACTTCGTCTGGGTGAGTTTTTTACTGACTGTCTTGATCAAATTCCGTTTTCGTGTGTTTCTATAACACTGAAGATTACCACCTTTTTTATCAGACAGTCACTCACCCAGCGATCGCCTTTTTGTTGTTCTCACTGGGATAATATTTTTGGGACTTTACATCTCCCACTGTGTGTTGTTCACACCGAAGATATTATTCACATTGGATTGTTTTTTGGACTTCACTCTCAGTGTCTATTTTTGCACTGAAGATATTCACTTGGGATTGTGTTTTGGAACAGTGCTCACTGTGTGTATTTACACGAAGATATTCACTTGGGATTGTGTTGTGGAACTTTGCTCACTGTGTGTATTTACACGAAGATTAGTTCACTTGGATAACTTTTGTATTTGGGTACAAGTCACCTCTCCTGTTCTCCTGCTCGTTCCACCTGCACCCTTGTTGACTCGCTCCCTCTCTCTCTCTCTCGGTCCCGCAACACTTCGGAGATTCTGCCGAGAGAAGTCTGCAGAGCGGCTCAGACGTCAGCATCTGCTACCCCCTACTACCACCACGGGAGAAGCTGCAGAGCAGCTGAACATTTTCCCCCTTGCTTGTGTACCTGTCTTGTTTGACTTGCCTATTCTGTGCTCATTAATTAGTCTCAATAAACAAGCCCTTGTTTTTGGCAACTCTGAATTCCTACTCTCTTGTGTCGTGCGTTTGGGGTCGGTGTCAAACCATAACACATTTGATGTGTACTGTGTGCAAATCAATGGTATGTGCAGATTTTCCCATACTGACTTGCACACAATACTGACCTGAAAAGTAGTGGCAGAACACTTGAACTTTAAAGCCCCAATGCAGAGCCCCAAGTTTTTCGTCTGTTGTTGTCAGTGAACTAGAGAATGGAAACATGACTGATCCTATTTTCTTTTGGTGGTGATGATGATAATGGGGCTACCTATTTGTCTGTATTTGGATTTCAGATTGTGTCTGTAATAAAGAGAAGCATATCAGAAAAGGAAAGGGAAGGGAAATTAAACTGAAGGAACAGAATGAAAAGGAAAGGAGAGAAAGGGAAAGGAAAGGAAAATAAAGGACTGGGAATGAGGAAAGGAAGAGGAGGGGAAAAGAAAGTAGAGGAGAAGAGAGGAAAGGAAGATGAGAGGAAAAGAAAGGAGATGAGAAGAGAGGAAAGGAGAGGAAAATAAAGGAGATGAGAGGAAGAGGAGAGGAGAAGAGAGGACAGGAAGAGGAGAGGAAAGGAAGAGGAGAGGAGAGGAAAAGAAAAGAAAGGAGAGGAGAAGAGAAGAGAAGAGAGGAGAGGATATGAAAGGAAGAAAGAGGAGGAAATGAGAGGAGAGGGAAGGAAAGAGGAGGAGATGAGAGGGAAGGAAAGAGGAGAAAATCATTCATCAACTACAGGAAGAAAGAGGGTATGGTGTCTTGGACGTGCTGTCTATTTCAGATGTGTTTTCTGAGAACCAAAAGAAAGTAAATATGGAGTTGCCTGCCTATTTATAAAGACTTTGCTTTCCATTTGGCTTTTGTGTTCAAGGTAGAGGAGAGGAGGGGCAGGGTTGGGAGTGGGGAACAGTTAAGCAACCATCTAAAACAGGCCTTGGTCTATACAACATAATGAGGAAATATACTGTATCCATAGGAGGGAAATAGGTAGACAGAAAGGAGAGACTGATGTGGAGGTTTGCAAGCAGAGGAGTGTTGGCCGCAGGGAGGAATGTCTGTCGTCCAGAGAATCTATTCCTTGCAGGCACAGTGTGGGGATCAGCATTACCTGCTCTCACTCACTTTTGTAAGAGAGGGCATTTTTCTTTCACTTTGTTTTGTTTCTGACATGGCGTTAGGGGCATGGGAATTGTACACTGACTGAATGCTGTATACCATATATATATATTTATTCTCACCGCAGATATATCCATCCTCACCGGTCTGAAATTACCTGCACATAGTCATTTCCTATAACTATGTAGGCTACATATCCTATTCTTACTAGTTACGCTGCTGGCCAGTAGTAGTCATACTGTCTTCATTTATTATATTACAACTCTTTCCATACATTTGATTAGCATTACACTCAGTAGTACTAATTTGTATATTTTGTACCCAGTTTAACCACCTGTACATTGTATATTGCTGTTGCACTTTACTGCTACATTTGCACTCTGGTTGGATGGCAAACTTATTTTCATTGTACTGTACTAGTGCTGTATAATGACAATACATTTGAATCTGATCTAATCTTTAGGCAACTCCCACCCTTGGATTCATTATGCAATAGATTTGTTACCCTGTTCAACCTGTTATCCAATGACAACCTGGTCTAGGTTGACCGTGTCGTTCGCCTCATGTCTTTGTTCGATTTCGACTTTGATGGAGACACAGTAGTGTTGAAACGTTAAGTCTCTTTGCACGATTAAAAGCTGTGAACTAATCAGTGGGCCCCAGCCCCCCTTTGTCCTTTTGAAGACACACTCACTCACTCACTCACTCACTCACTCACTCACTCACTCACTCACTCACTCACTCACTCACTCACTCACTCACTCACTCACTCACTCACTCACTCACTCACTCACTCACTCGCTCAATCGCTTGCTCAAGCCCTCGCTCACTCACTCACTCCTATTTCTCTCTGTGGTGCTACATACCACATATGTGAGTGTGTGCGTTTGTATATATTGTATATGCGTGCTGAGTTGTGATGTTACAGTAATATGATCCCCACAGTTGAGCTGTGTACATTTACATTTACATTTAGTCATTTAGCTGACGCTTTTATCCAAAGCGACTTACAAGTTCTGTACGACAAGTCATCAGGAAGGGCACAACTCTATCAGCTGAGTGACAATGTTGAGTGCTACAGTTAGGACAAGTGCATGACAATAAGGTTAGTTAGTTAATATATATTTTTTCATTTCAGATAATGGTTGAAGGAGTGAGTCTTTAGTCGATGGCGAAAGATTGGACGGGTTTCGGCTGTCCTAACTGTGGTGGGACTAGGGTGACCAGGTGTCCCCCTTTTGGTTGTACTGTCCCACCATTTGACCGAACGTCCCACATATTGAGAGGATGTCCCTATTTTTGAAGCAAAAAAAAACATTGGTCTCGGTGAAGACCATGTTATTCTAATAAAAAAATTTACATTATCTATCTGTCCCACTTTGTCCCACTTTGTCCCACCAAAATCTTACTGTTGTCCTGCTTTTGGACTTTTTGCATCTGGTCACCCTAGGTGGGACTGAGAATAGGCGGCTTCTCCTTGATGACCCTCCCGGAGCTCGGATAGGAGTAGGTCTGAGGCGGCCAGAAGATGCAGAGCGTAGGGGTCTTGAGGGTGTGTAGTTAGAGACCATTGACCGGAGGTAGGCGGGAGCGGTTCCCTTTGCCGCACGGTATACCAGGTCAAGGACCTTGAAGCGGATTTGTGCGGCAATGGGGAGCCAGTGCAGGTCCCTAAGAAGTGGGGTGACATGGGCTGACTTCGGTATGGTTTGAGATCAGGCGGGCCGCTGTGTGTGTAACCTCACAAATCAATCCTCTAACCTGATTAAGACTTTACCAGAGGTTACTCTCCCTCTCCCTCTCCCTCTCCCTCTCCCTCTCCCTCTCCCTCTCCCTCTCCCTCTCCCTCTCCCTCTCCCTCTCCCTCTCCTTCTAGCTCTCTCTCCCTCCACCCACAGGTCAGGTCAGCAAGCCCTGCTTATGAAACACACTGTTTGGCTGATTAGGGTGCTTGTGTTTGCTGCTCTCCTCACAACAGCAGTATAACATTGTTGCAAAGCATCTGACAAACATACCATGTAACAACAACATAAAGCTCTGCTCGTGATCTCACAGAACCCAGGGCACCGAGTTGGAGGAATCACACCACACTCCCTTGGTTTACTTTAACTGTGCGATGGTTGTACGGAGGAATAAGATGCTGTGTGTGTGTGTGTGTGTGTGTGTGTGTGTGTGTGTGTGTGTGTGTGTGTGTGTGTGTGTGTGTGTGTGTGTGTGTGTGTGTGTGGACGTGTGTGTGTGTGTGTGCGTGTGTGTGTGGGCGTGTGTGTGTGTGTGTGTGTGTGTGAGTGTGTGTGTGTGTGTGTGTGCATGAGCTGATGTAATCCAGGAACGTGGAGATAGTCTAAACCAGACCTGGGCATTGTACGGCCCGCGGGCCGCATCCGGCCCGCGGGATGATTCTGACCGGCCCGCGAAAGATTACATGATAATAAAAAAAAATAAAAAAAAAAAATAATTTTTTTTTTTTTTTTAATATTTTTTTTTTTTTTTTTTTTTTTTAACTTTTTTCTTTTCATGTCAACGTTCACACGCACAATATACGCTTAGGAGACATGCTCAGAAGATGTTGGTTCTCTTTGGATCCACCTACATATGTGAACAGACATTCTCAGTCATGACGTTTACCAAGTCCAGGTACAGATCCTCTCTCACTGATGAACATCTGGCAGCTGTGCTTCGCATCTCCACCTCAGACATGCAACCTGACTTTGATGGACTTGTTAAAGCTCAACAGAGACTGGATTTCTCACACTGAATGAAACAAAAAAGAACTGAAGAACACTAAAATGTGGAAATATAACAAGTGAAATGGGACACTTGATATTTTTTTTTCTTAAATGTTTAATATAGGCATGTAAAGTAAAAAAGGCTACAAAACTGGGACACTTTTCTTTACACAGTTCAGTGACATGTCTTGTTTATTTTTGCTATAAGATGATGTGATGTCTTTAGAAAGCTAAGAAAATCCTTGTTTCAATAGTATATGAAACTCAAAATGCCCTTTGTTATTAATGTTTCACATTTTGTTTATCATTTTGGAAATAAATTCTATTTGAATAAATGATATTTTTGAAAGCTAACCTCACCTTTTAATTGCCAAATAATAACATACACTCTTACCAGGGGTCAAAACAATGCAATTTACTGCTTTTTATATAGAAATAAAATGTATATTATGCATAATTGAGTTTGGAATTTTGGCCCGGCCCCCCAACATATTTTCAGTTGCTCATTCGGCCCCCCGGGAAAAATAATTGCCCACCCCTGGTCTAAACAGACAACTACTACACCCCTGCACTTTGAATTCACGTCACACTCTGTTACATTCAGCGTGAATGTAAACGTCATCATTTCTGTTGTTTTTCCACTCTGACCCAGTTTAAATAATGTATTCCTGCAGGCTCTTATCTGTTGTGTCACAGTTAAGGATACTTGAAGTGGGTCAGACAAACCATGTCGACATGTGAGGGGCCCAGAAAAGAGTCCCCTCCGGCAGGTTAGACCACCCTCCCCTCATTCCAGATAAACGTTTCTGTCTGTCTCTGTGTGTGTATGTGTGTGTGTGTGTGTGTGTGTGTGTGTGTGTGTGTGTGTGTGTGTGTGTGTGTGTGTGTGTGTGTGTGTGTGTGTGTGTGTGTGTGTGTGTGTGTGTGTGTGTGTGTGTGTGTGTGTCTTTGGCCTCTCTAAAGCACAGGGTGTCCTCATTCGGCAGATGCTTTATTTGTGAACGTATCCATGGTGATAATGATTTGAAGTCATGGAAAAGGGGCTGAGTGGATGCGGGGTTGCTTCTATATGTCTCTCACTGGTAACACATCTACTTTTACTGCCAATCTGCAGGGAGGGGGGGGGGGGGGGGGGGTGAGGTGGTCGGGGTCGAAGATTGTGTCTGGGATGGTACAAAACAGATTTAAGAATGGCTGCAGGACAATAGATTAAATAAATTCATACACAACCACATGTTTTGAGGGATTCTGGACAGTTTTTCTTTTGACGTCTGGGACGAACAATTCTGTTGTTTGGGACGGAAATTAAAATAATTGTAATGAGTGGGTGGCGGTCTGGGAAAGGAGGATAAAAGATGGAGCGATGGTATTGAATGGAGCGACAGTGGTGAAAGAAGTACAAAAAGTTAATAGAAAATATAGAATAGTGTTCTGGCAAAAGCAATATTCCTCCATTCAAAATTCCACTTGAGTAAAACTGGTGAAGTACTTGATGTTAACTGCACTTGGTTGGTGGTCTAGTGATGAGTTTCCTCTTTACATATTTTTTTTTATGTAAAGTCCTTTTATGGTAAATGGAAAATGGACTGCATTTACAGTAGCGCTTTCATCCAAAACACTTATCGCTGCTGGCGGGACAAAACCTCATAACTCCAAAAACCCAACTTTTCAGCAGATGAAAAAAAACGAACACAGATTTGAGGGTGAATAGAGTTAGGAGGTTTAGACAGATGATCGGTTTAATGCTTTCCCATTGTTTAAACTTTGTAAAACCCACACACACATATGGAGGATGATCTACGGAGTTGATTTATATTTAAAAAAAAATTAAATGGAGTTATGAGGTTTTGTCCCGCCAGCAGCGTTATGCAACTTATGCCTCACATCCACCCATTCACTCACACATTCACACACCAACGGCAGAAGCAACAATGCAAGGTACCAACCTCCTCATCAGGAGCAGTTTATTCAAACCTTTATTTATTCTCGAAAAGACAATTGAGGTCACCCTCATTTTCAATGTCGTTGAGACTTTACAGACATTTCAATGCACACATTTATACAATATAACAATAATAAATATGAATAACTATATATATAGTACTATTCACACATGGACGAGAGTGCCCCACAGCAATTAGTATAAAATGAACATAGGCATAAAATCAGCACACAATTGACAGAATAAAAAACAATGCATAAATTGCAGACATAAGAATAGGTATAAAAGACAATAAAAGTAGTGCAATGTAAACGTGCAGACTTAAGAATAGGCATAAAATAAGTACAATAGTACAATGTCGCTCGAAGGCATGTCAACCCCCCCGGAACAGCCAGTCCCACAAACACCACACACATCAATCCCTACCACATCCCCATCCAAGACCCCCCCCCCCCCCCCCCCCCCCGATAAAGCACGTCATGACCGAAGGAAAACACAAACAGCCCACATGCCACTCACACCACCATGCACGGTGACAGGAATGCCACTCCTGCGGGGCGCTCCATCTCCCAGAACACAGCAGGAGCCGCAGCGAGCCCCCCACGCAAGGAACCCCAAAACCAGCCAGCGAACCGAGAGGCCAACGACATAAACCAACCAAAACCCACCAAAGCACACGCAAGAGACCAGTACCCAACTCCAGGGAAGGTCCGGGAAAAGTCCAGCCGAGGCCATAGGCGCCATAGGCTCCAACCAAACCTCCCACAGACCTCCCCCAGAGTCGAACACCAGCCCCCTGCACGCGTCCCGACAGACCCCGGCCAGCCCCCATCGCCGAACTCCCCAACCCACCAACACCCCAGGGACTCCCCACATGAAGAACCCACCACAACCCCCACAGCACCCAAAGCGTGCCAAAGGTCCCAGTGCCAGACAACCCACAACGCCACACGCCCCCCCCATCCAACCACCACCATGTCCATCTACCTGAACATCCAGAATCACCGCCCCCCCCCCCGGCACGGCTACAGGCCTTGGGGCACACGACCCGCCACCCCCCACAGAATCCGAAAGCAAAAACATAGAACCCACCGATCCCCCCGCACTGACAAGGCCACCAGGACCAGAGGCAACAAAGCAGCCCGCAGAAACGACACTCCCACCACCACACAAACTATCCAAGTACACTCAAACTACCACGTCCCGTCCCCCTAAACTTCTCCTGCATTATAGGTAGTTTCATCTTCAGCGAGAGCTGAAGAGAGTTCCATGTAGTAGTGGCACTATAATGAAAGGCTGATTTTCCAAGTTGGGTCTGTACATGGGGACCTCGAGTGTAAGCCAATCATTTAAGCGTGTCATATAGGGTCTAGTGTTCCAAACCAATAGTGATGTGAGATAAGGAGGTAATTTCCTGTTAATGTTCTTAAGGATGAATAAATACCAGTGTTGATCTCGCCTATCTGCCAGAGAAGACCAACCCACATAAGATGCAGTGGTGTGTATCATATCTGTCACCAGTGATAAATCTAAGAGCAGAATGATGAGCAGAATCTAGTGGTTAGGAGTCAAAGGGGCAGCATTTCTATAAATCACATCTCCAGATAGGCAGTTCTGTATCACACTAGCTCCCGCTCAGCGTCTCATTGCATATATCTTGCTCCAGCGTATATACACTGAATACATTTCAAAATGTACCTTTAAATGCCAGCATTCATCTGGCCACACCCCCATCCGCTTACCTACATAAGCAGGGGTGGTGCCACACACTCATCTCCTTCTCAAATTTCATCACAAGCAACGTGTTGCTCATATGCCCACTTGACGTGGAGAAAAATATTGGCTGACAATGTTTACGAGGAAAGGAAGAACAGGAGATACGTTGACATCATATCTTTATTTTCTCTCTCACTATTTTCGAGAAAATACGGCGATATTGTCTTCGTCACTGGAGTGTCTGGAAGATGGTGATCATTCTAAAATCCTCCACCGGTTTTCGTATTGGGAGCACGCCGCTGCATGCCTCTCAACTGCAGTTCCTTGCTGTGCTGGTTGCGGTAAAACCTTCAGCACAGCTGAACTGTAGGACGCGCCGCTGTTGTGAGAAGCAGTGTTTTCCAGGTTGGTGAGTACTGTTTTGCTTGCAAGCTTCACTTGTCTGTTAGTGCTACAGGGGCTAGCTGACAATGTTACGAACACCGGCCCCAGGCTAGGGTCTTTTGTTCAGCCTCTTAGGCAACAGCAGAAGACCTTGGTCTGAAGCCCATTAGTTAACTAGTGGGCCACGACCATTAACACTGGTGATCCCTGTGTTTTCTGGACGAGTGGATTTCTCTCTGTCATCGTGTATATGTATATCCAAATGAGAGTATTCCTCACGAGGAAATATGGGCATAGATGTTCGTTAGTGGAAGATCTGTGTTCAAGTCAGCTACAGGCCAGTTTGGTATTGTGCTGGCTCCGTCGGGTGTTGGTAAAATCACCGTTGTAAAACTGTGTTAACATCTTGTTTCTCTTTTCTCTTAAAAAGTGAGGAGGGTTTCAGAACGGCGGCCTGTCTGAGTGAGTGTTATATCATTGTGTACAAGTTCAGGTGATAGCTGCTTAGCTTACGTGCTAGTGGTGGCCTACTGTTAGCCAGTCAGCTGTTAGCTGCGGCGCTAGCCTGCTGTGATCACTAGGTGGCCTACCTGGGCTAGGCTAGGAAACGTTAGCTTGCTGCTATCGGCCGAGGCCCAGCGTGGGGTGGCTCCGGCCCCTCGCGCGCCGCCGCGGTTCCCAACTCCCCTCTCCCTCACGGGGAGAGGCGGGGGGGATTCGAAGCTCCCCTCTGGTCGCTGCTGGGCTGGAGGGGTGGGGCGACACGCGGGCTAAGCTGTGGTGCTAGGCCTAACTGAAACTAAGCTGTGGGTCGGGACGACCCCCTGTCCTGTCGCCTATACTTTAACTAAAACGCAACGTGTGCAATATCTACCACACTCTTCGGCAGTAGCACGTCTGCTTCTTCGTTCACAATGTCTCTTTAGCATTAACTGGAAGCTAAGCTATCGCATATTCCATTACTAACACGCCTCGTAACTGGGTTTATATTCCGCGTGCTTGATGTCTGGAGCTCCAGCTCCAAGCGACCTCTTGCTTCTCTGGAAAACGATGAAGAGGAAGTTCCACCGCAGGCGCCGCGCCCTGAGCCCATCCTTCTTCACCTGTGTCCCCCTGCCCAACGTCGCCACCAGCTCCCCATGGCGGTACCTGTATCATGTCCCACTATTAAGAGTCAATGTTAGGATATGGAGGATCAAGAGGGGTCAGCAAGTTACACAACGTCATCGCGAACACAGAGAATGCAAGGAATTAAAGTTAGACACATTGTATTGTTAGACATATTCAGGTGTCTACACATACATGACCACCCCACCCCCCCTTCCAATTATATCTATTCTAAATACATTATAATGTGTTACAGGGTGGTAGGTGTGTAGAGCCCAGGTGCAGTGCAGTGCAGAACGGATAAGACGAGAGGCAGGTGTTGGTTTTCAAACAAAATACACTCTTTTATTTAAAGTAGAAAAAGGGGTACACACAGACAAGGGCGTATAAATAAAAGGGGAGATACATCTGTCTCCAAAACACGTTTAAGCACAAAAACATAAACTCATCTATACAATAAATGGGGAAAGCAAAGGGGAGAAAACGATGTCTCCAAAACACGTCACAAAGGAAACGCGTCGGGCGACGGTGCTGCATATGCACACAATAAACTCATACAAGCGATAAGGAAATGACACTGCAATTAATACAAATGGCAAACATACTTATTATCCATGGCAGGAGCGATAAGAGTTACTCACGTAGGCACTACTCACGGACAGTTTGCTGATCGACTCACGGTGTCTGTAGTGACACGGAAGAGCATATAAAGCCACCTTAACTAGACACACCAGGTGCTAATGAATGTAATCAGGGCAGAGAGACAGGTCAATTACCACCAGGTAACGCTAGGGATTTGCTCCCTGAAGAGAGCAAAACCCCAAACATTACAATAATGGCTAAGTGCAATGGAGGAGTCATCATCAGATTTCTTTAACCATGATTCTGTTATTACTACGTACAACATCCGGATCCGTCTGAGAGATCAGGATCCTTAAGTGGTCTAATTTTTTATGTTGCAATATACTCAAATTAGTTAGTTAGGGGTTAAGTGTCTTGCTCAAGGATTGATTGATTGATTGATTGATTGAAAACTTTATTAACAGATTGCAGAATGGGTACAATACAGTACAGCTCAATACACACAATTGTTAAGGGGATGCAGACCAGAGAAAGACTTTCGTCTTGTTTACATCAGGGTCCCCCATTTTCAATTCATCATAACATGACATACACGACATACAGATAGACAGTACTGCTACATCTATACATGTATGACATACCAGATTTGCAAATACAGTACTGTTTGTGATACAAAAAGAGTCTAAAAAAGAGAGTATATACATTTTACGTAGAAACTGTACATTGGAGGACACTTCGACAGGCTGCCAGGAGGAGCCAAAATTTTACCAGGAACCTTCTGATTACCAGATGACTGCTTTACCTCCTGAGCCACTGTTGCCCCCTTTATTAAAAATAATAAGTGCAGCTGTTATAGATAAATGTAGTACTGTAAAATGTTAAATATTTGCATTGAAATGTACCTAACATGAGAATACTCAAGTAGAACTACTTAGTTACTTTCCTCCACTGAGGAGTGAGGGGCAGAGCTGAGGCAGAGAAGGGGGTAACTATTTAGGAGTCCCTAGGGGCCTAGACTCTGAAGGAGGTCATGTCTCTCGAACATTCCCATCATGGGTCTGACTGCCAGTCTGTTTTCCCACTCTCTCCTACTTAACCCTCACTCTAAACCACTAACAATAGCATTAAGTTCAACCCAGAAACATTTAGAGTAACAGTTACCCAAGCCTGAGCTAAGCCCAGTCGACGTAGTCAAAACACAATCATAACCAACACCTACACTCTACCAATATTCACAGTCCAAACATTGTATGAAGGGCAGAATGCACTGAGCATCATATAGAAGATTACTTTTATTGGTACTTTTCACAACACATTTGTAATGTCTATACATAGTCCCTTCATATTATGCACTTCATCAGATAAGTCAAAGCACAGGATGGTCAGCAGAGCACCCTTGGATCAGTCACCAGTTTATACCTGGTATACACCCTCCCATCTGCCAGTTTATACCTGGTATACACCCTCCCATCTGCCAGTTTATACCTGGTATACACCCTCTCATGTGCCAGTTTATACCTGGTATACACCCTCCCATCTGCCAGTTTATACCTGGTATACACCCTCCCATCTGCCAGTTTATACATGGTATACACACTCCAGTCACCAGTTTATACATGGTATACACCCTCCAGTCACCAGTTTATACCTGGTATACACCCTCCAGTCACCAGTTTATACCTGGTATACACCCTCCAGTCACCAGTTTATACCTGGTATACACCCTCCAGTCACCAGTGTATACCTGGTATACACCCTCCCATCTGCCAGTTTATACCTGGTATACACCCTCCAGTCACCAGTTTATACCTGGTATACACCCTCCAGTCACCAGTTTATACCTGGTATACACCCTCCCATCTGCCAGTTTATACCTGGTATACACCCTCCCATCTGCCAGTTTATACCTGGTATACACCCTCTCATGTGCCAGTTTATACCTGGTATACACCCTCCCATCTGCCAGTTTATACCTGGTATACACCCTCCCATCTGCCAGTTTATACCTGGTATACACACTCCAGTCACCAGTTTATACCTGGTATACACCCTCCAGTCACCGGTTTATACCTGGTATACACCCTCCAGTCACCAGTTTATACCTGGTATACACCCTCCAGTCACCGGTTTATACCTGGTATACACCCTCCCATCTGCCAGTTTATACCTGGTATACATCCTCCCATCTGCCAGTTTATACCTGGTATACACCCTCCAGTCACCAGTTTATACCTGGTATACACCCTCCAGTCACCAGTTTATACCTGGTATACACCCTCCCATCTGCCAGTTTATACCTGGTATACACCCTCTCATCTGCCAGTTTATACCTGGTATACACCCTCCCATCTGCCAGTTTATACCTGGTATACACCCTCCCATCTGCCAGTTTATACCTGGTATACACACTCCAGTCACCAGTTTATACCTGGTATACACCCTCCCATCTGCCAGTTTTGTGAGGATTGGCCCATTGCCGCCACACGCTTCTAGGTCAATTACCAATTGCCGTCACGCACCTGTCGTTTGTTTGTAATCAGCGCTCCAGAGCCCTTCATATACTCGGGTCTTTCTGTCAGTCGTTGTCGGGTCGTTTTGGATTACCACTGCTACTGCCTGTTCCCCCTGTTGTTGTGCCTTGTCTGTTTTTTCTTCAGGACGTCTATGGAAGTCGCCGCTTTTGTGTTTCTCTATCATCCGTTGGAGCTGTGCCTCGTTGCCCGCTTTGCCCTAGCCTGGGCGGACCAACGGGCGACGGTGGGTGCACTCATTGACTCTGGTGCTGATGGGAGTTTCCTGGACGTTGAGTTTGCCACCCGGGCCAACATTCCACTTGAGGACCTCGAGAGGCCCTTGGAGGTTTTCGCGCTGGATCATCACCGCCTGGCTGACATTACTCAACGCACCTGTCCTGTCCTCCTCACCGTTGCTGGTAACCACGTTGAGAGACTCCAGTTTTTTATTACCAGATCCCCTCTTGTCCCAGTAGTCCTGGGTCGGCCCTGGCTCGCGCTGCATGAGCCCCACATCGCCTGGTCCTCCGGCACCATCAGGGGGTGGAGCTCCTCCTGTCATGCCCAGTGTCTTCAGGCGGCGTCCAGTCCTTCGCCCCGGGGTTCCCCTTGTGTCCCTGTCTCCAGCCCCCTCACCGGGCCCCTGCCTCCGTCTCCGGCCCCCCTCGCCGGTTCCCTGTCCCTGTCTCCAGCCCCCCTCACCGGGTCCCTGTCCCCGTCTCCAGCCCCCCTCACCGGTCCTCTTTCCCCGTCCCCGGTCCCCCTTTCCGGGCCTCTGTCTCTGTCCCCCTCTCCAGTGCCCCTGATCACCGGCTTCCTTCGGTCCCATCCGGGCAAGCCGAGGCGGGGTAGGTCGCCGGGTGGCTCCCGTGGAGGGGGGGGTACTGTGAGGATTGGCCCGTTGCCGCCACACGCTTCTAGATCAATTACCAATTGCCGTCACGCACCTGTCGTTTGTTTGTAATCAGCGCTCCAGAGCCCTTCATATACTCTGGTCTTTCTGTCAGTCGTTGTCGGGTCGTTTTGGATTACCACTGCTACTGCCTGTTCCCCCCGTTGTTGTGCCTCATCTGTTTTTTCTTCAGGACGTCTATGGAAGTCGCCGCTGTTGTGTTTCTCTATCATCCGTTGGAGCTGTGCCTCGTTGCCCGCTTTGCGTTTTGCGCTTTGGTGAGTTTTTGGAACAAACCTTTTGGATTCTCTGTTTTCTGTGTGTTTGGATAACACTGAAGATTTGCCGTTTTTGTTTTGTACTGGACTCAGCTAAACTTGTGTGTTGGTAACACTGAAGATTAAGTCACGTATGATAGTACTGGACTCAGCTAAACTTGTGTGTTGGTAACACTGAAGATTAAGTCACGTGTGATTATACTGGACTCAGCTAAGGAGGACTGGACTGCCTCTGTATTCCGTTGGCTTGTTTATTGACCACTCTCTCTCTCTCCGTTCCTCCCCGAGTTGGATCCTGGAGTAGCTGCAGAGCCGCAGAGGCAGTGGCGCTACGCCGCTTCACCATCTCAATACCGGGACGATCTGCAGAGCCGCAGACAACTCTGCCAAGAACATTCTCCCCTTTGTTGTTCTTATTGTTATTTAGCTCATTCCTGTTTCAGAAATAAATACGCCCTAGTCTTTGGCTAACTCTGAACTACCTGTCTGTGCCGTGCTGTTGGGGTCGATTTCAAACCATAACGAGTTTATACCTGGTATACACCCTCCCATCTGCCAGTTTATACCTGGTATACACCCTCCCATCTGCCAGTTTATACCTGGTATACACCCTCCCATCTGCCAGTTTATACCTGGTATACACCCTCCCATCTGCCAGTTTATACCTGGTATACACCATCCCATCTGCCAGTTTATACCTGGTATACACCCTCCAGTCACCAGTTTATACCTGGTATACACCCTCCAGTCACCAGTTTATACCTGGTATACACCCTCCAGTCTGTACCAACAGGGAATAAAGAGAGAGTTATATGAAAACGCTATTATAGAGCAGTGACACAGCATAAACACACTCCACACAAAAAAACTGCATCCTTAAAACCAGAATATCACCTGGAGGGGTTCTCTGAAAGGTAGTACATCAACAGTTGAGAGAGAGAGAGAGAGAGAGAGAGAGAGAGAGAGAGAGAGAGAGAGAGAGAGAGAGAGAGAGAGAGAGAGAGAGAGAGAGAGAGAGAGAGAGAGAGAGAGAGAGAGAGAGAGAGGGAAATGGGGACAGCCTGGGAAAACACTTTATTGGTAGAAAATAGCCTTGATTGTCACTTGTTACCTGGAAACTACAGATGGGTAAGGCAGGAGAGGAGAGCATGCACATACACACACGTACGTACACACATGTACAGGCCCGTGCACACACACACGTACGTACACACATGTACATGCCCGTGCACACACACACACACACACACACACACACACACACACACACACACAAACTCCCTCTACATTATATAATCAGAGCAATGTTTTGACCAGTGAAAGATGTGAACATCAGCGGAAACTACTGTCTGTCTTTGCAGCAGTAGCCGACTCCCTCCACTTAAAGTAAGCCTTAAAGTAGCTCACTGCAGGATGATTTCATAACTGCAGTCCAGAGAGGATCTGTGACAGGGAGACAAGCTCACTGGAGCCAGAACACAGATGGAACACTGACACAACTACTGTATTGTCATTTCAGATCAATCATTAATCTTAACAATCATAGACATCAAATGACTGGGGAAGTGAGAACGCGTCATGATGGGATATGGATATTTCTTTCTTCTGCTTCTTCTCATTCAGAACATGGCTGTCCTGCAGAGGAAGAGGGCAGTAACCTGCTGTTCAGTTGAAAGCGCCATATTGTAATATTTGTTGTTTCATCACCAAAAGATATATTTAATCTCTATTGTGTTGCATTTGTGACCCCCCCCCCCCCCCCCCCGCACACACACACACACCTATAATATAATTACCATTCATTCAACTACAGTAAAGAAATAACTGAATAAATACAATTTGAAGTGTTTTCTTTGTGGTGTGCGCCGCCATGCAACCAGAGAAAATGTCACGGCTGCAGTGGGTGTTCTATTGGTATTTGGTATTTATATTGACCTACAGAAGGCTTTTGATACAATAGATCCCACTCCACTGACACATGCCTTCTCTATTTGACCGACCACATCAAACAAGAGGTGGACGCAGGCAAATACTGCAGCATGGTCATGCTGGACCTACAAAAGGCCTTCGACACTGTCAATCACTCCATTCTGATTGACAAGCTAAAAGAAATTGGTTTTGAATGATAGTCTATCAGGCCATGGTTAGACTAGGTGTTTTTGTTTTCGTTTTGTTGCTGAATGAATACGTTTGCTGTCCCTGTTAAATAGAAATGCCGCTTTGGCAGGAAAACGCGTTGCCCTACTGACAACTCTGAAATTGTGTTTCCGCTTTGGAAAAACGCCAAAACTCACAGACAACGAGTCGTGTAATCTGCGCGGAGCCGCTGTTGCTCAACGTGCATGCGCAGTAGATACCGGCATCTGCGTGCCCTCACCAACGTCCGGTGACAACAGAGCTGTCCCAAATAGCTGCAGCTACCATGTGTTGTCAAATTATTGTTATAAGGACCCCAGTCCAAGCTACAACAGTCTGCATTCCCTTAACAATTGTTTGTATTGAGCCGTATTGTATTGTAGGCTACCCATTCTGCAATATGTTAAATAAAGTTTACATCCATTTATTCTGCTAGCATTAACGATTGCATGAGCAGCTGGCTAACGTGAGCTAACGTTAGCTATCAGACCCTGTTAGCTCAAGCTCCTCTTTCAATCTTAACAAGCATTAAACAAAATGGCCCAGTCATCTATTCACTTTTGTTTAATACACGAGGCGTTGTCTCTAATGTTATCTAGCTACTGATAGCTCCCGATATCATCAGTTTGGTGCTGGCTGGCTAACGTGAGCTAACGTTAGCTGCTAGCCACAATGCTATACTGGCATATTCCATTCACGTTAGCATGTAGCTAACAACAGCAATCTTTTTTTTAGACTAAACTATCCGCTCTTGGTGGTCACTTGTGTTGATGTTAGTTTTGTTTCATCAACAAATGAGAGGCAGAACACACAGTGAATGTAACAGTTTTGTTTAGTGCACTTTTATTACACTTTGCTGAAAAATAAGTGCTGCATTGGCTAAATAGGCATTTAAAGATGGCGGCTTGTTGACATTTCTTTGCAGGAAGTGTATTGGCACATTCAAGTTCTGATTGGTTGAAAATTGCCTTCATGTTCGCCACCTACTGCCACCTACTGCTTTGGCATTGTACTACATCACTGTGCTCAGGAGGCAAAACGATAGTGCTCAGGTTGCAAAACGAATGTCTAACTCGGCTGCCACTACGTTGCGACCTGGAAAAGTGAAACTCATCCTGAAAACGAAACGAAAACACCCTAGGTGTAACCTCTCCCTCAGTGAGCTGGATGCAATCCTACCTTGAGGGGAGGGAACAGATGGTGGAGGTAAACGGTACCCTACCCCCCCCCCCCCCCCCCTCACAGTGAGCTGTGGTGTTCCACAAGGAAGCATACTAGGACCGCTACTGTTCCTAATTTATGCAAATGACATGTCGTCAGCTTGTGACTGCAACTTGTTCCTGTTTGTGGACGACTCAGCCCTGCTGGTCTCTGACAAGAACAAGTTACAGGTTGAAAAACCCCTCAGCTCGGAACTAGGCAAAATCTGCATATGGCTCGCTGATAACAAACTATCATTACACATGCAGAGTCACAAACAGAGTCCATTCTCTTCGGTTCAAATAACAAACTCAGCAAGACAGACGGCTTCTCAGTTACAGTGGGTGACAATATTGTCACAAGGAAAGATGAAATTACCTATCTGGGTTCCATCCTAGAGGCTAATCTCTCCTGTGACAAAATGGCATCCAATGTAATAAAAAAAGTCAACCAACGAACTCGATTCTTGTACCGGATCTCCTCTATGGTAAACAAGAATATCCTGAAGACTCTGGCAGGAGCACTCATTCAAGGGTACTACGACTATGCTTGCACCGCATGGTACCAAAGCACCTCAAAGGCGCTAAAAACAAAATTACAAACATCTCAAAACAAACTGGTCAGACTACTGCTTGACCTTACTCCTAGAACCCACCTCACCCCTGCCCACTTTAACAACCTATAGGATGGCTTAGAGTAGATGACAGAGTACAGCAACTTGCAATGGGCCTGGTCTACAAGATACACTACACGACCAAGGTACCCATGTACATGTCAAAATACTTCCCAAAGGTCAGTGAATACCACGATCACAACACCAGAGGGAGCTCCACAAATCATGTTAAACCCAGATTCGGCTCAAACAAGGGACTAAACACATTTCGCAATTATGCCACATCAATGTGGAACGCCCTACCCAAAGCTGTAAAGGAATGTGAATCACTACCACTTTCAAAACCACTCTCAAGGAACACCTACGGGAGACTGCAATTTGAAACTGGCCCCTGTAAATGTCCTAACCCAACCCCCTCCAATGTACAGTAATTTACCTAGTATGGTTTTGTCAATATTCCAATGTACAGTTTTGCCTGTTTGTACAGTGTCCCCCCCCCCCCAATGTACAGTTTTGCTTGTTTGTACAGTGTCCCCCCCCAACCCCCTCCAATGTAAATTACCTAGTATGATTGTCAATATCCCAATGTAAAGTTTTGCTTGTACAGTTGTACACTGTTTCCCCCCCCAACCCCTCCCTACCCAACCCCCCCCCCCCCACACAACCCCACCCAACCTCCTCCAATGTACAGTTTTTACGTCAAATGTATATACTCCCTTTTCTGGACTCTTTTTGTATCACAAACAGTACTGTATTTGCAAATCTGGTATGTCATAAATGTATAGATGTAGCAGTACTGTCTATCTGTATGTCATGTATGTCATATTATGTCCTGATGAATTGAAAATGGGGGACCCTGATGTAAACAAGAAGAAAGTCTCTCTCTGGGCCCCGTTCCTCGTACCTGGATAACTGAGTTAGCCGGATAACTTTCGGGTAATTCTGACTTAAGCCGGACTTTCCGATTCCCCGTACGTGGATTTTCCAACAGATCCAAAAGTTTGAGCCTGGTCGAAAGCAGAGTTTAAGTTCAAGTTAGCCTGAACCATCGCCACGCCCCCGCAAAAAAGTGACAGCCCGTTTCCTGAAATTATTCCCACAGTCTACGATCTGCATTATACCATTCTGAATTACGTTTTTGTGCTCCATTTTTCCAGAGGGGGCTTTTGAAATGTAAAATAGACCCAAAATGCTGATACTAAATTCACTTTGTCCTAAATAATGCACGTTATATATACCGTGGCGCTCGCTCGGTGCGATGTACACATTATGACGTGGTTATTTTAATTGTAACTGGGATTAAGATGTCTGATGAGATGCGCTGTTTGACGGATTTGAGAAATTGAATGAGCCGTTGACGTCACATTAATGAATGAGGATAAAGAAATAAAACTTCATTCAAAATAAAGAATATTCTAAACACGGGTCTCTCGTTCATTAATGTATAAACAATGAATTTATCCCATCTGGTCCAGTGGCGCAGCGGTAGTGCTCAAGCCTGCCAACCCAGCGACCGGTGTTCAAAACCCCGTGTTTCCAATATAATTTTTTTGAATATAATATTAATGATTATACGCCAAAGTAGCCTGGTTTTAAGTTAAAATATTATAAATCTACATGCATTGAGGATGTCATTCTTTATATAGCTCTCAACGTGCACCAAATTGAATTATTCCTATATTGCAAAAAGAAGGAAAAGACTAGGGTCTCGAACCCCGGTCGTCTGCGTGAAAGTCAAAAGAACAACCCGTTAGACTACATTGGAGATAAGTTAAAGATCGACTATACATCAATCAATGGGTAAGAGAGCCGTATCGTAATTCTGTATAACAGTTTAACTAATTATTTTCGCTAGCAAGATCTCATTTGATTATTCAATCCAGCAGGCAAGTTTAAAGAAATATAATCTGATTGATTGAGGTAATGAGGGACTTAGAATTAGCCTATAGATAACGCATTTAACTTGTCGGCGAGGCGATTGAGCCGTATTGCAATCTGTCAATAAAGTCTTAAATCAATTAATCAATCAATGCCGTTAGAGAATCAGGATCTCTGCCATCGATACGTGCTGGCTTTTCACCTAAAGCGGCCACGCGCACTTAGCCTGAGTCTCAAGTCTGAATCGAGTTAACGAGACTGAATCCACCTTCGAGGAACAGGAAAATCCCGGCTTCGAACATCGGGTTAACTGAATCTGGATAATGACATCTTGATCGACTTAGTTGAACCAGGTACGAGAAACAGGGCCCAGGTCTGCATCCCCTTAACAATTGTGTGTATTGAGCTGTACTGTATTGTACCCATTCTGCAATCTGTTAATAAAGTTTTTCAATCAATCAATCAATCAATCAATCAATCACAGCATATTAGTGTATCAGGATTTAGGATGGTCACCTGTGGAGTACCCCAGGGATCTGTAATAGGACCAAACTTTTTTTTTTTTTTTTTTATCAATTTTTTTTATTATTATTTACATGAAACAAGACAACACAATAACCACAATAACAATACACAGAACTTCACAGAAAATAACAGAAACAATAATAATACAGAAATAACAAATTATAAAGACAAAAAAGAAAAAGAAAACAGAGTTCAACCTTTTAAATTCCAAGGGGTACTATCTAATAAATGGCCTTTCCCAGTATTCAGCACCGTTTCCCGGCCTAAGGTCCTGAGGTAGAAAAACGCCGCTTTTGATTACACGACTAGAAAACAAAACAATGAACCTTCTTGAAAAACAAAAACCTACAGGTGTTCCATAGACTCACAGGAACCGTGTAAAAGTGTCCAAATAGTGAAGAAATAGCTAAATAGCTCCCCCCCAATAAAATCCCAAGTTAAAGTCAAGTGGACAACACAAAAGACAAGACAGACAAGACATTTCCTCCTCCCCCTTCCACGAGACCGCCGGACTCCCCCGAACAAGCACCCCAACCCCGCTCAGCCGCACACGGCGGTCCTGACCTTCTCAGCTGCTGCGAACCACAGGTCAATCCCAGCCTGCCCCACCCCAATCACCCGTGCTGTGGATATCTCAAGATAAATCACATCCAACAGTGTTAGGGACCAGTTAATCACTGTGAGCTTCTCAGGCTCCTTCCATCTCAATGCTATTAGCTTCTTCGCTGCTGTGACGCCCGCTAGAACAACCCTTTTTAGTTGTACGGACGCGGGTAGTGTTGTTATATCGTTCAGGAGTAGCGTAACAGCTGTGAATGGGATAGTTAAGCCACACAGATCTGAAAGTTTGTCCGTTATTGACCTCCAGAAGCGGGCCACTGGTGGGCAATCCCAATACATTTGCATATAAGTGCCAGTGGCCCTTTGAGAGCATAAAGTGCACCGAGAGTCGGTTACCAGTCCCATAGCAAATAGCTTCCTAGGTGTAAGATAGGTCCTATGAATATAATTAAAATTTATTTGCTGGTGATTGGGGTTGCGGGAAGACAATGCCACATTTGCCCAAACATCATCCCAGTCAAACTCGGGGTCCAACTCCGGGATATCCCCACGCCAGATTGTATCCAATGATACATTTTTATACATGGATTGAATTAAGAGCGTATAAAAGTCTGAGACAAACCCTCTGGAGGTCGTCCTGTCCACTATGAGCCTGAGAAAGGGGTGTGGCTGCAAAGCTTGAGCCCACGGCACGCCATGCCCCCTCAGCGCTGACCTTAGTTGAAGGTAAAGAAAGAAAGACTCGCCGGGAAGATCATAAAATTCTTTTAAGTCCTGAAATGCACGAAGGCCGTTCTTATCATAAATATCCTCCAGAGTATGAACTCCCCTCCTTTGCCATTGAGGAATACTAACCGGCTTGCGCCCAACAAGTAGTTGCTGGTTATTAAAAATTGGAGAGTCCAGGTGCCATGGGCATTTAACCGCACACGGTCGAGGACCAAACCTTTTTATACTTTATATTAATGATATGTGCAATGTTGCTGTTAAAGTTTGTTATTTTTGCAGGCGATACAAATGTATATTGCTCAGGAAGTAATTTAAAGGATCTTTTGTTTAATATTGAAAGAGAGCTTGAAATGGTTTGATGTTAATACATTTTCTCTCAATATTAAGAAAACAAAATGTATGGTTTTTGGTAATCGAAAAAGAAATAGAGGGGGATATCGAGTTAAAAATATGTGATGTAAAAATAGAAAGAGTTTCTGAGATAAAATGTCTAGGGGTAGTATATTGACCAGAAATTAACATGGAAACAACATGTTAACTATATTCAAGGGAAAATATCTAAGTCAGTAGCAATATCGTATAAGGATATATTATACTGCAAAGCCTTGTACATCATTTACTGCTCACTTATACTTCCTTACATATCTTACTGTGTGGAAGTATGGGGGTCAATTTAAAAAGACTGTAAATCCAATAGTCTTACTGCAAAAGCGGGCCATTCGGAACCTTTTTAAGGCTGGTTACTATGACCACACAAATCCATTGTTTATAAAGTCTCATGTTATGAAATTTAATGATTTGGTTTATTATAAAATTATGCAAATAATGTACAGAGCTAAAGCAAAGTTACTCCCGGACGGGGTGCAAAGGTTTTTTCAATACATGAAAGAAAATATGATTTGAGAGATATTTGTAAATTTACTGTTCAAAAAGCTAAGAAAGAGATTAAAAGTTCAAGTTCAAGTTCAAGTTCTTTAATAGTTGTCATACAGAAGTACAGAATACTTTCATACAAAATGCTTCTTACTGTTACGCTCCAGAGACTGTGCTAGACAAGATAGTATCAAATAACATAATAACATAATATAGCATGAATTTAGAAGAAGAAAATGAGGTCACAGTTGTTCGGTATAGACATATGTACAATGTTCTGAGTTACCATATAATATACAATACACAACTATGCAGTGTACTAATGTACAGTACTATCTAGTGCAAAGCAGAAATGGGATGAGGTACAATTTTAGGTACAATTTACAGTAAGGTGTACGAGTTGTAGTGCAATCCTTCATCCATAAATATAAAGTGTGGGGAGTGGGTGCTACAGTGTGTTTGTTTAAAGTGGGTGTGTGCTATAAAGTGTGTGTAGTGGGTGCTACAGTGTGTTTGTTTAAAGTGAGTGTGTGCGTGTGGATGTGTGTGCTATGTGTGTTTGGTGGTTGTTGTTGTGTAGTGTTCATTCATTGTTCGTTTAGCAGCCTGATGGCCTGGGGATAGAAGCTACTTCTGAGTCTTTCTGTGCTCGCCTTGAGACTCCTGTATCGCTTGCCTGACGGCAGCAGTTCAAAGAGGCAGTTGTTCGGGTGGCTCGAGTCCTTAATAATTCTCTTAGCCTTCCCCTTGCAACGCTTGTAGTAAATGTTCTGGAGGGTGGGGAGCCCCCCTCCAATTGTGCGTTCGGCTGAACGTGTCACTCTTTGTAGTCTGCTTTGGTCTTTTGCAGTGCTATTCCCAAACCAGGAGGTGATGTTGCCGGTCAAGATGCTCTCTATTGTACATGAGTAGAAGTTCTTAAGGATCTTCTGGCTGACTTGGAACTTCCTTAGGCGCCTGAGGAAGTAGAGGCGTTGTCGTGCCTTCTTCACCACACTGTTAATGTGTATGGTCCATTTCAAGTCCTCGGATATGTGGGCTCCGAGGTACTTGAAGCTGTTGACTCTCTCAACCGGTGCCCCGTCGATGCTGAGGGGGCTGTAGTCCTTGACCCCCGACCTCCTGAAGTCCACAATCATCTCCTTTGTTTTGCTGACGTTCAGGGAGAGGCTGTTTTCCTGGCACCATCCCGCCAGGACCTTGACCTCTTCCAGGTAGGCCCTCTCGTCGTTGGCAGAGATCAGGCCCACCACCACTGTGTCGTCAGCAAATTTGACGATTGTATTGCTACTCCGCTGAGCCACACAGTCGTGTGTGTACAGGGAGTAGAGGAGGGGACTCAGAACACAGCCCTGGGGGGCCCCTATGTTGAGGGTGATGGATGAGGAGGTGCAGTTGCCTGCTCTCACCACCTGGGGTCTGCCAGTCAGGAAGTCCAAGACCCACTGGCAGAGGTCATAGCCCAAGCCCAGGTCCCTGAGCTTGGCTATGAGTATGGAGGGGACTATGGTATTGAATGCCGAGCTGTAGTCGATGAATAGCATTCTCAGATAGTTCCCCTGCCTCTTGTCCAGGTGTGATGCTGCTGTGTGCAGCACATGGGATATGGCGTCCTCCGTGGACCTGTTGGGGCGGTATGCAAATTGCAGGGGGTCCATGTTGATGGGGAGGGAGGAGCAGATGTAGCCCTTTACTAGCTTCTCAAAGCACTTCATGGCTATGGAGGTGAGAGCTACAGGGCGGTAGTCGTTGAGGCAAGCAGGCTTGGATTTTTTGGGTACAGGGATAATAGTGGACTTCTTCAGGCAGGTGGGGATGACAGCCTGTTCTAAGGACAGGTTAAATATGTCAGTGAATACTGGGGCCAGTTGGTCGGCACAGACTTTTAGGACGCGGCCGGGGATGCCGTCCGGACCTGCTGCCTTCCTGATATTCACTTTTTTAAAGGTCCGCCTCACCTCATGCTCTGTTACCCTGAACACTGCGCCTCCATCAGCAGCCGACCCCCCCCCCCCCCATTGCCGAGGCTTGTGAGCTGGTGTTGTTATTACCAGCATCAAACCTCGCATAGAAGGTATTGAGGTCGTTTGCTAAGGAGATGTCACTGTTCAGTTTGAGGGAGGCGCCTTTGTAGTCTGTCATCGTTTTGAGCCCCTGCCACATAGCTCTAGAGTCAGCTTGTTCAAACTGGAGTTCAATTTTATCCCTGTAGCGCCGTTTGGCCTCTGACACTGTCCTCCTTACGTTGTGTTGCGCCACCTTGTGGTCGTTCATGTTGCCTGCCACTAGGCCGTCATTGTATGCTTTGGTGCGCTCTCTCAGAGCTTCACGGACGGATTTGTCTACCCAGGGTTTTTGATTTGGGTAAACTTTCATTTTGGTAGTGGGGATTGTTTCTTTCACCCTAGTACAGACATAGTCCAGCACTGTCTCCGTGTAGGCATTAATGTTATCTGTGTCGCGGAATACAATCCAGTCTGTGTTGTGAAACACTGACCGGATCGTATCCTCTGACGTCACATCCCATTTCTGCACCTCTCGCGAGACTACGGGAGTACTTTTAATTCTTTGTCTGTACTTTGGTGTAAGGAAAATGGATGCGTGATCTGACTTGCCAAAGCCACTATCAGAATGAGCCTTGTAGCCACCTTTAAATTGCGTGTAACAGTGGTGGTGTATTTTGATTATTGGGGTTAACTTGTGGAACAATGCTGATATACAGTTAAGAATGAGTAATTCGCTTTTGGTTTTTAAGAAAATGGTTTGTAAAGCAAATTTTTGAAAACTACAAAGGTGAATAATAGTTTTTTTCTTTTTTCTTTTAGAATACTGTTTGAGTCTTCATTTTGTTAAGAATATAGGACAGGCATGTATAAGCATTATGCTTCAGTCTGTACCTTTTCAGTCACTGTAAAAATCAAATATTGTTAAATGATTGTGCACAGGGGCGGTTCTAGCATCAGACCTTTAGGGGGGCTCAGCCCCTAGAGCAGTAGCATAATTTCACTAAATGCCATGATCAGGCAAGCAGGGATGCATTCTTTTTTTTTTCTTTTTTTTTTTTTAGCTTTTTTTCCCGGCCCTTTTTTGAGGGCACTCCATCCACCCCCCCCCCCCCCCCCCCCTCTTCGGGGGACAACTTTATTATTTATTATACGTTTTAATTATTTACAGTACAAAATTAAATAAAAAGTGTAGTAAAATAAGAAAAATATTAAAAAATATATATTTCATTGCCCTATCGGAGGGGGGGAACTCAGACTAGATATTGACAAACAAATTACAACTAAGGACAATGAAGGACAACAACGAATACACATGACAAGGGAAAGAGGGGGGGGGGGCAGAGAGGGGAGTAAGTAAAGTAGAGGGGGATTGAGAGAAGGGTGGGTTATGGAGTGGATGGCTCACAGGTCAATCTCCTATGATTGGGAGCCTAGATTATCCACAAGCAATTTCCAGATGTTATTAAATTGTGAGACTTCGATGTGATCCACGGTTGAGATTGTTTCCTGTGATATGTAATTTGAGAGAAGGCCTAACCATTGGCCAGTATTCACCTTTTTTCTTGTCTTCCAGTTTAAGAGGATAATTTTCTTGGCAACAGCTAGAGAAACGAGTAGGGGTTTGGTGTTCTGGACTAATAAATTGATATCAGTAGTATCCCCAAGTAGGCAGAGGGAGGGGGAGAGAGGAATGCTGCAGCTCATGACCCGGGATAGTGTATTGATGACGGAATTCCAGAAGTCTAGAAGCAGGGATGCGTTCTTCATGGGACGGGGTTGCACTCTGTGCCAGTGATGCCGGTAACGCGTTACTAAGTAACGCGTTATTGTAATCTGATTACTTTCCCCCGAAAATAGTAATCTAACGCGTTAATCTTTAAAAGCCAGTAATCTGATTGCAGTTACTTGTCCAAGTGGCTGTGCATTACTATTTCGTTACTATCTCATCATAAATTCATAATGCAGGCGGAATGCAGTATTTTATTTCGTTTTCGACAGTCAAAAATACATTTTGAGCTGTTTTTCTTTTGGGAGTGACGTAGTATGGCAGTGAAAGGGTTACACAAGAATGTGTCCCGCGGGCCGCGGCGTGACTGGACACTCTGTCTGTGAGTGACTCTGCCTTGGTCCAATCACATTCCCCATCCACAGTCTGCGAATCAGAGGCAGAGTAGGGCGGGTCTTCACAGCACGTCATGTGACATATGGGCCAATCGTGTGACAGCAGGGCTCCGTCGTCGGAGAATTCCAGTGTGAGTTTCTGTTCAGACTTCCATCCCAAAACGCTCGTCAGTCACTACTTCACGTTCATATGCGGAGGAAACAAAATACTGTCTACCGCTAAAAACAGCACATCCAATTGCATTGAAAGCATCTGGAATCACAACACTAGCCGACGCTTCGACTAGGTACAGGAGAAATCGGAGGCCAGCCAAACAGCAAAAGAGAGAGATAGTTTCTTTCCCTTTTGATTAATGTATATTTGATGGTGGCAGAGCAAAAGCTCTTATTTGCCAGATTTACAGTTAATTTACATGTTAAAGAGAGACGAATTGAAAATGGGGGACCCTGATGTAAACAAGACGAAAGTCTTTCTCTGGTCTGCATTCCCTTAACAATTGTATGTATTGAGCCGTACTGTACTGTACCCATTCTGCAATCTGTTAATAAAGTTTTCATTCATTCATTCATTCAGACTGATTGTATGTTTATAGAGAGACATTTATAAAAACAATTTAATAGTTACAGTTGATATAATTGAATAGTTCAGCCTGCATTTGTTAGATGTGAATGGATACACTGGTTTTGTAAAACCACTGGCTGGCTGCTCTAATGCTGTGAGCATCATAGACTGTTGCTTTACCATACTTGATGGTACAGAAGCTGAAGCACTAGTTTAACAATTTACGTTATGTGCAGAGAAACAAGTTAAAAACAATTTATGCACTTTCAATAAAGCGTTTAAAAAAAACGGTTGGGGGAACGACGACGACTTCGTAACCTAGTTACTTTCAAAGTAACTAAGTTACTCTGATAATCAAGTAATCAGTAAAGTAACTTGGATTACTTTTTAAAGGAGTAATCAATAATCAGTAATCGGATTACTTTTACAAGTAATCTGTGGCATCACTGCTCTGTGCACCCAAAGATTTGAGCAGAAGCGCGTGCACGCTATAAGCACCCACCTGGGCTACTTTGCATATCAATAGCGCCGGTCGTCAGGTGTGTTAAATACGTTCTCAGATACATTCACACAGAACTTGTGAATGAAATGTGTTACATTCCATTCGTAGAGGCAATTAGGCATTGTCTTTAGTCTGTGCTTAAGCGAGGGAACATTTATGCGCATGCGGGGGAGCGCGCGCACGCGCCGGGAGCGCGCGTGCACGTGGCGTCATTAGCGTGCGTGCAATCAGAGTTGATATGAGGAACGCACCTCTGCAGGCAAGGGAGGGTGCGGGGGCGGGGGGGGGGGGGTGGTAAAGGGGCCCCCCGCACAAATCAGTTGTGCAATAGTACATTTTGGTGAGTTGTACAAATCAGTTGTGCAATAGTAAATTTTGGTGAGTTGTTTCTATATAATTTACATTTAGGTAACATTAATGAACAACTATTAAGGAGACAACTACAGTATGTAAGTAGTAAACCTATTATTATAATTTTTTATTCCAGTCGATCATAATGATCATGATCATATTACGGAGCACTCACTGCGTTCGAGAGAGAGGGAGAAAGAGAGACTCACATTTTTGTATATCCCCATATGGGAAAAAGACATTTCCAGTGAGTGAAGGTTTGTTCAAATCATGAGGGAACAAAATACTATTTTGAGGCCACAAAATATAATTTTGAGGCCTCAAATAGATAAATTTTAGGGAACAAAATACTTGAGGTAACTATTTTGAGGCCACAAAATATTTTTCTATTTTGAAGCCACAAAATATAATTTTGAGGCCCAAAATTGTTTAATTTAAGGTAACTAAATACATTTTGAGGTAACAAAAAACTATTTTGAGGCCACGACATATTTTTTTCATTTTGCGTGGCAACAATAAGTCTTTGTAGCAAGCAGATTAGCTGGGCTAGCTAGCTAACATTAGCTGAACTGACATTAGCTTGATAGCTAACTAGCGAATAGCATCAGCTAGCTAACATTAGCTAATGTTCTTTGACACTATTATTACACCCAGGCATGCGTTGCTGATTGGCTGACTGGCTGCACGGTGTTTTAATGATGCCACGTGCACGCACGCTCCCGCGCATGCGCATTCATTTTCCCTCGCATTTGCACAGACTAAAGACAATGCCTAATTGCCTCTACGAATGGAATGTAACACATTTCATTCACAAGTTGTGTGTGAATGTATCTTTGAACACAATTGACGACCTGAGCTATTGTTATGCAAGGTAGCCAGGTGGGTACTTGATGCGAGTTGGCGCATCAGTCGAGTGCAGCGCATTCCTCAGGTTTGGTGTGAACGATGGTCTGACTCAGGCAGAGCACCGTTCACACCAAACCTGTGAATGTGCTTTCCATGAATTGTTATGCTTATGCAAGGTAGCCAGGTACACGTGGCGAGTCGAGTGCAGCGCGTTCTTGCGCGTGCACGTGCTTCTGCTCACAAAAGCTTGGTTGCCCGGCGTGCAACCCCGTCCCATGAGCAACGCACCTCTAATTACACCAACACCATGGAACTAATGACCAATTTGACAACGTTCTCTGTCAGAATAGTCAGTAATTTTATATAGTGCTAGCTAACGTTTCAACATACTAGTCTTGTTGCCCATCAGCACTGGCAAATGCACTATTACTAAACTAGTTACAGTAGGTAGCTAGCTACATCTGCTTCCATGTCTTGTGTTGAATGTCGGACTGGGACTTGACATTACCAACATTGGTGAAATTATAATATATATATATATTTTTATAGTTGACCAATGAGGTCAACAGGCTACTACCGGCAATCCATGTCTGTAATAATGATAATAATAATAAAACAAGAATAAAACATTAAAAAATGTAATTACCGGTAAAAAAAAAAAAAAAAAAAAAAAAATCTTAGGGGGGCTAATATTACAGCCCCCCCTAAAAAGGGTCTAGAACCGCCACTGATTGTGCATATTGTATTGTGTGAGATGACTGAATAAACGACTACTACTACTACTACTACTACTACTACTACTACTACTACTACTACTACTACTACTACTACTACTACTACTACTACTACTACTACTACTACTACTACTACTAATACTACTATATCATGGTTCACAGTGGCAGTTATGTTACACAATGGTAATCACCTGTCAGTACTCCCCTGTTGCATCAACACCATGCTGGTAACATCAGAGGGAGTGTTCCCAGTATGCTGTCTCACATGACATACTGCTATAAAAAGAATCTCTACTGTTTCCCTAACATTAGTAGCTCTAACATGGTTTACATTTACATTGTAAATAAGTGACATAGATAGTAGTATAGACATAGTAGCATAGTAAATAGTAGTATAGACATAATAGCATAGTAGATAGTAGTATAGATAGTACGTAGCGTAGTACATAGTAGTAATATACATAATAGCAAAGTAGATAGTAGTATAAACATAGTAGCATAGTAAATAGTAGTATAGACATAGTAACATAGTAGATACTGTAGTAGTATAGACATAGTAGCATAGTAAATAGTAGTATAGACATAGTAACATAGTAAATAGTAGTATAGACATAGTAACATAGGGCGGCTACGTGGCGCAGTGGGCAAGGCGCTCGCAACGAATGCTGGAGACTAGGCTCGAACAGGATGCCTCCTGTTCGAGCCCCGCTCTCCACATTGCTTTCAGTTTAGCTGGTCGTCCACAGTAATACACATTGGCCGTATTACGGGGAGGGAAACTGAAGGGTGGGGATTGGGCGTTGTGGACAGCGACTCCTACAGGTCGGTTGGTGCGCCTGCGCAGTAGAATCAAGAAGCGACGGGGACGGGGCCCCTCCAAAGCCCAGACCCCCGACGCTGAAAGATCGAGCCGCGCAGGTGAAAAGATGCGACGGCTGTTACCTCGAGTATCGGAGGGGACTCGTGCTATGTATGACTTAGTCCACATTGCAGCCGGCTTGTGGGAGGCAAGAAAAAACGTTCGAAGACAGGGGAGGGTTGAATTGGACGATATGAAAATTGGGATGGGAGAAAAATAGAAAATGGGAGAAAAAGTGGATAAAAAAAAGGACATAGTAACATAGTACATAGTAGTATAGACATAGTAGCATAGATTCATTTTATATAGTACCTCTCATTTAGTAGTATATAGTAAAGTAAAAGTAAAGTATATAGTATACTGTGTGTCTTTAGTGTTTTTAGTGAGAATTATGTGCTATAAGGGTATTTATAAAAAATATATATAATAATAATAATAATAATAATAATAATAATAATAATAATAATAATAATAATAATAATAATAATAATAATAATAATAATAATAATAATAATAATAATAATAATAATAATAATAATAATAATAATAATAATAATAATAATAATAATAATAATAATAATAATAATAATAATAATAATAATAATAATAATAATAATAATAATAATAATAATAATAATAATAATAAAAAGCTTGTGGAAGACCAGTTACATTTACATTGACCTCAGACAAAGAAGAAAAAAACATAACCGGTTCATGATATCAACATGACAATGGTTTGAGTATTAATTATTATTATCTAATCAGTAAGATAGTAAGGTAGGGAAGAGGGAGGTGGGAGAGTTGAGATCAGATAAATCAAGACAGAGTGAATGAAAGAGAGCATGGGCAGCGAGAGAGTGGCTCGGGGCGAAGGGAAGGGAGGATGGGGCGATGGAGAGAGGATGAGAGATGAGCTTTACTTTGCTTGGCGCTGGCTGAGCGGTTAGATAACTGTAGGTCAGAGGCAGCAGTGCCTTATGTGTCTGGAGTCACAGCAGGCTCTGAAATACCACAGGTCAGAGAGACACAGAACGTTCCCAGTACCACCCCTGACCTCAGAGCCACCTCTTCACTCTGTTCCACACCTCCCCTTCTCTTCTCCTCTCCTCTTCTGTCACTGCTCCTCTGTTCCACACCTCCCCTTCTCTTCTCCTCTCCTCTTCTGTCACTGCTCCTCTGTTCCACACCTCCCCTTCTCTTCTCCTCTCCTCTTCTGTCGCTGCTCCTCTGTTCCACACCTCCCCTTCTCTTCTCCTCTTCTGTCACTGTTCCTCTGTTCCACACCTCCCCTTCTCTTCTCTCCTCTTCTGTCGCTGCTCCTCTGTTCCACACCTCCCCTTCTCTTCTCCTCTCCTCTTCTGTCGCTGCTCCTCTGTTCCACACCACACCTCCCCTTCTCTTCTCCTCTCCTCTTCTGTCGCTGCTCCTCTGTTCCACACCTCCCCTTCTCTTCTCCTCTTCTGTCACTGTTCCTCTGTTCCACACCTCCCCTTCTCTTCTCTCCTCTTCTGTCGCTGCTCCTCTGTTCCACACCTCCCCTTCTCTTCTCCTCTCCTCTTCTGTCGCTGCTCCTCTGTTCCACACCACACCTCCCCTTCTCTTCTCCTCTCCTCTTCTGTCGCTGCTCCTCTGTTCCACACCTCCCCTTCTCTTCTCCTC
This sequence comes from Notolepis coatsorum, assembly GCF_963971535.1. NCBI lineage: Eukaryota > Metazoa > Chordata > Actinopteri > Aulopiformes > Paralepididae > Notolepis > Notolepis coatsorum. The sequence continues at coordinate 27,400,477 of NC_140184.1, forward strand.
TCCTCTTCTGTCACTGCTCCTCTGTTCCACACCTCCCCTTCTCTTCTCTTCTCCTCTCCTCTTCTGTCGCTGCTCCTGTTCCACACCTCCCCTTCTCTTCTCCTCTTCTGTCACTGTTCCTCTGTTCCACACCTCCCCTTCTCTTCTCTCCCCTTCTGTCGCTGCTCCTCTGTTCCACACCTCCCATTCTCTTCTCCTCTTCTGTCGCTGCTCCTCTGTTCCACACCTCCCCTTCTCTTCTCCTCTCCTGTCACTGCTCCTCTGTTCCACACCTCCCCTTCTCTTCTCCTGTCGCTGCTCCTCTGTTCCACACCTCCCCTTCTCCTCTCCTGTCACTGTTCCTCTGTTCCACACCTCCCCTTCTCTTCTCCTCTTCTGTCGCTGCTCCTCTGTTCCACACCTCCCCTTCTCCTCTCCTGGCACTGTTCCTCTGTTCCACACCTCCCCTCCCCTTCTCCTGTCACTGTTCCTCTGTTCCACACCTCCCCTTCTCTTCTCCTCTTCTGTCGCTGCTCCTCTGTTCCACACCTCCCCTTCTCCTCTCCTGGCACTGTTCCTCTGTTCCACACCTCCCCTTCTCTTCTCCTCTTCTGTCGCTGCTCCTCTGTTCCACACCTCCCCTTCTCTTCTTCTGTCGCTGCTCCTCTGTTCCACACCTCCCCTTCTCCTCTCCTGTCACTGTTCCTCTGTTCCACACCTCCCCTTCTCTTCTCCTGTCGCTGTTCCTCTGTTCCACACCTCCCCATCCCCTTCTCCTGTCGCTGTTCCTCTGTTCCACACCTCCCCTTCTCTTCTCCTGTCGCTGTTCCTCTGTTCCACACCTCCCCTTCTCTTCTCCTGTCGCTGTTCCTCTGTTCCACACCTCCCCTTCGCCTCTCCTGTCACTGTTCCTCTGTTCCACACCTCCCCTCCCCTTCTCCTGTCGCTGCTATCATCTGCTGAACCTTCCCCTCCACTTTCAAACTGTTCAACCGTCTGCTTACTGTCTCCTCTCTTCTTTCCCTCCCTACTGCCTTCCCATATGGAAAAGAGGTAAACAAATCTTACAAGATTGTTGTAAATCCACATTCTTACAAGGTATTCTGAGAAATGGCCATATATGGCTGGGAAAACATATACAGTATATATATGTAACAGTACTACTATAACATATAGATGGCAGGCCGAGAGTGTGTCTAAAGTGAACTTGATTGATCCATGTTGGGAGACTACACAATTCTTTGTGTGTGATATCTAGTTATTATGTTGAGTCAAAATACGTTTGTTGGCCAGCCGTCTGGTGGTCATCGGTGTTCGTAATCTTACATTTAAATTAAATGTTTGCTCATGCATATCTTTGGACACCTCTAGCTGATCAACCAATCAGGATACAGAAACGGGAATCGGGACCCCAACATTGTCAACAAGTTAACGATAGGTTATGACTATAACCAAGTTCTGTTAGTTAGGGGCGATGCTTGGCATCACACTGCACTATCTCACGTACGTGCACGCGCACTGAATAAACCACAAATATACCTCTAATACCAATATTAGTCTGACCACACCCCTCATCAGCTTACCTTCATAAGCAGGTGTGTGGTCACCTGCTCTCCTCCTTCCCAAGCTTTCACCACAAGGTGAGGACAAGGGCTGCAGCGGCCGTCTGATGCCAAGCATCGCCCCTAACTAACAGAACTTGGTTATAGTCATAACCTATCGTTCTGTATCGTTAGTGGCTTAGCTTGGCATCACACTGCACAAGGGAGGCCAAGCGGAGCCACTGGCTGACAAATACACCCCGCTGACAGCCCCCCCACAACCATCAGAACAGGGAGGGCCGAGCCCCCCCGACCCCCCCTAATGGCGGGTAGCCCCCCTATTAGGGACGTCACGGGAAGGCGACGGACCCGACCGTGCGAAGAGGCACTCAAGCACTCAACGCACAGGGTGAGCAGCCGTGGCTTGACCCCACGACTACACACACGCACAACCCGCATGCCACCCGGGAACGAACGGAGAAAAACCACCTCGTTACTGCCCCCAGAATCACGGGGTCAAGGGCCAACCCAACCCCGTGGCAAGGCCGTAGCAGCGGAGCGCGAAGGAAGGCCCAGACCCACCAAGGACTGGGCTCCCTGAAATGGGGGCCCGGAGAAGTCCATGATGCCAGCATCAAGACCCCACCAGGGGGGCACCTAGTGACCCCGCCCCTCACATCGCCAGCGTATTCGGACAAAGGCCCCTCAGCCGAGCGGGCCCTGTCCCCCCCAACAGCACGCCGCCTGGAACACAAGCCCTGCAACAGGCAGACAGCATGGTCATAACATACAAGAGTTAACCAACGGAAACAGGCAGTGCACCGGGGAAGACCAGGCAACAGGTCGTCAACCCAAGCCTGGAAAAAACTGCGGACGAGGCAGGCGCCAGAAAGGACAGCTGAAACAGCCGCCCCGGCGGAAGGGGCGTATGCTGGCGTTGTCGCATAACCAAGCTTTCAACAGCACGTCAGAAGCGGGATCCGTAGACCACACGGCCCCTGACAGCTGCCCACAGAAAAGCCCATACGATCGGCAGACGTCATGAACGTGCAGGGGCACCCTCAACCGGAGAACCGGGAGTTGACACTGCAGCAACACACCAGAGAACCAACCACCCAGGCATTACCCCATGTAATGGTTGGTCCTATAACCCCTCAGGAAAAAACCCCGAAACGCACCTGCGGCACCGCCGCAGCCCGCGTTCCGGTTCCCAACAGGGCTATCCCGGGCCTACAGGTCAACGGGCATCACCCCGGACCGGGCCCGGCGATACGGGGAGCACAGGATCCCAAAGGAGGTTAACCCCACCCAACAGGCTCCTCAGCGCCAAAACGCAAGAGAAGAGCGTAATATGGAAGACCAGCCCCCAGCACCCCGCACTCGGTATTCCCAGGAGGTCACCCAACCAAGTACCAACCAAGACCAACCCGCACAGCAGCCGAGATCCGACGAGATCGGATGCGTACAGGTCGGCACGGCCATAAGCCACTATGACAGTGCAGAATACATCAAACAAGGGGTCCCATAACGCACAACCCTGTGACACCCGGATCGACCTAGCATTTTTCCCCCCTGAAAAAACCCTAAGTCCCTCAGGGTACCAGAACAGCAGATCTGCATCCCCAGCGGACAACGGGTGCACTGATCTGGACCAGCGCGACCAGAACCAGTCCCGTGCCCTAATCACGCCGACCTGCCAACCCCAGGAGAAGGGGCAGATATGCGCGTCTGATCCCAACATAAAAAGAAGGCGCCACCCAGACGTGTCGGTATGAACCGCGTCCGGCGGCCCACCCCTAGGGCGTGAGACCCTTCCCATATGCCCAGACCCATTCCGTCATCATCCCCTGACATGAACGGGAACCCATCGACAACACACAGGATGTCGGAAGAGGAAAAACCCCCATCCCAATTGCTCCATAAAAACGCTGTTTTACCAAAGCAAACGAGGCGCGCCAGTCAGCAACGGCCAAAGCACATCCTGAGCTAGCACTATGTGTGCGTTTGGACATACCCACATCAACAATAGGCCGTTTAGACCACCATATTGAATCCCCAAGACGCCCAGGGAAACGACAAGAGGGGCGAGATGCAATCAACTCCATGAATGAATGAATGAAAAAATATACCCAACAGACTGCAGTACAGGAATACATACAAAAAGATAAGGGGAGGCAGACCTGAGAAGACGTTTAGTCTTGTTCCATCAGGGACCCTCATTTCATATCCATCAAGACACATTCAACTCTTTATAAAATAAAGAAAAGGCATCACATGTATGACCTAACTGCACAGCTGGGAGTAAAAAACCCTGTTTTTCACATGATTTTAATCCAGTCACTCTTTTTAATCAGAGTGTAAGACCAGATTCCCCCAGAAACACCTTCCCACATGAGACCACGGTCAAGAAAAAGATATGTAAACTGTGAGACACGTGACCAACAGACTCAAGTTTGACACAAAAACGAGCGCAGCAGGTTAAGTCCTGCGCTCTAACCTCGACATCTTTACGACACCAGCTCATGGAAGGCGTCGCCATAGCAACAACGCTATAACGGGCGGGGAAAACCCACCGGATCCTGTCATAACAGGAGTCGGTAGAATACCCCTCCCCCCCCCCCCCTCCCCCGTCAAGCACTGGCTTGGCCCTGACTGGCTCAGCAGAAAAAGTCAACAAACCCTCTAAACCAATCAAGTGGGGAAAAAGGAGGGGTTTATCCGATACCCCCTCCCGAAAAACACACCTTCTATCCCTACACACAGAAAACAACCGTAGCCATTTTGAAAACCTCTGGTAGAACAAAATATAGCATAAGCTAATACAATGTTAGCTACCCACAAAGTGTAAAAGGGTTTACAACAAAACACAAGTCGCCTGTGCGTGAATCCCATACCCGCAGCCTATGCTACACATAGGAAGACGTTGAACGAGAGTAATGGCTAGGCCATGAAAAGTGTGTACGAGCATTACTGCAACTAACAACACAGCGTTGTGAACACATATACTTAGTTAAAGCAATGGAATACCACCAGTTCTAATTGCATGTGGAGCATCAAGCTAATAGAACCTATTACCGAGTGTAAGTTGCAGACCTTGCTTAAAAACTCGTAACACAACACAACTCATTCCCCCAACGTAACAGGGTAGATTCATAAAACACAACCCCACCACATGATTTGTATTGAAGAAACACACAGTTTGTTCGGCCAAACACAGTCCCCCTTATGTCAGGGAACTTTTTATTAATAAATAATACGTGTTCAAAGCACAAAATCATAGAGGGGCCGGGGAGGGTGTAGAGGAGGGGACACAGAGGGGGAAAAGTCACTCTCAACGGCGCCTGCCACCTCGCGCCGCTCGAGTCTTGCCACCCCGGGGAGCCCCGGAGGGACGATAGGTAACAGTCTGCTGGACACGACGATCCCTACCGTCTCCTCCGGTCTGGGATGGGCCGGCGGTGGCCGAAGCGCCGCTTCTTCCCCTGGCCCTCTTGGCAGGGCCAGCGGCGGCGGCGGAGGCAGTGGTAGCGGCGACGGAGACAGCTCGACGTCGCGGAATCCTTCTGCCTCCACCGGCAAGGACGGGAGGCGGAAAATGGGGTTGGAGAATGGACCTCTCCTCTGCCATTTCTCTGCATGTTGAGGTCATCAATAGCAGGGCCTTCCCGAACAGGCCAGCGTCGGAGAGGGCGGCCGTCAGAAGAGGGGTTCTCTTCCGTTCCGGCACACGGGCCTGCTCCAGCCAAAGATGACGCTGGCCCAGGGTGGCCAGGGCGCGCACTTTCCCCATGGCTATGGCTAGCACCTGGGAGAGGTGCAGCACAGCTCCCGCAGCCTGGGTGATCTGATCGCACCTCACCTCGTTCAGATCTGCGCCGCCCGTCATTATCCCCGATACAAATCTAGCCAGGTGGGCGATGTTAGAGGCCGCAGCCAGCGACTGTGTACCGGCGATGAATGACTGGTCACCCCAATAAGCCAATCGCCTAGCCGACCTCCCCTGGAGGACCGGCTTGCATAGGGGCTCCCACACCATATCCGGACAGAGGAGCGCGGCCATCGGATTGTCAAGCCGAGGTACGCCCTCCCCCATACCTTTGACCAACCCCGACACCCGCGTAACTGGTACGTAGGCGGGAGTTAGTCCCATGATGTTGGAGACCGCCTGACCCCGACGAACATAGGCCCCCATCGATGGGAAAAATGGGTAGACAACGTCCACCCCTCTCACCGGGGGACGCTGCCAGGGATGGCCTATGAGGTCATCAGGGACAGGTGCAGGCAATGGCTGCGGCAGCGGCACACCGTTTGCAGCGGCGGCTACCGCCATGAGCTCGGGGAACAAGGCCCGCAGTTCCCCCTGCGGACCCTCCTCCACCGACCCCGCATCCCTCGCATACAGCAGGCTGCGACTGGTCAAGGAGCCACAATCCGATGCGGCTGACAGTAGGGCATCCTGTCGATGAGGCCAAGGTGGTTCCCCGACATCCTCGAACAAGGCGCCCCGTGGAGCCATTTCTCCCCCCTCCGGGGTCTCCGGAGGAGGGATACTCCCCTCCACGGGACCATCATACAAGAACCCATCCGCCTCCTCCATGAAGTCTTCAGTTTCCATCAGAAATCCAGAGTCGGACGCGGCCTCGCTGGTCTCCAGCAATTCCCCAAACCCAGGCCGTTCGCGTCTGCACGCCACCATGTTACGACGTGAGCGAGCAGACGCAAAAAGTTTTCGTCGCAAATCCTCTGGCTCTAAGACAATCCCCCGTTCATCAACGGGCGATTCCCCAGAAACAGAGGAACCAGAGTCGAGATCAGGCCATCGCCGGAGCGACGGCACCGAACCCTCGGCTCGTCGGTGAGGAAAACTATCCACCGGCAGTCTCCCGGGCTGGGTCAGCAACCACGAGAGTGGCAACAGCCCAGCACCGGAACGCACGACGGAGGCGGGAATGGAGAATCGGTGGTGAAGAGTAGGTCTAGCGGGTCTACTCTCCGCGGAATACATTATGACCCAAACCTTTTTCTTATACAAACAAGTGAGAGAAGAAAAAGGTTAGGCACAATGTAAACCTAGTCACAACTCTTTTCAACTATCAACGACACGTCAAGTGGGGTACTACCGAGGCACTTCCTTGTGGTGAAAGCGAGAAGGAGGAGAGCAGGTGACCACACACCTGCTTATGAAGGTAAGCTGATGAGGGGTGTGGTCAGACTAATATTGGTATTAGAGGTATATTTGTGGTTTATTCAGTGCGCGTGCACGTACGTGAGATAGTGCAGTGTGATGCCAAGCTAAGCCACTAACGATACAGAACAACGGAGAATGGATCTGACTGGAACGCTAGCTGGATTATACATTGCAACATGAGACAGTAAATACTATTGTAATAAAACGTTCAAAACTATGTTCAATTTGTGTATTGTTTTGTTACTATAAGATTGTATTTCGCACTGTATTAAGCCATACCGACATACAGATGAGCTTGCTAGCCATTAGATTGTTAACGTGATATTAACGTTAGATCTATGACCACAATTTGATTCCAAGTTTTTACATACCTCACTTTGTTGGTCTCTCACGAAAGTCTTTCTCTGGACTGCAAATATACTGTCTCATAAATATACTCTTCCAATATATAAATATACATATAAATATATTGTTTTAGATGCTGTTGTCACTATGAATTACAAATGGGGGACCCTGATGTAAACAAGACAAACGTCTTTCTCTGGTCTGCATCCCATCTGCAATTGTTTGATACTTTTCTGCACTCTTTGTATCATAAACAGTACTGTATTTGCAAATCTGGTATGTCATAATTAAATGTATAGATGTAGCAGTAGGCCTACTGTATCTGTATGTCATGTATGTCATATATGTTATGATGAATTGAAAATGGGGGACCCTGATGTAAACAAGATGAAAGTCTTTCTCTGGTCTGCATCCCCTTAACAATTGTGTGTATTGAGCTGTACTGTATTGTACCCATTCTGCAATCTGTTAATACAGTTTTCAATTAATGTCAGACGTCCTCTCCATAAAAAAACGATTGAATTGCTCAGAATTTTAAATTATGTCCCCAATAGGACATAATAATATTAATATTATTCCCCAGTATGACACAATAAACACAGAATGAATGCCCCCCCCCCCCCCATAAAAACATACTGCCAAATTACCCCCATGGGTGTTGAAGACACTGTACCACCACAAGTCAGGAATTGAGAAAAAGAAAATGCAACTTCAGCCTCACGCTGCTCCAACTTTCTTCCAGCATCGTGATATTGTAATATTCTTACATCCACTTGGACCATGAACAAACAAAAAAGGTGTTGAGAAAGACAGCGAACACTACAGAAAGGAGGAACTTGGGGATTGAATGGAGAAATTAAGTAAGAGATGTAAAGATTGTGCATTACAATTGATGATTAATCAACAATAATGGAAAACCAAACTATTCTTGCTCTTTACCATTTTTTGTTTTTCTTCCCTTCCACCCTCATCTCCAAAACAGTTGGCGTGAACAAGTTGGCAGCTTATATTCTTTCAAGACATGTCAATACCTACTCAGCTTTCTGTGTGTGCTGAAGCTGTGAGGATTGGTTCATTCCCCGCCACATGCTCCGCTCCTTTAAGGTACTGTGTTGATTGATGCATTCCGCGCCACACGCTCCGCTCCTTTAAGGTGTTGATTGGTGCATTCCCCGCCACACGCTTTTGGAGCAAGTATCAATTCCAGCGCGCACCTGTCATAGTTTTTGATTTGCGCCCCAGAGGCTTTTTATACTGGGACTTCCCTTCAATCGATGTCGGGTCGTTTTGGAATACAACTGCTTTTGCCTGCTTTTTCCCCGTTGCTGTGCCTCGTCTTCTTTCCCTCCAGGACTTTCTGTGGAGATCCACTGATGAGAACCTTGTTCCCCGTTTGGAGCTGCGCCTCGTTTACCCGCTTTACGCGTTTGCGCTTGGGTGAGTTGGAACCAAACCCCTCTGGATTATTCTGTCTGTGTGTGTGACGAACACCGAAGATTATCATTTTTGCTTGCACTGGACTCAGTTGAAGTGTGTGTTTTGAAGAGACACTGAAGATATCATTTCTGTTTGCACTAAACTCAGCTAACTTGTGTGTTGTGGAGAACACTGAAGATTGTTACTGTTCATTGGTTCTGGACACAGCTAAGGGAGGAGGGAACCACACTGCCTCTGTGTTTCGTTGGACTGTTATTGATATCTCTCTCTCTCTCCGTTTTCCACCTCGAGTTAAAGCTGGGAGTATCTGCAGAGCCGCTACAACGTTAAATACCGATTCCCCACTGCTATCACCAGGAGGATCTGCAGAGCCGCAGAGAACTCTGCCGATGGCAAGTTTCAAGTTTCTTTAATAGTTGTCATACAGAAGTACAGAATACTTTTGTACAAAATGCTTCTTACTGTTGCGCTCCAGAGACTGTGCATGACAAGATAAGTATGAAATAAAAACATAGTAAAAATTAGAAGTAAAAAAAGAGGTCACAGTGTTCAGTTTAGACATATGTACAATGTTCGTAGACGTAGTTACCATACAATATTTCAGTCTCCCTTGTTGTTTCATAATTGTTACTTTACCCCTTTTGTGACTCTGTAAATAAATACGCCATAGTATTTGGCTAACTCTGAACTTCCTGTCTGTGCCGTGCGATTGAGGTCGGTTCAAACCCTAACAGAAGCTAAAAGTGTAAAGTTACTACAAATTGGACCATGAATAGGTTCAACCTATTAGTGACAACACACAAGCAACTCAGACTTCAGGGAAGTATAGAGAAGCTCTGCCTCTCCGGGGGAAGAATGTTCTGCACAAATAGCAATCTGTATCGTCATGCCTCCAAGAGGAATCAACCATAATAAACACTGTTGAGTGGTGAAGATCTTTAAGTTTAAAATCCTTTTTCTGTACGAGTAATGTGGCCCAACCTCCCCAGCCGGATCCTTGCCTCCCTCTGTCTCTCTCCCCCTCCTCTCATCCCACCTCTCACCCCTCCTTTCCCATCCCCTCATCTGACTAACAGCATCAGTTTCCACTTTCAGTCCTGCCAGAACTGGCAGCATGGCAAGAATAGCTTTCCTAAAAGAAACATATGACATATCAGGGTGGCATGAACCATCCAGACAGAAGACGATGTTGGGTGCAGACTGACGGACTGATGCAGAGACTGCCTGACTGACTGACTGACTTCTTCAACCATTATCTGAAATAAATTAAAGAAATTAAAAATAAAAATAAATCTAACCCGAACTAACCTTACTGTCATGCACTTGTCCTAATAAACTAACCTACACTGTAACACTCAACACTCTGATGAACATTGCTCAGCTGATAGAGTTGTACCCTTCCTGATGACTTGTCGTACAGAACTTGTAAGTCGCTTTGGATAAAAGCGTGAGCTAAATGACTACATGTAAATGTAAATGTAAAAAAGACCCACTGGAGACCACTGCCCCATACCTACTATATTGTAACATTTATCGCTGATATAGGGTACAAAATCCTCTTTGTGGGTGCTACTATGAAGCAGCCAACCTTTCTCCAGACTGGGGGAGCTGTACCAAAGAGGGTGACCTTGCTTGTTTGTTTTTATCTGTTTTAGGAAAGGCTCTAATGTAATCTGTGTGCAGAACAGCTCACCGCTGAAGGTAACTTGTTGTTTGCAGATTAAGCCTGTTCCTTTCACAGAACAGTCTGACCTAAATCGTTACGGCCAGGGGGGAGAACTGTGGTTGTGTGTGTGAACATGTCTGGGAAATGCTGTTGCTAAGACCTTCACCATGGTCTTTGGGTCAGTTGTGTGTGTGTGTGTGTGTGTGTGTGTGTGTGTGTGTGTGTGTGTGTGTGTGTGTGTGTGTGTGTGTGTGTGTGTGTGTGTGTGTGTGTGTGTGTGTGTGTGTGTGTGTGTGTGTGTGTGTGTGTGTGTGTGTGTGTGTGTGTGTGTGTGTGTGTGTGTGTGTGTGTGTGTGTGTGTGTGTGTGTGCAAGAATGCTGGTGAGTGAACATATTGTATTTCTATTTTATTTATTAGCTTGTTATATAAGCACCAGCAGGGGAGAGGACATACTGAGAGGGGCGTAAAGAGCAAGGAGCTCATGAAATACTGTCAGCGTAGCCTACATTGAAAGAGAAATAGGAAATTACATAATAGTATGTGCCCGTTGGACCAGGGACGATTGCCTGACCCCTGAAGTGCTGGTTGCAGTGCCGCGTTCAAAATGTGTCTGGACTGGAGCATGTGCCCGTGCGTAATGTGTGCCCATTTCGGAACAGGAAGTGTTGTCACCGCAGTATTGCTGCTTGCAGTGTTCTCGGAAACCGCACATCCAAACAACTTCAAGGTTCAACATAGCACTTACTTGGGTGCCCAGCAATACACCCACAAAGTGTGAAGTTGTTCAGGATATGCGAAGGAAAGACAGGAGCATTATGTCTGTGCTTATATTATACATAAGCGCTGCCCACAGCCTTTGAGCTCATTTTGAGAACAAAACTGTATGAAATATCAAAAAGTGTTTTCAGCTTGATCCAGAAATGATGTGTACCTAATTTTGTGATGATTGCTTTTTTTAGTAGTAGTGGGAAGAAAAATATTTGGACATAATTCTAATTGGCAAAAGATCTAGACACAATTGAGCGTAGCTTACATGGATAGATTCATAGTGCCATCATCTGGACAAATGGCACCAAAGTCGCACACTATGCACTCCCCTGGGTCCTCCTCAGCAATATACCTATATGTGCAGTGTGAAGTTGATGAATGGTTCGAGCTGCTGATATGTGCACCACAGACACGCAGAGAGTCCTTCCTTTATAGTTAGACGAGTGCAAAACAAGTGTGTGCCCAGGTGGAATGCGGGTCTGTTGGAACTGACCAACTGCTTGGACCCTGGAAGTGCTCCCCTGAAACACAGTTCCCTGTTCCCACCCCCTAGGAAAAACAACCTTTTCCTTAAGTTACATGCCGAAACATAAAGCTTGCACCACCATCTGCTCAAATGGCACCACGTTTCGACACTGCACTCACCTATGGTTCACCTGCCAAGTGTGACGTCGAATGGTTCTCGAGAAATGCGTAAAGTTCATTGTCATAGCGCCACCAAATGGCACATAATTTGACACTGCACTCACTTGGGTCCTCAGCTATACACAAGTGTGAAGTCAATCGGATGATTGAGATAATGTGTAAAGTTCATTGTTATAGTGCCAGCATCCGGCAGTATGGCACCAAAGACACTGGGTCCTCAGCAAGACACCCACCAAGTGTCACGTTGATCAGATGAGCCACAGACACACAGACCTGGGGGAGTCATGTTGATCAGATGAGCCACAGACACACAGACCTGGGGGAGTCACGTTGATCAGACGAGCCACAGACACACAGACCTGGGGGAGTCACGTTGATCAGACGAGCCACAGACACACAGACCTGGGGGAGTCACATGATCAGATGAGCCACAGACAGACAGACCTGGGGGAGTCACGTTGATCAGATGAGCCACAGACACACAGACCTGGGGGAGTCACGTGACAGTCCTCCTAAAACCCCGTCTGGCTCAGGAACAGGTTCACCTCTGGTCTCTATTAACCCCTTCACTGCCACACGACAGGTTAACCCTTTACTATCACACAACCGACGGTCTAAAAGATCATATTTCTGCTTGTCTGCAATTTATATCAGTGAGGGTTTCTTAATTCGCTGCTGTCGGGACAAAACCTCATAACTCCAAAAACCCAACTTTTCAGGAGATGAAAAAAACTAACACAGATTTGAGGGTGAATAGAGTTAGGAGGTTTAGACAGATGATCGGTTTAATGCTTTTCCATTGTTTAAACTTTGTAAAACCCACACACACATATGGAGGATGATCTACGGAGTTGATTTATATAATAAAAAAAAAATTCAAAAAATGGAGTTATGAGGTTTTGCCCCGACAGCAGCGTTATGAGGCATAAAACCAATCCACAGGGGGTGGATTTGGGGAGGAAAGGTTTGAAGGACACTGGAATATTAGTCAGAATTGGGAGGTATTTTCAACATATAAAGAACTAAACTGCCTGTGGAGAAACTATTTGGATAGGAAAAATGTATGGTTGCAATTGTGAAAAGGCATGGGGCTGCTGAATGGGCATGGTGAGCCCACATTATAATAGAAGATTGATAATATAAAAATGGTGTAGATGCCTGAATACTGAGTAACACCGGTAACACAGACTACCACGGCAAGCCTACCCACACGTGGAATGTCCTGCGATGTACCTCAAATACATTAGTATCCTTTGGCCAATTTAAATAGTTAATGACGATTCCGAACCATTTCACCCCAGTCTGCAGTTGCTTTTAATTGTTTCATTGGTTGACTTTGGTTGTTTTTTATTTTAGTTTTATTATGTGCTGTATTTTCCCCGACATCATTGAAAATAATAGCTTGGTCTCAATAGTCTTCTCGAGATAAAATAAAGGATTGAATGAATGAGTGAAAAAAATATATAATCATTTGAGTTATCGTGTTCACATGAAGGACTTGCCGACGGTCGGGGGTGAATACAGAATATCCCTGACGCCGCTGTTTCGGGGATATAATAAAACACTGGCCATCTACACTATACCTGGACATGCTGCCTGTATTATGGTGCGTGACCCTCACCCTAGGAGATGTTAATTCTATTGTCAAGACTGAGCCAAATAATCCAAGCATAACAACTACGGTTGTAACTATAGAATGAACATTTAGCAATCATCATTAACCCTTTCACTACCACACAGTGTGGTTGTGAAAGGGTTAACCCTTTATCGTGTGGTCAGTGAAAGGGTAAACCCTTTGGTAGTGTGGTAGTGAAAGAGTTAAGGAAGGATCATGATTACGTCCTGATTGAGCAACAATAAGCGGTAAAACACTCAGATACACACCCAAGCGTCTGTGTGTGTGTGTGACCCACACACATGCAGGACGACAACCTGTGGGACGGACAACACTGCAGTCCCTCAGAGATGAGGCCGAAATCCAGAGCTGTGCCTCCCACTGTTAGACCAACAGCTTTCTGTTGGTCTAACAGTGGGAGGCACAGCAATATTATTCTCCCCCTGGAATTACCTGGCTGTACGACACACCAGTCACTCCTAAACGACTCTGTGCTGCAGTACAGTACCTGCTGCACAGCTCTGAAGGCAAACAGAGCCTTTGACACCCTGTCTGAGTCCAGAGAGGAGAGGAAGCACGTGGAACCAAGCAGTGGCTGGCAGGACAGAGCTGCAGTAAGAGAGAGGCAGAGAATGAAATGCTGCAGCCCTCCCCTGTCTGAGCCCCCCCCCCCCCCCCCTGACTGTCTGTAGCAGTGCTCCCCCTCCTTACATAACCCACTGCAGATGAAACAGCACACAACCCCCAACACCTCTGCTCTCAAGACAACACTCATACACCCATGTTGCGCAAACAAACACAAGCAGTATTAATCATGCATAACTTGTGGTATTTATAGCATTCCATGTGAACAGCTATAATGGGAGGTATGGTTTCCAGTCACTGTTCTGGGACTCATTACGCCCATTACACTCGGCACGGGGACACACACTGCTCTCTCCAACAGAGTCAAGTGTGATCAATATTTGTGAAAGGTCTATTGTTAATAATCTATGCTGGCATTAGAGCCCACTTATGAGGTGGTGTGTATATGAGGTACAGAAAGGCTGTTGTCAGGGGGTTAGAGAACACTGGCATTTTATGTAACTCCACTCAATCACTTACTGGGCCTTACTGTGTCTCCCTGGTACAGTACTCTGATTGGCTACAGCCAGTTCTGTCTGGCTAGGGTTGGCGGAGAAGCTGGAACCAAAGGCCACTACTCTATCTACCTCTGGGAGCCTCATAAAATATGCAAGTGTGAAACCGTGCGTCATTGTGGCTGGCGAGGCCGAATCAGTAACCAGGACAGCAGTTCTGTCCATTGTCCCCCCGAGTCAGGTGGATCGAACAGGCCCTACTGTCTATTACCATATCTCTGCCCCCCCCCCCCCCCCCCTTCTCATCGCAGGTAGATTTAATCAGGATCTACAGTACCACCGCTTTCTCACTTTTTTTTTTATCCCCCCTGCCTCTCTCTCCATACTCTAGGTGAGTTTAGCCACCTCCGGTGTCAAGGCCGTCTGGCTGGCCTCTAGCCATGCTCTCCAAAGATATTCCTCGAAGTGTGCATCTGTCCGCCGCCAAGGATGGATACACACACACAGTGACAGGAAACACTTAGGCCAATCCAACATTCTGCTAGCCATGCAACGTTGAGAGTAAACAAACATTGTATAGTAATTAGAACATATAGGACTGGGCGATAGGTACAAATGATCATATCATGATTGTTTCAAATGGTATGGTATTTAGTTGCCAAGTACATGTGATGACAATTCTTTTTTACATCATTATCTTGTAATACAACAGTCATCCTGCCATTTCGTTCAAAATGGTCCATTTTCTTTAAAGGGATATTTCACTTCAGTAGAACCCGTCAGGTTTCAGCAATCTTGCCTGTAAAGCCGTCTACCAGTGAGCTAGCGACCACTGCTGTCCCTGTTGTCTTCTGTCAACACCACCACCAGTCCTCCCAGGCGTCAGGCTCCTCATTCACTTTGGACATCTGGTCTAAACATCACACTTCTGAGTTAAACAAACTACTGTTGTGTAACTTAGATCAATAAAAAAACAGACTATTCTGAGTCAAAGGTCCATGCTTTGGCATTTGATGTGCGTTTACAGATTTATTACCTTTGAAAAATAAAAGCAGATCCGGTCAATTTGTTGTAGGTTTTGAGTGTGCCGTGTAACTTTGCCTTGCATAGAATGTTAGGGTGTGGTTACCATGGTTACCGCACGACTCATAGCAATGATAGCATGCAGAGATAATGTGAGACCTGGTGGTAACTATGGTTATGTAAGATAACCATGCCTTTATGTCTCACCTGTAAGCTGTACAGAGCATAACACACACACACCAACAGTGATTAGAAAATGTACAAAACAAAATGTGGCTAAGCCACGTAGACAGAGCACTGATAATACAGTGGAATGATATTTATATTAATAAAAGAAAACGTTTAAAAAGCTATTCGTCATCATCTTCGTCCTCCTCTTCATCGCTTATGACGTATTTCTTCGCCTTCTTGGTAGAAGGCTCCTCCTCTTCACCCTCAGCCTTCCTCTTTCCTGAGCTCTCTCCCTCCTGCAGAGAGGGAGAGAAAAAGATAAATTCGATTAAGATTGAGGGAGGTGTCGACAGTGAAGAACAGTGTGATTGATAGAAATAAATGCCAAATTCTTACCCCTCATGTTTTAAAAGATTGTTACTTGGAAAATGTACGCATTTTTCTATAATAAATAAATAATCATTTCTATTTTAGGTTAGGGTGGGGTGTGAGGTCTCAGGCGTTGCAGCTGGGCCAAGTGACACCAACTGGGGATAAATACCAGGCTGACAGCAGCAGACATTCATTACTACTTCTCTGTTCCATCGGTTTGTTTTGTTCCTGTTCGACTTGTTGAAATGCCACACAAGCATCTCTCTCACCATCACCAGTCATCATCAGAGCAGTAGCCAAGAAAGGGGAATTGTATGTTCTCTACAAGGAGTTCCTCTTCAGTTCACAAGAGCGGGTTCCCGGGTTGTGAAAAGGTAGGCCCCTCCCCCCTCCAGCCACAGTAAATATCCTGCATCACAGTGCCTCCCGTCTATCCAGAATGGTACTACACCCACCTCGTCGCTGTCCAGTTTCTTGGCCTTCATCAGCCTCTGGGCCTTGTCGTCGTCCGAGCCTTCATCGCTGTCGGAGGAGTAGATCCTCGCTCGCTCCTCTGGAAGGGAGGGAGAGGGAGAGAGACGGTTGAGGACAAAAGAGAGGAAGTCAATCACACCTCATGGACATCATGACAATTCTACTGACTTGAGAAATAAACGACAAGGGATGGGAAACAAAACAATATCAACAGTTATCCTGAGGAAGGGTGCCATGATAATGATTTTGAGCTTATTTCTCATATAAATAATGAAGTTGTCTCTAAAACCGGAGGACGTTTTTGCGGGTGGCAAGAGTTATTTAGGCTCATGTTTGGGATATGCATGTAAAAATAGATATTGTAAATAGGGCTGTCAAAATGAATGCATTAATCACATGACCCCCTTTGACCACCAGACACCACCCCAATTTCAAAAGCAAGCGTTTACCTTCCCGATCCCTCAGACATGCAAAATATGACATTAACCCTTTCAATACCACAGTACAGAAGGTTAACCTTTCACTACAGACAGTTAACCCTTTCACTACCACACTACAGACGGTTAACTGTGTGGTAGTGAAACGTTAACGTTCTGTAGTGTGGTAGTGAAAGGGTTAACCGTCTGTATTGTGGTAGTGAAAGGGTTAACCGTCTGTATTGTGGTAGTGAAAAGGGTTAAACATTGACATTAATAATATGACGTTAAAATGTTGAATTGTTTCGACAGCCCGATTCAAACTCTTAATTTAAAACCACAATGAAACGCATTGTTCCATTTTTCAGACGCAGAAATGATCAATTACAGCGAAGGTTAACACATTATCAGTGTTATCAATGGAAAATTGTAGGATTAGATTTGTGGCTATAATGGCACAGCCCTAGACAGAGTGTTTAGGTATCAGTCAGTGAATCATCATCATCTCCTCCTCCTCCTCCTCACCACGTAGGCCTCCTCCCTTGTATTTGCTCTTAATGGCTGCCAGGCTGATGGTCTCATCTCCCTCGTCGTCGTCATCGTAGCGGTCGGGCTCCAGGTAGCTGCTGCTCAGCCCTCTCTGGTGTTGCTTCTCCCTCATCCTCCTCTGCTGCCCCTCCCTGCGGATGGAGGCCCGCAGGCGCTCCTCCTCTTTCTACGACCACACCCGGGGGAGGGAGGGAGAGAAGAGGGAGAGAGAGAAAGAAAGAGAAGCGATCATTTAGCCTCCTGCTGGCTTCATGTGTCTGAGTCTGAGTTCAACCAAACATTTTGACATTCATTCAATGTTCTCCATGGTCCAAAAACCTATGTATTTGCGTAAAGTTGGTTGATTGTGCAATTAATACTATAATTAATTAACACTGGTCCTTGTATTAATCACCAGCCTATTTTACTCATTCAATTGTTGCAGTAGCAATGGCACAATTATGGAGAAGTGTCAGGTAGCTTATTATGTTCTTCCAAAACAGCAGCCGGATGGTCGATTTTGTTGATGTTTTAATGTCTGAAAATTAGAAGCGGGGACATAGCATGCACTATGTTGAGACTTAAAAACACAGAAATACAATACTATCAGAAGCCAAAGGAATCACTCAAATGTTTACATTAGGTTAGGTTGGTATTCAAAAGGCGTTTAACTTTGGGCGATTTCCTTTTTCTTTAACCTTGAAGTTGAGGGGGAAAGATTTTCTACTGAAGTATACCACTGAGAAGATATGCAAGCTCTCCAAAGTAATATTTGCATCTACAAAATAGTGATTGTAAATTCCAAATCAGTCAGTCAGTTATGGGGCTTTTCCAAGGCATTATGCTGGCATATTCCATGTTGTGAACTGGTGCCAGAGAGCTGATCGTGTCTCAGACCAACGGTTGTCCGCTTTCCTCCTTTACTCCTCCTACGCCTCGTCTCACAGCTCTGTTGTGTAATGGAGAAGCATACAGGTAACACGCACAGTACAGGATGGGTAGGCTTGCCGCCCTGTACCGTGCTGGTCATTGTAGAAGCGCCATTATTATGTAAGGGAGAACCGAAGACAGTGAGGGGTTCATTACACAGTTTAAATAGAGCAGAAGAGTCTCCGTGTGAGTCCATTATGATCATTTAACAAACACCTCGCAGTTGCACCGTGGTCACATTCTTGGGATTAAAATGTGACTTGAGCTTGGGATAGCTTTCAGCAAGGTAGTCCCTTTCCAGCTGCTGTAGCAACTTTCTCTCTTCAGTACTTGGCAACGAGCACCTGCCAATTCAGCCGAGCAACGTGCCGTGGCCCAGCTCTGTGCCGTGGCCCAGCTCTCGACACAGAACATGTTGGCAAGTCGTATGCCCAATCGTCACATGTCCTCCTCACAACAGAAAGATAGGATTTGAGTTTAAAATCTTCTAAATGCCTCTTTAATGTTAGTCAGCCAGAAATACTGCATCTACAAACATAAGCTGCTTTGTTAGTTCCATCTTAGAATCAATTTCCATATGTAGACTTACCCATTTAGTTCACATAGATTTTTTTGTTGCCAATATTGTGGCAGGTCAGTTTTTGCATATAGTCCCGTCTCAAATAATTATACTGTAACATCAGGACTAAACATTGTTATTTTCGAGAACTTCGATATAATAAAGGTCGTTTTAAAACCCAGCTATTCACACCATTACATGTCATCATGGCTGAAATCTGACACCTTGCTAACACTGAAACGTAGAATAGTAGTCAGTTTAGCTGGAGCTATCAAATGACCAAAATAAATAAATAAAACACAAAACTGGATGGGCAATAAGTCATGATGATAAAGAGACAACGTTTCGAGTACATTATTTTGTCCGGATGCATTAGCGGGGTGAAACAGGGATTACAGCCAGTACGGGGGAGGACCTACTTCCAACTAACGATTGCCTTACATCAACAAATAACACAACGCAGACATGGCCAGGAGAAGCGATGAAGGCTAATAACGATCAACGAGGAAGCTGTAAATACCCTAATCTAACAGTCATCTCACAAATATCTTTTGTGTTTGAAAAATCATCTCTGTGCAGTGAGTGCACGTCAACCTTGCCGCTGTGGGCCACTGCGATTGAATACATGCAGCAGAAATGCACACATACAGCCGAATCTCTAGTAGTGGGGGGGCGTTACTGTGGAGTGTGGAGTCATCACTGACATGGCACAAGTAAGGGTACATATCTTCACCAGATCAGCTGACCGCAGAGTATAGTGAAACTATAAACAGTGCTATCAGCAGGGGGTGGGTTTACATTACAGATAGAGATCAGACTCATCTAAACTACAGACTTCTACCAAGACACTAGGGGTGGACGGTATGGTCTAAAATTTATATCACGGTATAATTTGAAGCATAGACGGTAAAACGGTATATATCACGGTATCAGAGTTTTTCCGTTAGAATAATTTTTTTTGCCCGATAGGCAGGCTATATAAAGAATGACATCCTCAAGGCATGTAGATTTATAATATTTTAACTTAAAACTAGGCTACTTTTGCGTATAAAGTCATTATATTCCAAATAAAATAAGTCCCGAGTCGAGACTCCGTGCTGCTCCCATTGCAAACAGCGAGGCTGGATGCTGGATTTTGCTAGAAGCATATGTAGCTGCAGAGCCGCAGAACCATGGGCGCTTTCAGGAGCCATTGGCAATTCAGCCGTTGGGTGGGGGGGGGGCGCTGTTGAGCGGGCCTGTGACCAGACCTAAAAGCGCCCATGGTTCTGCGGCTCTGCAGCTACATGCTATTCGCAACTCCACTGCTGCAGCCGTCCTCCCGCTGCAGCCGTCGTTATCATAACACTACACACATATCATAATGTTTACAGCAAACTGTAGTTGATCACCAGGTATGTTTTATTAACGTAGAATAATTCATATAAGAAAAACGATAGGGAAATCCCTTACCTTTCTCCACTGGTTAAAAATGCCAGGAACTGAAATTGAAACTTGCTGTGCGCCGCGGTGATATGTGTTTATTATGAAATGACAATTACGTGTTGACACGCCCACTGCGCGAAGCCTCCTAAATAACTTTTTCCAGTTTGCACATATCTATTATCTATGACTAATTCTATCTATTTTTAGGGGCAAATGCGATTGAAATAGTCGCGCTGTGGTTACATGACGTCATTGCTCTTTTAGAGCTGCTCTACCGGTTACACGGTATAGTCAAAATCCATACCGTAGAGCAAATTCATACCGTTTATACCGTATACCGTTTATACCGTCCACCCCTACAAGACACCATGTGCACTCATTATATAACCCTAATCTGGCTGTTCCTTTATGAAAGTCTGCATGTTGGTGACCTATTCAGATGGTTATGAAACGCACTCAGAGGGGAAGGGAGACGGTCAGATGACTTGGCATCACTAAGTGCCAAAAGATGGTGTTACCTTGATCATTTCATTGCGCTGGGACTCGGGGTCCCGTCCTGCCATGGGAAGGATCCTGATCTTCTGGGTCTTGGAACAGCGGTCGGCCAGAGACAAGGTCATCTTCCTGTGGGTGGCGCTGTCTGTGGAGTGGGGCCTGGCAAGACGAGACAGAACACAGACACGCATAAGACTTCAACCCGGACCATCAACAAATCAATCTTAACTATATTCATAGGACATACTTGACTCCTATAAGACTGAACAGAATGGTCTTAAACAAGACTCCAAATGCTCCTTATGTACAAATGGGGACGAGGGTACATTTATGCACATGTACTGGGACTGCCCACCAGTTAAGATATTCTGGAAAGAAGTGACCCAGCAATTATCAAATCTCTTAACTCTGAATATACCTGTACACACCTCTGTATTACTGTTGAATGATGTTTTTGAGTGTGCAGTACCTATACAGCTAAAGAGCTTAGTTTTATCTGGTATCACAGCGGCTAAAAAGCTGATAGCATCACGATGGTTTCAACCGGAAAAAATGTCCCTGAAGGTCTGGATTCTTACATATCTCGATGTGATTTATCTAGAAATATCTACAGCAAGAATTTTGAGTCTCAGTGAATCCAAAATTACAATGTGGTTAGAAGTGGTGGAGAGAATAAAAGCTAGCAGCCTAGCATATAATTGTAGTGCCTGGTTAGGAGCGAATGATAATGGATGGATTATCCCAGGGGGGGTCCGGGGGGGGGGGGGGGAGCGAGCGAGCGAGAGCATATGTGTGTAGGGTATTAGATAGCAGGTATTAGGTGTATATCTTGTAAGACATTTATTTAAATAGTGATTTCATTGGATGTGCACTGTTAATTAATGCTTGTATATCTAATTTTATGTTGTCATGTTTGTTTATGTGTTTGTTTAAAAAATAATAAAAAAATTAAATACAAACAAAACAAAAAAAAGACTTCAACAGCCAGGCACTTAGGACTATGGTGTACTTGATCTTGCTTTATACAAACCAAAACTAGGGATGCACTGATTTTGGCCAATACCAACATTTCTGTTATGTCCGATAACCAATGTCGATATAATCTGACTGTATAAATAAAACCCATTTCTACGATAATCACATTTTGTACACACTATTTTTGTACAAAAAATACATTAACCAAACACACTATGCATGGCCAAAAAGAAAAAGAGAACCCCCCCCCCCCCCCCCACACACACAAACACAATGGTAGCTAGACAGAAATAATCATAAGCTGTTGACAATGGCCCAGTTTTTCTCATCGAACCGATATTCGCCATTACTAGCTGCTTACTCTTGAGGCCATTTCCTATAAACTGTTGATTTGTTCTCAGTGCTCCTCATCTGCACTACACTACAATAGTGATACTAGATACTAGTCCACAGTGCTCCTCATCTGAACTACACTATGATAGTGAATGATACTAGATACTAGGGTTGGGTACCGTTCACATTTGAACAGATACCGGTACCTGTGAATCGATACCGGTACCCCACGGTACCTTTTTTCTGTACTTTAGTCTCAAATTTTTGTATCTACCTACCTCAGTTGTAGAAAATGTGTCCAAACTTCAAGTTATTTATTATCATTATTATTTATTTAGAACAATTTGTTAATATATTGCAGCGAGCGTCGTCTGCATCTAGCTTTGTAAAGTGTAACCACACTTGCGACCCTTTTTCCGGCTTGCCATTGCCCCGACTGCTTTGTTGTTGAATCAAGTCAAATCCTAGGTAAGCGTGTATTGTGTGCGTGAACGTTGATGTGAATGTGCTGCACACTTCATAGGTTTCGTGGTAAACGAAACGTTGACGTCATCGGACTAGTGTTGTCAAAAATATCTAAGTATCGATACATATCGATACTGAATATTTAAAACGGCTTCGATACTAATTTCCCGAAATACAGATACTTTCTGCAGTATCGGTACCAGCTGGCGAGTGTTCTACAGCAAGTTGTTGACACGCTGTTCAGAGCACGCTTGCCCCTCCGCCTCCTCCGAGTCCAGCCCTCCCCCTCACAGAGCCGTCTTCAGACATTTTAGCTGAAGATGGCAAATGCAGAGCCTCCGCAACTTGTGCTTGTGGATAAAGAAAACAGCAGAAGTGCTGTTTGGAGGTACTTCGGGTTTGAAGTAAACAACGAAGGACAAGCTAAAAATGCCCCAATGCTATTTGCAAGCGGTGTTACAGAGCAGTGCCAGCGCGGATCTCCATAAAGAAATGAAAGAGGTTTGTGACAGCTGCTCTTTCAACGTCACTGTGACTGAAGCATTAAACCATTAACTCTAGTTTAATACATGATACGTTGTCTACTGATGGCGCATAATATCAACAGCTGATTCGTTGTAACGTTACAGCTATCAGCTAACGTTAGCTACTGAATGAGTTAAAAGTACCGGATTTGCTACCCATCCCTACTAGTAGATACTAGATACTAGTTCTCAGTGCTCCTCATCTGAACTACACTATGATAGTGATACTAGATACTAGTCCTCAGTGCTCCTCATCTGAACTACACTATGAGTATGATAGTGATACTAGAGTCTGAGCTCATTTTACGGCTGCAGTTGTTGCATGTCTTTCTGGACATGAGCGACTACTAATTACAGAATATGTAAACATGGTCACATTGACAAACTCTGGTGTGAGAAAGCAAACACTTCACCAAATGACCACTGTTCGCTGTGGTCAACATGTCATGCAGTCATGGAAGAGTCCATGTGGTACCTGGCGTGCAGTGTTTTTCTTTTGTTGTTGTTTTTTGAAAATAAAGAAAACATGTTTCCCATGTCTCACCATGTCACAGGGGGTATTATCCTCGTCTGATCTACCGTAAGTAGTGATGCACCGATGTGAAAATTGTGGCCGATACAGATAACCAATATTAATATTGCTGTTCTGGCCGATACCGATATTTACCGATGTCGATATCTCTGTATAGAAAACACTTTATGATAATCAAATAAAGAGCAATTTTCCAAAACGCATTTTCTTTTTACTTTTGTAACTTATTTTCAGAAATGAGTGATATTTTGAAACTATTTAAGGCCAAAACATGTAAAAAAAAAATGAACATCGGCCCCATCTTGATATCGGACCGATACCGTTGTGAAAAAAAACGGCCATATCGGCCGATATTATATCGGCGGCCGATATATCGTGCATCACTAACCGTAAGTCATCGCTGGTCTATTCACATGTGGATCTATGTACATAAGGGCTATGTCATAGCATGCAGATCCATTTGACCCCTACACAAACACAAACGACTGCCAGAACTCAACGTTTCAGTGGGCCTTAACACATTCGGGGCCATTGGGATCCGTCTAATCTCACTCTATAAAGCCAGCTTATCATAACAACCTTTCATTGTGCGTGAGGCTGTTTGTAGAGCTAAATCTATACTTTATATTATTGCCATCTGTCCATTGTCATTGTCAATCGACACTATAAAACGTCCCTTCAATAAATAATTTTTTCATCAACACGTTCCCATTTTATAGTGTCGTGAATATGAACGTTATAGCAGAATGTTCTGTGGTATTTCCTGGAAGGCGAGTTACAAGACGCTAAGCTAATAACGTTAAATCGAAATAGACAAGCTAGAGCTAAAACTCAAAATGCATATTATCGGTATCATGGTCCACCATGACTGCATGAAAGGGGGGGGGGGCGGGGCCCGGGGATGTCGTTTCTGATTACTGATTACCAATAACGGCATTAGCCTCAGTAGCCTCATTCGCTGACCGGGTGGATGGCTATCAAAGCAAGGCCCGACCAAGCTGAAATTGACGACAAATCGCTCTTACCTGTGGCCGGTTGGACTGCAAAAAGGATTTCACAGTTATCGATCGCCATCTGGTAGATCCATATGTCCATTGGCTGATGCTATATTCCTTTACTGCATACTGAATTCAGCGTCCCAAAAACGATTCCAGGCGATCGGCTACACGCATAGCTTTAGGCTAACAAAAAAGTCCTTTTTCCGAATTCCAAGAGTAGGGTAAATCTGCAGTGCCGCTCGGTGACATTGAGTAGAATATTACAATGGAATAAAAGCCAAAACAACCTTGAGGTTGGCCCTCAAGCGTTGGATCCGAAACACGTATAATGACTATTTTGGTAGTCGACTAATCTGCCGATTATTTTTTCGATTAGTCGACTAATCGAAAACCAATGTAAACAACAACAAAAAAAAAAAAAAAAAAAGGATATATATATATATATATATATATATATATATATATATATATATATATATTTTTTTTTTAACTACCTATCTTTGTGAAAGTGGCTTCTCAGCTCTGGTCCAGCTGAAGACAGAGCAGAGGAACAGATTGGACATTGAGCATGACCTCAGAGTTGCTTGTCTACCATCACCCCAGACTTTGAGACTCTTGTCAGGACCAAACAACATCATAACATGATGATCCCATAGCAAATTAAAATAATGACTCATGAAACATTTGAATTTGGATCTTGCAACTTTAAATGAAATGTATTTGAAATGTTGAAGTCAAGAACAATACAGTCAGTCAGTGCATTGAGTCAAGTGCAATTGGAATGAAGTGCGTTTGTTTTGATTAAAGTCTCCTCCCGTTTTGTCAGTACTGTGCTACGACTGACAGCGTGTGGTTTAGGAACAGGGCGTTTTACACAAATCCAGCGCCCCCTTTCTTGGCTGTGACGTGGCCACGCAAGTTAACGTTAACAACAAAGATGGCCGCGTCGGTACTCGGAGTTTCAGAGTAAAAAGATCGCTTGCTATTTGTAATAAATGCAATGCAGACGTTCCACAAGACAGACAGACCGGCGCATGCAGTTCAGCGTCGGGAGCATTTAGCCTGCTGGCTACCTAGCTCCACTTCAACCAGCATCGGGAGCTCCAGCAGCTTGTCGATGTGCTAATAGCCTCAGCAAGCTGCTGGATCTCCCGATGCTGGTTGAAGTGGAGCTAGGTAGCCAGCAGGCTAAATGCTCCCGATGACATCAACAAGCTGCTGGAGCCAGCTAACGTTAGCTTGACTGGTTGCTAACTAATGAAGCTACTCGTCCCGGGAGATAACGGCGCTGGTTGTTGGCTAACTAATGTAGCTACTCGTCCCGTGAGATAACGGCGCTGCCTGGCTGGTTGTTGGCTAACTAATGTAGCTACTCGTCCCGTGAGATAACAGCGCTGCCTGGCTGGTTGTTGGCTAACTAATGTAGCTACTCGTCCCGTGAGATAACGGCGCTGCCTGGCTGGTTGTTGGCTAACTAATGTAGCTACATTTGCGCATTGCAGTTACTTATTATTAAGTGTTATTGTTTTTAATGACTAATCGACGCAACAATATCTCGTCGACGATTTTTCATAATCGACAACGTCGATTATGTCGACTAATCGTTGCAGCCCATTGTGGTTGGCCCCCGAATGTGTTAAAGGTCAACCTCCACGTTGTATTTTTGTTCAATAAACAATGTGGACTAGGCCAACAGTGGCTTTCATGAAGAAGGGGGGAAAAAAAGTATTGAAATTGACCCAGTTTTAGCGTTTTTATCAAACATTTTGTCTGCCCAACACAATCACCACGCACGTGCATATTTTAATCAATTGTTCATAACGTGCGTGTGTAATCGTCACAACAGGTGCAGGACAACAGGGGGCTCACCAGGGGGCGCTGAGAGTCACACAGCTAGTGGCAGGCAGAGAGCCTTGCTACCATAGATATATGCTTGCTACTACTAGCCGAATGGAAATGTATCTGTTTCACCTCACTATTGCTCCGTGATTATAGCCATCCATCCATCTCTAAAGCTAACTACTATTTGTAAAAGCCACAACCACGTTACCATATTTGTAATAATGTAAATCATTGTGTCGTTGTACACATATTGTGTTTATAACGTTAGTAGATAACATAGCTTAGCTTGGTAGCTATTGTGCTAACAACATATCCCGACATCCGGCTCGCTGGCCGGCATGAACGGCCGACCCAAAATGGTTCTCTCCTCTCTGTACACCCCGTCCCCACGGATGCCCTGCCGGGGGGCCCATGGACGCGACGGCGGCGGCAGCCGTAGGGTGGTCGAGCCCGTAAAGGCTAGTGTTACACGATAGCTATGAGCTAATTAGCGCTGCGGGCTCCGGCGCCCTGCGGCCGCCGCTGTTGTCGAGTCCACAAGCTCCTCCGCGGGGACGGGGGCACACAAAGAGGAGAGAACCACCCGCAGGGACGGCGGGCTATTATAGGCTAACGTCAGTGAGTGTAGTGGTCCCGACTGCGTGTAGCAGGGACGGCGGAGATATAGGCTAACTGTGATGCACCGAGTGAGCCACCATTGATCTAGTACTATGACCCGGACGGACATAAGGCATACGTTTCCTGAAGTGACGTCACGGCCGTGCTAGGTGCTAGCGTCTGATAAGCTTTTAGATTCGGCTCATTAATATGCACCTGTTGACCTGTTGTGACGTCGGCGTTTGATAAGCTTTTTTGATTCGCGCGTGCATGTTATTCGTGCGTGGACCTTTTTAACTCTTTCAGAGTGGCATTTCCGGTGTCAAATGGAAAAAAATAAATAATGAAATTATATACCAATGATGTAAACTACCCATAATTGATCAGTAGGGTTTAACCTAGAGGTTGGGCTTTAAGGCATTACAATTCAGCACCACTTCAACCTCTCCCAGAAGTGTTTTTGTTTTGATATGGGTTTCCCCAACATCCCAACGCTAGAGCGGACTCAGCCCACCTAATTCTCAATAAATAAAAAAAACACTAAACTAATCTTATCGTAACACTATCAAAACAAGTGGTGGGGCATTGTCCACACAGCCAGGAGGGCCGTTATGGGGCAAAGCAGCTTTGGCCGGTGACCTCCAGGTCCCGTGCGGTCCTACCAAGACAGAACATCCAGGTAGCCTGGGGAGTAAGAGGCTTACACCGCTCTGATGGAAGAACCCTGGCCAACTAGGACCATTCTGAGACTTGCAGCATAGAGTACATTTCTGACTGAGGCTCAGATGAAGGGCGCCATTGTTATTGTTTGATATCAGAGGCAGCTCTCAGACCTGCAGCTTGGGAATCAGACGTCAGCAGAGATCTAGACAGAGTGGCTAATAGTGGAGATTACGTTCGTCATTGCCTTACGTCGGTCTGTCTACGTCTGAGACCTTGGTCTTAAAAGGGCACTTCACAGATGTTCATCCTTAATCCTATCGTTCTGTTGTGAGGAGGATGTGATAACTCGGTCTGTCTACGTCCAAGACCTTTGTCTTAAAAGGGCACTTCACAGATGTTCATCCTTAATCCTATCGTTCTGTTGCGAGGAGGATGTGATAACTCAAGGGCTCAGCCGCATCGGCACCCTGAGAAATTCCTTTTAGTTCTGGAGCCTCTGAACCTTGGTGCTCTCTGGCGAACCAGCCCGCGTTTACACCCATTTAAGTAGAACCAACGTTCCACCGTTTCCGTCATCAGCGGGGGGCGTTACTCAGGCGGAGGTAAACATAATGCGTGGAGAAAGGCTTAGCACGCCTCAACGTGCGAGCACACACACAAAAGCACACACGCACTGTATACGTTAGAAATTAATCGTTCCAGCAAAGTAGGCTTCTATTATTCGAATTACTTGTTTTAATGGGTATCATAGTAGTAAGTCCTACTGTAGAACATGACATATTAGCATGATATCTGATTTATTAATGCCAATACTGGACGACAAGCACAATTGGCACTTGACAAGTGTAAACTATGGATTAGTCACTCACCGTTAACGTCGGACCATTTAGCTCAAATGATTAGTGCGGCTGCCTGTGGAGCCTATGGTCCCAGGTTCAAATCTCTCGGTTACAAAATGTTGTGCTGTATAATGATGACAATACATTTTAATCAAATCTCATTTTGAGATCGCTACGCTGCCTATGGACACGACAGTGGCAGAATGTGCAAAACAGCTTCAGAGGTGTGGCATTGCACCATGCTGATCCACTCAACAGGTAGCGATTTCAAAATGAGATTCGATTAAAAATTGTCATACAGCACAAGTACAATACACCATCCAACTAGAGTGGATAAATGAATTAATGTTTAAAAAAAATAAAACTTTTGTAACCGAAATATTTTAACCCGAGACCATAGGATCCACAGGCAGCCACACTAATCATTTGAGCTAAACGGTCCGACGTTAACACTTGAGGCCAAACCCGAGATAGTCCGGGTTAACTCACCATGCTCTGGGCGCCAAACCCGAGAAATCTCGGGTTTTAATAGATATTTCTATTATTATCTATATCCATTCATTTTTCATCCATCCAGCCTGACGTTATCATTGGGAATGGGTCTGAGCTCGCAAAGGGCAAATACCGCCGCCTATAGTCTGCCGGATGGTATTGCACATCATTGGAATCCCTCTGGCTGGGGCTGTGCATCAATCTAAGAAGTCCGGTCCAGGTTTTCCTTCTCGGGCATGCAGTATCATTATAACAGATGGACTGGGGACACTCAGAGCAGTGTGGATTATGTGTTTTGGATATATAACGTTGGATCAATAAACACGATCAATATTTGGAATGGGTCCTATCCTACATTAGATAAAGCACTGGCACCGAAGGGCCATCAGCAGAGGGCGCTGTTGGCCCCCAATGAGTTAACTGTGAGTGACTAATCCATAGTTTACACTTGTCAAGTGCCAATTGCGCTTGTCGTCCAGTATTCGCATTAATAAATCAGATGTCATGCTAATATGTCATGTTCTACAGTAGGACTTACTACTATGATACCCATTAAAACAAGTAATTTGAATAATAGAAGCCTACTTTGCTGGAACGATTAATTTCAAACGTATACAGTGCGTGTGTGTGCGCTCGCACGTTGAGGCTCGCTAAGCCTTTCTCCGCGCATTTTTTTCTCTTTTTTTGATCTGTTAACCCCTCCATTTTCCTCCGATTTTCTCCCATCCCAATGTTAGTCGTTATGCCAATTCCCAATCCCCTTCCAGGTCGCTGCGCACTTACCCCCCACAGTCGGTCTGGGAGAGTGGAGGCTATCACGTGCTTCCTCCGACACACGTCCAGCCAATCAACCGCTTCTTTTCACCTGGCAGCGCGGATTGTCATTGAGAGGGCGTAGCGTGTGGAAGGATCACACTATCCCACTCAAGTCCTATCCGCACTTAGCAGGCGCCCCGACCGAACTGTAGGAGTCGCTGTTTACAACGACCCGGACCCACCCCGCCAGCTTCTCCCACCCTCTAATACTGCCAATTGTATTAGTGTGAACGGCCAGCCAAGCTGGTGACAACCCCGGAGCTGTGAGCTGGATTCGAACAGGCGAATCTAGCCGCTCCGGGGTTTGGTGACGAACGCAATCTCTGTTACGCCACCTGACCGCCCCCTTCTCCACGCATTTCTGAAGCATTTCTTTATCCACTATGGTTGGATGGTGTATTGTACTTGTGCTGTATTATAACAATACATTTTAATCTAAACTCGTTTTGAGATCAGTCGCAAATCGCTTCCTGTTGAATGGATCGATTGAGTGCAATGCCGACTCTCTACTTTCCCCCGTTTACGCTAGTCTTCACAGCCTAGAATATGACACGCCCACTGATTATGTCACGGTTCGCAAGGAAAAACCAACTATTTTTCGGTTCCAGCTGAGCACCAATTGTTCATGTTCCAAACCAATTAATCCCGGTGTGAACGTGCCGGCCGGTTCGAGATTACGTTCGGGAACCGGCTCCAGTGCGGAGACCGGCCGGTGTGAAAGGCTCATCGGTGACATCACCTGGAGGAATTTCTCAGGGTGCCGACACGGCTGAGCTCTCGAGATACGGAACACGTTGGTGAGTTACGAGTCAGATTATGTCCTCCTCACAACAGAACCATAGGATTAATCTTGAAAATCTGTGAAGTGCTCCTTTAATAACATCCTGTTCCAAAAACAGAAGAAGTGTCTTAATGAGCTACTTGAAAGAAAGAAAGTGTCTTAATGAGCTACCTGAAAGAAATAGAAAGTGTCTTAATGAATTACCTGAAGGTGAGTTTGGTTTTGAACACAGCCTGGCCCTGCAGTCCAGTACCCTGTCGGATGAACAGATGGTTGTGGTCTCCCTGGAGAGGAGCTTTATATACATCAAACACCTCATTCCCCAGGTGGAGGGACATGCTGTGGAAAAATTATTCCTACCGTTACAGAATTATAAAGTAGCTTTCTAATTTAAGTTTCACTACTGAATTACATCTAATTTATTATAAACACTGTGCCTTGTAATAACTACAACAAAGCAAACTAAAATGGAATAACTGATTACCGCTTCATAAAGAATGATCAAACACAATAACCTGGCATCGTGCATGTACTCAACATCCTACTATAATACTACAGACCTGCCGTCAGACCAACTCAACATCCTACTATAATACTACAGACCTGCCATCAGACCAACTCAACATCCTACTATAATACTACAGACCTGCCGTCAGACCAACTCAACATCCTACGATAATACTACAGACCTGCCGTCAGAGCAACTCAACATCCTACTATAATACTACAGAACTGCCTTCAGACCAACTCAACATCCTACTATAATACTACAGACCTGCCATCAGACCAACTCAACATCCTACTATAATACTACAGACCTGCCGTCAGACCAACTCAACATCCTACTATAATACTACAGACCTGCCATCAGACCAACTCAACATCCTACTATAATACTACAGACCTGCCGTCAGACCAACTCAACATCCTACTATAATACTACAGACCTGCCGTCAGACCAACTCAACATCCTACTATAATACTACAGACCTGCCATCAGACCAATTCAACATCCTACTATAATACTACAGACCTGCCATCAGACCAACTCAACATCCTACTATAATACTACAGACCTGCCATCAGACCAACTCAACATCCTACTATAATACTACAGACCTGCCATCAGACCAACTCAACATCCTACTATAATACTACAGACCTGCCGTCAGACCAACTCAACACATCCTACTATAATACTACAGACCTGCCGTCAGACCAACTCAACACATCCTACTATAATACTACAGACCTGCCGTCAGACCAACTCAACACATCCTACTATAATACTACAGACCTGCCGTCAGACCATTTGACGATGCGTGCGTTACTCTCCCGCGTCTCGTTACCCTCCTCATCTCGCTTCGCTCGCCACCGAATGGTATTCTCCACCTGCCAGGAGAGAGCAAGTCATTCTCCCTCTCTCTCACAAAACTGTATATATATATATATATATATATATATATATATATATATATATATATATAATCAGGTAAGTAATTCACCGTGTACGTTTACCAGATGTAATAACATACCAAAATCACCATTTCATTTTTTATATATATAAAGAATAGTTGAGAACAAAGTGTCACGCTGTACAACCCATTTTAGAACACATTTCACATAGACAAACTTGTGCATGACACATGAACGTATATGCACGTGCACATGGTCCCCCTCTCGTTCAGTTCAATTCAAAATGCTTTATTGGCATGACTGCATTGATTCATAACAATGTTGCCAAAGCAGGTAACTGTGAAATAGTAGTAAAAACGGTAGTCATATATTAAATACATTTTAAATGGAACAGGTAGATGGAGATAGAGAGAGATACCACTGAACTACCAATACATTTGTAGTCAGTCAATGTAGCACCAATAACCTTTGTGGCAAATAATAATGTTAATATGTATAGTGTTGTTTTGAGTCACCAAATGTTTTGAGATCCAGATCCAGTTAAAGGTCCCATGTCTTATAAATAGCCTTCTCCAGTGTTTAGCATCGTTTTCTAGCAATGTGGGGTTGTATCAATGGGGTCCGTCTCTAATTCTCATTTTGGCTCATCAGTCCAGTCTCGAGTTCACGAGATCCTCCCTCACTGAACTAAGCCATTCTGATTTGACTGTTTTGCTGACGTGAATAAGGCACTGTTGTAGTCACCGCCCACAATCAACAATTCGGTCAACAACAGAGCGAGTGGAAATACTGACACTTCCTCAAACAGGTTGACGTGTGCGGGTGCCGACAGAGAGAATCAACAATTCGCTCAACAACGGAGCAGTGGGAATAATGCGGAAGCGGTCTCCCTGTCCCTCCCTCTCTCCCCCCACGGCCCACCTGCATTTTACACACAATCGCAGTCGCTCACACAATGCACACACGCGCACAGAGCGATGTATCCTCTCTCTCTCTCCACCTGCATTTTACACACAATCGCAGTCGCTAACACAGTGTACACGCGCGCACGGAGCGATGTATCCTCTCTCTCTACCTGCATTTTACACACAATCGCAGTCGCTCACACAGTGCACACGCGCGCACGGAGCGATGTATCCTCTCTCTCTCTCTCCACCTGCATTTTACACACAATCGCAGTCGCTCACACAGTGCACCCGCCGCGATGTATCCTCTCTCTGTCGTTCTCTCTCTCTCGCATACATGTATCACGCTGTGTGGGTGACTGTCACTCAAAGCGCTTATGGGCAGAGCCCAGCCCAAAACAGCTAGAAATCTTGAAGTGGAAAAATGCTGCTTTAGAGTACTTGATTAGAAATACAAAACAATGCATTTTTTTTAAAGAAAACCTTACAGACTTTTTTCTAGAGTTGTAGTTATTATATACTGACCACTAGATGCCTCCTACTTTAACAAAAAACAGTCAAGACAGATCCAGACATCTCATCATGTTCATCCACTTTCTTGCTTCCTTCACACAATGTTGAAAGGTAGAATATGAAATTGAATAAATCACACAAGATATCTGAATATCAAAGATGATTAGGTATTCATGAACAATTTAAAGTGGTCTACAAATCTGATCCTGGCGATCAGAAAAAGTTATTAGTATTACATTTTGAAAAGTTCCAGTTAAACACATTTTCCAGTGTTATTACATTTTTAAGTCCTTCTAAAAAGGAAAGTCCCGGGGCTAGATCCACAAAGAATGGATTGCACGGAGCAAGTTGCACCCTTACTGGGGGACCATTTTCATTCAATCAATCAATCTGCACGGTGATTGATTGAATGAAAATTTTATTAACAGATTGCAGAATGGGTACAATACAGTTCGGCTCAATACACACAATTGTTAAGGGGATGCAGACCAGAGAAAGACTTTCGTCTGGTTTACATCAGGGTCCCCCATTTTCAATTCATAATGAATTGTTAGTAAGGGTGCAACTTGCTCCGTGCAATCCATTCTTTGTGGATCTAGTCCCCGGTGTTACAGGGTGCATTTACTTTTGTTTACTATAGAGATGGATTAAAGGTCCCCTATTTTTCACTATTTGGGCAATTTTACACAATTCCTGAGAGTCTATGGAACACATCTGTAAGATTTTTCTCAATAAAATGTATAGTTTTGCATTTTTAATCAAGTACTTGGTGCACCACTTTCTCCCCTTCCAAAGTCCAAGCTGTTTTTGGCTAGGCTCCGCCGATACTCACAATGCGCTTTGAGTGATAGTCACCCACTACCTCTAGGTCACAACGCTACTTGTGTTTTTACTACTTGTGTACAACGGCACAGGAAGTCCTTCATTCGGACAGCCATCAGACTTTGTAACGCATCACTGAGCACAGGGTGACAGTACAGTCTGGCATAATCTTCCTGGACCTTTACTTTTAAATCGCCACTTTACAATTTGACACTTATTACTGTACATTTTACTGTAACATACCAGAATGTATATCCCGGACCGTATTTTGTTCTTTATTCTTATTTCTGACTTTTGTTTTTGACTACCTAAATGTTTACCGTTTACTGTGAGCGATCTGTAGTGCTGAATTTCCCTCTGGATAAATAAAGGATTTCTATTCAATTCTATATTTCATCAAAATAAAGTATCAGAGGTCATTTGTAACATAATGATACCTTAATTTAACAGTGGCTTTGTGGCTGCATTGCAACATTATGTGGGACTTGCATCGTACAGCAGCAGGTGGTCATTTGTATCAGTTCTATTCAAACAAAGCCAGTGACATCAGACATAGACATCCTACTTTTAAACTGCAAGGCGATAAGAGAAAGATGCCCTTCTTTTCTTCCCGATGTTGGATTCGTTTGAACTCGGTTTGGGGAATAGGTGACACACACACAGATAGAATTACATACCTTAAGTTTGAGCCTGGTGCGTCCCTCTTCATCCAACATCTCCTCGTCCTCAAACTCATCCTCGTAGTACTGTGGGTCAAAGGGCCTGTGATGGAGAACATTGAAATCCATACAAGGGAGAGAGAAAGACGGATATTATTTTATTTATTTATTTTTTTGGTATTTTTTTCCCCCTCCTTTTTCCTCTGTTTTTCTCCCATCCCAATGTTAGTCGTTATGCCAATTCCCAATCCCCTTCCTGGTCGCTGCGCACCTACCCCCCACAGTCGGTCTGGGAGAGTGGAGGCTATCACGTGCTTCCTCCGACAAGGTGTAGCCAATCAACCACTTCTTTTCATCTGGCAGTGCGGACTCTCACTGAGAGGGTGTAACGTGTGGAAGGATCACACTACCCCCCTTATATCCTATCCTCACTGAGCAGGCGCCCCGACCGAACTGTAGGAGTCGCTGTTTACAACGAGCAGGACCCACCCATCAGCTTTCCCACCCCCAACACTGCCAATTGTGTTAGTATGAATGACCAGCCAAGCTGATAGCAATGTGGAGAGCTGGGCTCGAACCCAGCGTCTCCTGCATTGGTGGTGAGCGCCTTGCCCACTACACCACCTAGCCGCTCCATTATTTGATTTATTTATAGAAAAACGAGGGCCGTCAAAGTTAGCGTGTTAACGCAAAGATGTATTAATGCCACAATTTTGATGCATAACGTACATTTAAATATATATATATATATTTTTTTTGTCTGTAAAAAGGTTGGAAATTAACATTAGACATTTGCATGAAGCAAGCCGCTCCAATGTTGCGAAGAGTATTAAGTGTTAGCTCGACTCTGACCTGGGCTCTACGGAGAGGAAGTTGGGCAGCTTCACAAAGTATAGGTCTGATCCCAGGTCAGTGCTGACTTTGGGGATCTCCACCTCTATACGGGTCTCCGTGACGGGCTCCTCCTCTGCATGATCCCGCTCCATACCCTCCTCAGTGTCCTGACAGACACACACACACACACACACAAAGGTTGAGACAAGAGCGAGAGTCAGTGTGCATCAATGAGACATAATAATTAGTTACAGGGATCAAATAGTGGGAGGGAGGGAGAGAGAGCGAGAGCGAGAGAGAGAAATCTCTACCAGGGGCTGTCCTGGAGTAGGGGGCTTCTCAGCATCACTGTCAGAGGAGATGTCATCAGCTTCTCCAAACAGATCGTCTGCTGCCGGCTTCTTGCCTGTGGAGGAGATATTTGCATTAAAAAAGGACCATACCAGTGTCATTTTGACTTCTTATTAGAGTCTTATTTTGTGTGAATTAAATCTATCCTTTACTTGAATTAAAGACATTTGAAAAAAATGTAATCAAGGAATAACAACATTTCTCTCAAAACATGCATGTCACAACCATTAGCACCCTGGGACATTTGTGTGAACGAAATCTAGCAGATATTATTCTGTTTAAGATTGTACTTTTCAGGTTTTCAGAGTCTTTGAGAAACTATTAAGTGGCA
The DNA here is from genome assembly GCF_963971535.1 of Notolepis coatsorum. Lineage (NCBI taxonomy): Eukaryota > Metazoa > Chordata > Actinopteri > Aulopiformes > Paralepididae > Notolepis > Notolepis coatsorum. The sequence continues at coordinate 27,436,822 of NC_140184.1, forward strand.
AATCATGATTGGTCTCGCCTGCAAACAAAGTAGAGACCAATTCACCTCAGTACATTTGAATGGGTCTTAATCTAGAAAACAGACCGTCTCTGCAGCAGATAACTAGCCCAGGGACCGCTCAGCAACATCCTAGTGACCAGCACTGGTCCCCAGACTTCAGTTTGGGAAACACTGCTATATTCCACCAGCAAGATTCGTTTTACATTTAAAAAGTTGTTTTCAATGCCGTGGCTTTCTACCTTTCTTTCCTCCAACATCACTGTCAGAATCTGAATCGGAGGCAGGCTTCTTCTTCTTCTTTGTTTTTTTTTTCTGTCTGATGAAGTCATCTTCACTGTCACTACCCTTAGCAGACTCTGAAACAGACAGACAAAACAAACAGTATTAATCATACAGTATGATATAAAACCAACCATGACATGTAAGAATAGAGGCACAGGAGAGTTTTAAATTAGGGCCTAAAAACCATAAGACCTGTAGTTCTAACAGTAGGGCAGGCGGGTTTTAGGGACCGAAACCCACGAGACCTGCAGTTCTAACAGTAGGGCAGACGGGTTTAAAGATCTGGAAATACTGTGTGGCTGGTGGGTGGGTTGAATTTTCTAAAATCAGAAATGTTCAGTTATGACTTATGAGTGAGACTCCCATCTATGACTTCATGCGCAGTACACCAAGATTTAGTACAGCAGAAAATGACAACATTTGGAAGCAATTGCATCTTCTACTATTTACATAAATTGGGTAAGTCTTAATACAGGATTAAAACAATTGTCATCATTAGTACAATAATAAATACTTTTCGGAACTTGAGCAAAGTCAATAAGCCGGGAGTTACCCGACTTGTTCCTGTTTGCCGGGCCCTCGTCAGCAGAATTCTCCCGTTCCTCATTCGAGTGATGACGTTTCTCCTCGTCCTCCGACTGGTCGCTCTTAACCCCTGCTCCCCACTTCTCCTCATCCGATTGGTTCTCCCGGCCAGAGGCCTCCCCATCGGAGTGAGGCGTGCCCAGTCCTGACTGGGGAGTTCCAGGGGCACTGCGTATACTGGTAAAAAGAATAAATCAAATAACAGAGAGCTGAGTGCATACTGGGACATGACAGGAGCTTAGTAACATATTCAAAAAAAGATTCTAGTCTGTATAAAGAAAACAAAGTATCTGACAAGAATGTAGGCTACCAGTAATACTAACACTTTGAAAAGCATGTTGGTCTCTGTAAAAGGTGCTACCTAAATCATTGCAGATGAATACACAGCAGCAGAATGAGGTGGCCTACCTTCTGTCTGAACGGATACTCCCTCCCCCAGAGTGGGGACTGCCTGCCCCGGAACGAGGACTCCTATGCCCGGAACGAGGGCTCCCTCCCCCAGAGTGGGGACTGCCTGCCCCGGAACGAGGACTCCTATGCCCGGAACGAGGGCTCCCTCCCCCAGAGTGGGGACTGCCTGCCCCGGAACGAGGACTCCTATGCCCGGAACGAGGGCTCCCTCCCTCAGAGTGGGGACTGCCTGCCCCCGAGCGAGGACTCGTACGCCCGGAACGAGGGCTCCCTCCCCCAGAGTGAGGACTCCCTCCTCCAGAATGAGGGCTCCCTACCACAGAACGAGGGCTCCCTCCTCCAGAACGAGGGCTCCCTCCTCCAGAACGAGGGCTCCCTTGTCCAGAACGAGGGCTCCCTTGTCCAGAATGAGGGCTCCCTCCTCCAGAATGAGGGCTGCCTACCACAGAACGAGGGCTCCCTCCTCCAGAATGAGGGCTGCCTATCACAGAACGAGGGCTCCCTCCTCCAGAACGAGGGCTGCCTCCTCCAGAACGAGGGCTCCCTCCTCCAGAACGAGGGCTGCCTCCTCCAGAACGAGGGCTGCCTCCTCCAGAACGAGGACTGCCTCCTCCAGAACGAGGACTGCCTCCTCCAGAACGAGGGCTCCCTTGTCCAGAATGAGGGCTCCCTCCCCCAGAAACCACACTGCCAACTGGACTTCCAGCATCTGAGCGATGCCCCCGGTCCTCTTCATCCTCATGGCCACGTTCTGAGCCACTGTGCTGCTCTGCATCCGATTGGTTGATGCCCTCCTGCTCCGAATGCATGCTGGCATCCGATTGGTTTCCCGAGCGTTCAGACGGGTTATCACTGCCGCTGTGCTGGCTATGTCGCTCATCTTCACTGTCGTCTCCAAACAGCTCCTGGGTGTTGGAAGGTCAACATGGGTTAATAGCTTCTCCTTACACTCCAATGCATTTTGAGACACAGTTCAACATGTGTAAATGCAGATTAGACATGTTTGTATATCCCGAATGAGAGATTATCTCACAGCATCTGTTGAGAGATTGACTCAACTCATCATATGAGTGGATGATTTTGTAGATAGAAGGATAGTAGCTGGTATATCAAACCTCTACTGTGCTCAACCGCATAGTATGAGGGTGGGTGAAAATACCATGGACCAGAAAACAAATGCTCGCCAATCGGGCACAATGTGATGTAAAGACTTTATTATTACACTACCTTGGTGCTCAGTTGCAATATCCAGTTGATCGTTTGTAAAGTACAATGTTTATATGCCAGCATTGTTTGCATGTGGCTTTTCCCCAAACGGAGATATGCAATCTTACACTAATTGCATTTGCAGGTGACTCACCATGCAGAAATTAGGGCTGCACGATTTTGGGAAATAATCTAATTGCGATTTTTCTGACAGATATTGCGATTGCGATTAAATTTGCAATTATAATGTTTTTTTTTACAGCCCCACAGAGGTTTATTGTAAAATGCGGCTTGCAGCTGGCCTACGCGGTGGGTCGTTTCAGGACACCGAGCCTGAAAATGTTTCTTTTTACCTGGGAATCATACCGGCGGTACCCAACGGTACCTTTTTTTCCTGTACTTTACTATCCCTCTGAAGTCTAAACTTCACAACACACAATCTAAAACCCCTTACCTCCCTCTCCCAAACCGATCTTGTATCTCAATGGGACTTCCTGGTTAAATAAATTTTAAAATTTTAAAATTTAAAAAAATCGATTAATCGTGCAGCCCTACCAACCGGTAACTTAAATTAGGGAAACCCATAGTAACCCTAATTTTTTACATGACCGTTGAGTGAGTGTCGACTGAATAGCAAATGTAGCCCACCAATATATAGTGTAATAACAAAGCCAACAAAGTAAGTTCACGTCATTACATTAAGTATTTCTTTTCTGGCCTATGGTATTTTCATATGAGGTAGGGTCTACCAGCTAGAAGGACAGGTGATTGATTGATTGAAAACGTTATTAACACTTTGGCTGCCATGGGTTAAATTCATGATATACCATAGATTGCCAGCTCTATTTGTCTATGGAGAAAGTCCCCTTCTTTGCAGGGCTATAACTTTTTAAATTCTATTGCTACATTGCCATTATTAGGGCCCATTCAAAGTCCTATATGTATTGTTCATTGTGTAGCAACGTTAAACTTTTTCATTCACATATTCATAGTAAAGTATGGTCTAATGTATAAGTATGTTTTCATCTCTTTCTGCAGCTTTCTCCAGAACGTGATATATAGCCCCAAATGCATTATATTGATGATGAAATACAGTTTGATGGCAATCAGCGCGATATAAAAAATTACAACTAGACGTACTTCTAGAAGTTACTACACGTCATCTGATGTTGACCGGATGGGCGAGGGGGCGTTTATAATTCCGTGGGCAGCGTTATACCAATCATCTAATGTGGGTCAAATGTTGATAATAGCAGTTAGTATCGAAGACGGTAACGTTACACGCTGAAACTCACCCCAGTCTCCGCGCGCCGTTGGGCGATCATCGTAGAGTAGAAATCTTATCATTATGGGATATATTTTTACCCGGTCCATCTCCAGCTTGTATAATGGTATATACGTCCAAATCATGTTGTTTATCGAGTTATTGCCAATCGATCACTGTGTAGCGTGACGAGCCAGAGTCCCATGACCTATAGCGAGCGCCCGGAAGTACTACGGACGTCTAGCACAACCTCTATGGCACATCCTGTTTGGCGATTGCGCCGATCGGCCACTAGATGGCGCTCCTGAACCGCCAGAGAGCTCAGTGGGTCCTGCTGGTGGATCTCAGGTCAGCGGAGGGGACATATGAATCCGATCGCAGATTTTTGAAATATTGATATAACGACGACGTAACGCGTCCTCCGGCAACTTTAGCATGGCCAGCAAAGACGTCTAAAGACGGTTCCCGGCACCCAAAGTGTTTAACAGATTGCAGAATGGGTACAGTACAGTACATGCAGACCAGAGAAAGACTTTCGTCTTGTTTACATCAGCGTCCCCCATTTTCAATTCATCACAAGTGTTGGGGGGGGTATGAAAACAAAACACCTAGCAGTACAGCAGTGTTGCACATTAAGTTGGAATGATGTTACCGGGATACTGGAGCAACAATACACACCTTGTTAATGCTGGGCTTCGCTGCATCACCCTGTCCCTCCTCTCCATCGTCGCCCCGCTCCCTCTCACTCTCACTGCCGCTGCCAGAGACGTTACTGCCGGACCGGGCGGACCGGGCGGACTTGGCGGACCTGGTGGACCGGGGTCTCTCGTGCTCCGAGTCCGAACCGGAGCCAGATCCAGACTCTACCGCTGAAAACCGGACAACGTTCACACTTCAGAGATGAAACCAAACGTTTCATCCTCATTCTGACCTCCGACAAGTCCAAGATCTCAAATAAAGGGGTTATAGCATGTGGGTTAAGTGATCATTATATGATATTCTGTACCCGAAAAAAACTAAAACAAAAGGCTGGCTGCCACAAAACAGTCACATCTAGAGACCTCAAAACCTACTCTAGCGAGGCCTTCAACCTTGAACTGGAGAGTCTGGACTGGTCAGATGAACTCAATGGTACACTGGTTGACGAAACATGGCTTGGTTTCAAAACCAAATTCTCAGCAATACTAAACGACATGGCCCCCCTAAGAACCACCAGGGTAAAAAATCGCGCTGAGCCGTGGATGCACTCCGAAATACTGGCCGCTATGAAAACCAGAGACAAAAAATGCTCTGAGTTTCGTAAAAGTCAGTCAAAGCTTACTAAAAGCACGAGCAGTGAACTCCAAGCCCACGTGACTGAACTCAAACTAGAAAGAAACAGACTAAGAAACGACGTAAACTCCATGATCAAAACTGCAAAAAAGAATTTCATCAATGACAAAACTGAGGAAAACAAAAACAAACCACGTGAACTTTGGAAATTACTCAATAATCAACTAGGATGCAGTAAAAAACTTAAAACCAGATTCTCAAACATAAACATAAAAACTGACAACACGCTCATCACAGACAAGCTGGATGTAGCCAATTACTTAAACATTTTCTTCACAAACATAGCCACAACACTGGTAAACAAACTACCCTCCCACTCAGGGCTTTATGGGGTAGAACACATAGTAGCTTTCTACAAAAACCTAGGGGTCCGCAAGGACGACTTCAAGCTGGAAATGGTAACAACAGATGAGGTACTCAATAAACTGAGCGCCCTCCAACCTAACAAGGCCACTGGCCATGACAACATCCCCTCCAAATTCCTCAGAGACTCAGCAGCCGCCATCACACCAATCATCACACACATAATAAACCTCTCCATAAAACAGGGACACGTCCCCAAGGACTTCAAAATTGCGAGGGTGACCCCTCTGCACAAAAAGGGCAGCAAATTAGACCCAGGCAACTACCGCCCTGTTTCTATTCTCACCTCCATCTCGAAAGTCATGGAAAAAATAGTCTACGAACAGGTCGAAAAGTACCTAGCGGAAAAAAATCTAATCTACGAATTCCAATCTGGCTTCAGAACATCCCACTCCACTGACACATGCCTTCTCTATTTGAATGACCACATCAAACAAGAGGTGGACGCAGGCAAATACTGCGGCATGGTCATGCTGGACCTACAAAAGGCCTTTGACACGGTCAATCACTCCATTCTGATTGACAAGCTAAAAGCAATTGGTTTTGATAGTCTATCAGTGAGCTGGATGCAATCCTACCTTGAGGGGAGGGAACAGATGGTGGAGGTAAACGGTACCCTATCCCCCCCCCTCACAGTGAGCTGTGGTGTTCCACAAGGAAGCATACTAGGACCGCTACTGTTCCTAATTTATGCAAATGACATGTCGTCAGCCTGTGACTGCAACTTGTTCCTGTTTGCGGACGACTCAGCCCTGCTGGTCTCTGACAAGAACAAGTTACAGGTTGAAAAAACCCTCAGCTCGGAACTAGGCAGAATCTGCATATGGCTCGCTGATAACAAACTATCATTACACATGGGCAAAACAGAGTCCATTCTCTTCGGTTCAAATAACAAACTCAGCAAGACCGACGGCTTCTCAGTTACAGTGGGTGACAATATTGTCACAAGGAAAGATGAAATTACCTACCTGGGGTCCATCCTAGAGGCTAATCTCTCCTGTGACAAAATGGCATCCAATGTAATAAAAAAAGTCAACCAACGAACTCGATTCTTGTACCGGATCTCCTCTCTGGTAAACAAGAACACCCTGAAGACTCTGGCAGGAGCACTCATTCAGGGGTACTACGACTATGCTTGCACCTCATGGTACCAAAGCACCTCAAAGGCGCTAAAAACAAAATTACAAACATCTCAAAACAAACTGGTCAGACTACTGCTTGACCTTACTCCTAGAACCCACCTCACCCCTGCCCACTTCGACAACCTAGGATGGCTTAGAGTAGACGACAGAGTACAACAACTTGCAATGGGCCTGGTCTACAAGATACACTACACGACCAAGGTACCCATGTACATGTCAAAATACTTCCCAAAGGTCAGTGAATACCACGATCACAACACCAGAGGGAGCTCCACAAATCATGTCAAACCCAGATTCGGCTCAAATAAGGGACTAAACACGTTTCGCAATTATGCCACATCAATGTGGAACGCCCTACCCAAAGCTGTAAAGGAATGTGGATCACTACCCACTTTCAAAACCTCTCTCAAGGGACACCTACGGGAGACTGCAATTCAACACTGGCCCCTGTAAATATCCTAACCCAATCATTCCAACCCCCTCCAATGTACAGTCATTTACCTAGTGTGGTTTTGTCAATAGTTCAATGTACAATTGTGTTTGTTTGTACAGTGTCTCCTCCCCCCCCCCCTCAATGTACAGTGTTACTTGTTTATACAGTGTGCCCCCCGCCCCCCCCCCCCCCCAACCACCTCCAATGTAAATTACCCAGTATGGTTGTCAATATCCCAATGTACCCAACCCCCCCCACCCAACCTCCAATGTACAGTTTCTACGTCAAATGTATATACTCCCTTTTCTTGACTCCTTCTGTATCACAAACAGTACTGTATTTGCAAATCTGGTATGTCATAAATGTATAGATGTAGCAGTACTGACTATCTGTATGTCAGACCCTGATGGAAACAAGACAAACGTCTTTCTCAGGTCTGCATCCCCTTAACAATTGTATGTATTGAGCCGTACTGTATTGTACCCATTCTGCAATCTGTTAAATAAAGTTTTCATTCATTCATTCATTCATGTATGTCATATATGTCTATATGAATTGAAAATGGGGGACCCTGATGGAAACAAGACAAACGTCTTTCTCAGGTCTGCATCCCCTTAACAATTGTATGTATTGAGCCGTACTGTATTGTACCCATTCTGCAATCTGTTAAATAAAGTTTTCATTCATTCATTCATTCATTCACGTACAATCGGACAGCAGGCTACTCGGCTAAACACTCATCACACGCAAGGCAGGCGGAACTGGCTTGCGCTAGTAACGTTAAGCTATTTCGTGCAGACACGCTCATTGGTCGTCATAAATGTGGTTAATTACGTTAACTCGTAATCAAACGTCCAAATTAGTTAGTTAACGTTCGCTGTTTATAATTACCTCGTTGTTCATTATCGCTGTCCCCATCGCTCCCGAACAATTCATCCATGTCCGCCATTTCTTTTGATTCCTGATGAACACGTGACCTACCGGAAACTATACCCATTGCAGGGTTTTGTTTCCGAGTTCAACCCTTCCCCAAAGTCGGTGCTACGCCGGATGCATGAAGTCATCAGCGTTTGGGGGTCGTCGTCAGATTTAGGCAAAGCCGCAAGTCGTCATAATTTAAAGTGGTTGTTTATAAATTATCCATAACCTTAACCAACACCCACTACCTAATAATTAAAAATAAAATGCAAACATTTACTTCCGGGCCGTCCGATCTAGCATAATACTATATGCACCAACCATTGTATCAGAGATTGTGTCTGTACTTATCATTTTTAGCCACGTGGTGGCTACATATGTCAAGATAAAACGGGCAAGTGGTAAATAAATACACACATGCATTCATTTCTAATGCATAAGTAACAAACGCTAATTTTGTTTTATTGAACATCACAATATATAGAATTACAGCACCCAGATAAGTATGTACATCCAGCAGTAAACATCACTATAATCCAACAAGTCCTCCATAATTACAGATAAGTACACAAACACATGATAAATAAATAATAGTTAAAACACATTGATTGATTGCAAATTGTATGAACAGATTGCAGAATTGGTACAATACAGTACACCTCAATACACAATTGTTAAGGGGATGCAAATCAGAGAAAGACTTTCGTCTTGTTTACATCAGGGTCCCCCATTTTCAATTCATCATATACACACGCCGCTAAGAAAACATACACACAGGGGTTTACATTCATTTAGGCATTCAAGTAGATTTCAAAAGACTATACATTTTATATTAAAATGGCATGGAATGGATGGAATTTATTTGTGAAACTTCAAAAGAGCTTAAATGTCATCATCACATACACTCAATGTGATTATTTACATGTGTATTTTACAACTATGCATTTATTTGGTAAAGAAAATTAATTCTGACAATGGATAATTTTATTTAATGTTTTACTCAACACCCCTTTCCTAAAGGGACATTTTAATTCAAATAAACTTAAACATGGAATGAGTCTTCTGAAGGCTTAAGAATTCTTGGTGCTTGGTGTTTAGCTTGGCAGTTGCTTATACAGTCGTCAGCCAAGCTCTTGTATGGCCTACGCTATGTGGTATAGGCCAGTGCTTCTGTTTGGCATGGGACAATAGCACCCCTACACAAACCACCACAAAGAGCTACTCAGTAGGCTAGCTGGTATTGACAGGAGAGCGGAAAGACATGTCTCACTGACTGACTGTCAAAGTCTCTTCTCGAGTGAAAAGTATGTTCTGTGCCATGTTAATTTTTTATTTACTCATCATAAGCAATCTGGACAATCGCAGCAGCGGCATAGAGGTAGTGATGTGTGACCCTGATATGTGTTTCAGTAATAATTTGACATGTGAATAGCTATAGAGAGGTAGTGACCCTGCTATGGGTAAGTTAACTTGCTTTTCAATTAACTTTTTTGACTTTCAAAATGATCTTTTAACTTTTTACATACATCCGATGTGTAATTCATGGTACACCTCAAACAGGATCAAAAAGTATTTCTCTCGCCATTGACTACTGCAGACTGTTTCAGAAATAGGGTCCCCATGGCAAAGGGACAGAGAGGGACTTCGCCTCTCTATAGCCTAAGCCCCAGTCTGTGATTTTATTGACCATATCAATGTATATACTCACATACATTCCTGAAGAGTTTATAGAAAATCTGCTGAATCTTTCTTAACCCATTGTAAATTGTAATATATATCTGTTTTACTCCTGTGTTTACAAACATTAATAACATAACCTTTTACAGGTTACAACAAATACAATAAAAAATTCATATGACCTGTTGTCTAGTGTTAGTCCTCATATCAAGGGGCTCAGTCAGAGAATGAAAACATGTCTCCATTATTATTTATTATTCTTGCTGATGGGGCTGTTTACGTTTGGATCACTAATGGGACCTTTAACTATATCCAGATAAAATGGTGGTTAACCCAACCCAAGTCTATCAGAATCAGAATCAGAAAGGTCTTTATTGCCAAGTAGTTTTCACATACAAGGAATTTGATTTGGATGTTTTTGGTGAGACATTGACGGACAGACAATTGGGTAGAATATAAAAATAAAAAGGTGGAATAAAAATAAAATGGAATATAAACTAAATGAACATTAACACAGAAGCACAATAGAATAGAATTATAATTTTTTTTTATAAAAATAGGAATAGGCCAGGGCTGTACAACTGTGCACACGGTGTGGTCAAGTATATACACTAATTAGAATAAAAATACAAACAAACAAACAAACAAACAAACAAACAAACAAACAAACAAACAAACAACAAGTATGAAGAGTTGTGGTTGTATACAAATAATACAGTCGTCTTATCTGCCATCCCATTGGTTCAGCAGGACGGGCATGCCTGCCGTATGTAATGTTGATTGATTGAATTGATTGATTGAAAACTTTATTAACAGATTGCAGAATGCACAATACAGTACGGCTCAATACACACAATTGTTAAGGGGATGCAGACCAGAGAAAGACTTTCGTCTTGTTTACATCAATTTTCAATTCATAAGTGAATTGCCCTTGATCCAATACCATGTGCCTGGGACAAAAATATGACACTTGCATCTCCCCCTCACCACCTCAAATCATATATGGACAATTACGGGGCTCGGGCAGAGACCTTTCAAAAGGAGACTAACTAAGTTGTTTTCACTGCCTGAGTTACACATGGCAAAGTCCCGCCCAATTAGAAGACCTGAACGATTCGATGTTCATCTCATTGGTGCAGCCAATGATACTCTGCAGCTTGTAATGCAACATTTTCCGTCCTAAGAGCATCTTTCCGTCAGGGACAGTTGGTTATTCCCCCTGGTGGCGGCCATGTCAGCAAGTAGTGTTGCACATGGGCTGGGTCAGACATGTTCACTGACCTGTGCATTAAGCACCACAAATGTAGTCAAGGTCTACAGAGTTTAACCCTTTCACTGCCACACAACAAAGGGTTAACCCTTTCACTACCACACTACAGAAGGTTAACTAATGTGCCCTTCTACCCTAACCTTGCAGCTGATCCCGCCCTTGACCTCTACATAGACACCATGTGCAGGGAACTGTCTGCCTTTGGTGTCTCAGTAAGGTAGTATGATAGAAAAGGACAATTAGATTTTGATTGGGCTGAGGTCTGGGCAAACGTTCGGCTATCGTCACGTAACCCGGATCATCAACAGATTAATCTTAATTTTAGGACTTACCTAACTCCTATTCGATTGAACCGTATGGGGCTTAAACAAGACTCTCGATGTTCCTTATGTACAAACGGTGATGATGGTACATTTATGCATATGTATTGGGAATGTCCGCCTGTTAAGATATTTTGGGAAGAAATAACCACACTATTATCAGGATTTTTGTATTTGACAATACCTGTTTCCATGGTGCCAGTTACCCAGGTGGGGTATCTCCCAGGCCTTTCTGTGTGGAGTTTGCATGTTCTCCCCGTGCTCGCAAGGGTTTCCCCCCCGATAAGATAAACCCAATGGAAAAACATGCACAACAACAAGATCGCTAACGCTGTGGCGTCCTTGACGAAGACGGACAGGAGCACTTGGATTGGTCCCCTGGCGCAGCTCACGTTGTGCCTGTCTGCTCCCGGCTGCCCTTGGGGGGAAGGACGACGGGATGGGTTAATCGCAGATACGGATTGCATGCATGCATCGCATGTGTGCCAATTGATGACCTCGGAGCAGGTCCTAAATTACTTACTGTAATGCCTTCTGTATTGCTTCTGAATGATGTCTCTCAGGTATCACACTCTGTACACATAAAGAGGCTAATCTTGTCCGGTACTACGGCTGCCAAAAAGCTAATAGCATCACGCTGGATTCAACCTGATAAAATGTGCCGGAGGGTATGGATTCTTACATATCTTGATGTGATTTACCTGGAGATATCTACTGCACGAATTCTAGGTATTAATGAAGCCAGCATAGAAATCTGGTTAGGGGTGGTGGAGAGGGTAAAACATTATATGAACTATTAATCCTTGGTATCAAACGGAATAATGGATGTATTCAAGGGGGGTCCGTGGGGGGGGGGGGGGGGGGGGGAACGAGTAAGAGCATGTATGTGTTTTATAGTGGATTTCTACTGTAAAGGTTTGTATGTCATGTCAAAAAGAAATTAAAATAAAAAAAACATTTGTTCACAAAAAAAAAGAAAAGGACAATTACTTTTGACTTTGAATAAAATGGCAAGAGTGTATGCTTCCTCTGACCCTGGTGATTGTTGTTAGGTATTCAAAACGATCGTGTTGGACTTGGAGCACCTATAGTTCTTAAGGCTTCTGTATTACATACCAGCTATCTTGTTACAGGGTATGTATTGTGTGACTAAAGAGAGTACATGACATTCTATCTCCACGAGTAATGTGTGACACAGCAGTAGAAAGGTCAGGCTAACTCCTCCAGGTGAGCTGCCCTTGAACTTTGTGGTCCTGTGCTGTCTTCATTATGAAACATTTGTTTTAGAGGATGGTCTGAACAGCCCATCATATGAGACAGTGCAGTGGATTTCTATTAGTATATGATTCTTCCTTCCAGTGATCTATGGATCTGCTCTGCTCAATCAGCTCTGCAGGCACAGATGGTACCCTCATGAGGATGGGGTGAAAGTAGAGACCCCCCCCCTCCACAGTCTCACACACACACAGACAGACACACAGACACACACGTCTGTGTGGCGTGGCAGCTCCAGGCCCGACAGGTGGATTGGCGTCGGGTCATGGGGAATCCATTGTTGTTGGTAGATTCTCCCACTTCGAAGCGCTTGCTGCAACTTTGATCGCCGCATAGTCCAGAACAATCTCCACAAGAACATATTGCACATTACTACGTTAACGGCGGCAGTTACGACGGGTGTTTGCTCAGATGTTAAGAACGGTGCGCTCCAGCATTCAGCTGCAACCTGCTGCCACACCACAGTGACACACACACACACACGCGCGTACACACACACACACGCGTACACACACACACACACACACACACACACATATACATTGTGGAAACTATCTGTTCGGTCAGATCTATAGTTCTAGTATTTTATTTACCGATCTAAATGTCATTACCCCTGTCTGCCTTCTGCATTGTTGTCAGAAGTCGAGCTGATCATGTTATTAGATCAGTAGTACCCAAACCTGCCAAAACTATCTAATAACCGCGTATAGACGCACCCTGGCCTTGGCTCTCGCCTGTCGGATTAGTACATGATCGAGTAGGGGCGGGCTCGTTTATAGTAATGGAGGATGTTCATTGGTTTACCCGGGAGAGACTCTCCGACGAGTGGATTGGCTCAATCGAGAGTTGAGAACTCGCTGGTTCTCTCTCTTCCTGTGTTGCCGCCCTTGTTGCCTTGAAGTGAGTGTGGGAGAGAAAGTAAGCGCTGCTAGAGAGAGAGAGAGACCTCGCATTCATTGGGAACATTAGGACAATTTGGCAGCATTTCAGTCGGAGTCGGCTAGTTATAGGTAAGAGAAGAAATACACCAGGCCTTTATAGGTTTCTCATTTCATTCAATGCACGTTCGATTGCTAGATTTCCAGTGTTGCGCCACTACGGGCTGTCAGTCAGTCACAGAACGTTACGGGCTTGATGCTAGGAGCCAGTGGGTTTGGCTGCGGCAGTGCTGAGTTAGCTTGCTTTGCTAACTAGCTAGTCGCTTCATTTAATTTCAAGCCACCAGTGGGATCAAAATAAAACTAGCTAAACCTCGTTAGCTAGCAGGATGTGCTTCTAGTAGTACAGTCTTACACCTCTTCAGTCATCATGATACGATGTTGGAGAATAAGTAACGTTTGGGAGATACTTAGCTTAGCTAAGATAGTTCACTAGCTATCTAGACTCAGCTGTTGCTGCTTTCCATTGGCTGTCGCTTCTTCTCAGCCTTCCAGGGTTGTTGTAATGTCCATCATCCACCATGATTTGATGGCAAGGTATCTCTCTATCCCTCCACTCTCTACCTGCCTGTCAGCTTGCAGTAGCTTGGTCAGTCTAGTATGTTGTTGTTGCTGGTGGTATGGATGATGCACTAACCTCCCCTCCTTGCATTCCATTGCATGCGGTGCATTGCGGTTCAACAGCCCAAGCCCTTCCCTGCCAGCAAGCCAGGCAGGCATATTATTACAGACGATCAGTCTATTATATAGCTGATGTGTTGTTGTGTGTGTCTGGCTGAACAATAATTACAATATATATTCTGAAGACATGATGTTTTTACTTCACCATAATGACTCACACACAGTGACATCCGGGCTTGCTATACTAGATGTTGTTTATTATCCCTTGCTTTCATTGTTAGTGGCAACAACACAAAGGCAGTATTCCCATGGCTTAGTAAGGCTCTTGTTCATGAGCCTGTATGCGGCAATCTCTTATCTCTGACATGACGAGGCTTATTTGTTCAGCAGTGCTTTATTAAAAGCAGGGTGTGGCTCAGATCTCGAGGAATACAATGGGGACTGTATAGTGTATAGGGCAGTGTGAGTTTCCCCCGCCCTCCCTGCAAACCCCCCGCATAGTGTCTGTTGTCATTAAGTGGAACTCATCATGGTCATCATCATTGCTGACTTGGCATTTCTGATATGGCTGCTGTGTGCTGCTACCATCACATACTTCTATACAGCATTGATTGATTGATTGATTGATTGATTGAAAACTTTATTAACAGATTGCAGAATGGGTACAGTACAGTACAGCTCAATACATACAATTGTTAAGGGGATGCAGACCAGAGAAGGACTTTCGTCTTGTTTACATCAGGGTCCCCCATTTTCAATTCATCATACATTATCGCTGATGAACAGGTTTCATAGACCCTGATACTCCTACGCCTGATTTATGCTTCAGTGGAGACTGGAGAGAGAGAGAGAGAGAGAGAGACACTTAAAATGAACACTGAGCACAGTCATGATTCTGTCATTAGTATTTCAGGAAGTGTGAAGATGGGTACAGTTGGCAGCAAGCTAAATATTTTGTCTTGGCAAACTGAGAGGGGCACTCCTTGAATTCCATCTTCATTACATAATTTGCGTATGTTGTGGGTCTTGACTGAGTGTGGGTGGGGTAGACGGTGTCTTGTCTGGGGAGATGTGTTAGTTGAACTCCTATATCCTCTCTCTCTCTCTCTCTCTCTCTCTCTCTCTCTCTCTCTCTCTCTCTCTCTCTCTCTCTCTCTCTCTCTCTCTCTCTCTCTCTCTCTCTCTCTCTCTCTCTCTCTCTCTCTCTCTCTCTCTCTCTCCTCTCTCCTCTCTCCTCTCTCCTCTCTCCTCTCTCCTCTCTCCTCTCTCCTCTCTCCTCTCTCCTCTCTCCTCTCTCCTCTCTCCTCTCTCTTCTCAGTTCCCATACTGCCTGAGATATTTTTTCCAGCCAATACCGATCACTACGACTTTTCTGATACCAATATCAATATAAATGTTTTGTTTAATATTAATAATAAAACGCAAGATACTTGTCGATGGCCGAAGAGAACCATTTTAATAACTTTTTTGATAAAAACTAAAGATAACGTGTTTTCTAGCAGAAGGCTATTTTATAAAGTGGAATCCGTCAATCAGAAAAGTATGCAGATTATGCCTGGTTTTGCTCTTCGGCCATTGTTGTGCCCTTATGATAAGTACACGGATGCCTCTGCCTCCACCTTGAAACCCCTCAAGGCTGTGTATGATGTATCATAGTCATAGTGCACTGCGTGTTATCACTGGAGATGCATTTCTCACTCACCATTGTATTTCATATGCAACAGTGGGATGGCCTTCTTTAACTAAGATAATATGCATTGCATTTTATTTATCAATATCTATACGGCTCTGCTTATGAAACTCCCCTATTATCTTTGATCTTTGTTTACGTTTAAATACAGCACATATGGTCTACTTGGTCACAGGATTACTTGGCTTTATATATTATACATGTAAAAACTGAGCTTGACAAAAGTGGTTTTGAATATTCCCTGTATGAATGGAATGAACTACAGAAAACCTTGTAGTTAGAACATTTAATTCCTTTGGAGGATGATTTTTTGTCTGAACAACTGTAGCCTACTTGTTTGTCCAACGTGTTTTTACACGTCTATTGTAAACAGGTCGCTTGTGAAAAATAGATCAGTCTCATAGTGCTGAAATAAATAAATAGATTGTATTCACTGATAGATGGAATTCAATTCAACATTGCTTAGAAAGGCTACCAGTTGATGCATATAGTTAGCAATTTTTGCTTCACATAACTGGATTGAAATATTAGTCCTATCGTCAATCTCGTATTTTTAGAGTGAATATCGGCCAATACAGGTCACCTCTTCCAACTCCTTCCCTCAGGAAGGAGATACCGGTCCATACATGCCAAGAGTACAAGATTTAAGAACAGCTTTTTCCCCCAAGCACAGTTAAATACTCATTGACTGTCCCCTCACGTGCACCGTGCACTTACCACTGCACTTGATAATCTCTGATTACCACCCATTATGCACTTTATTATTTAAAATATTCTGTTATGTACAGTGTTATATGTGTTCATGTATGGATATGTACTACGGTCTGTGGGAGCTCCCCTGAAATGTCGTTGTATACTGTGCAATGACAATTAAAAGTCTATTCTATTCATGCCATGCCATCCTGCCATGGACTTAATGTGTCGCCCATCACGAGTATGTGCACATTCGATTTGTTGTTTTCGCTTTGATTTATGTACAATTGGAATTTCAGGGATAACATGTATAGTCCAAAAATATGAATGAACATGAACAACTCTCCCTAATCCAAACTAGAAGGCTAGAGCTCAAATGTGTGATGTCACGTACATTCTGAAGCTGCTCCATACATAGACCATGAATGGACCTGTCTCAAACCCTGCCCTCTTTTCTTGATCCTCCAATCACAACTGTCGCTTACCTCGGACAAACCAAGTTTGTCCGAGGTAAGCGACAGTTGTGATTGGAGGATCAAGAAAAGGGGCAGGGTTTGAGACAGGTCTATTGGGAAAGATTTTATAGGTGACCTTGAGAGCACCCAGGGAGAGGTTCATCGGTACTACATTCTCTGATTCAGTACTGATGACACTCGGGGCTAAATCCACAAATAATAGATTGCACGGAGCAAGTTGCACCCTTACTTACAATTCATTATGAAATGAAAATGGGGGACCCTGATGTAAACAAGACGAAAGTCTTTCTCTGGTCTGCATCCCCTTAACAATTGTGTGTATTGAGCCGTACTGTATTGTACCCATTCTGCAATCTGTTAATAACATTTTCATTCAATCAATCACCGTGCTGATTGATTGAATGAACATTTTATTAGCAGATTGCAGAATGGGTACAAGGGGTGCACGTCACGATATTGATTTTTTTTGACCCCGACATCGATAACTTTCTGCTCCTCAAGGTCGATACCGATATATATATATTTATTGTATTATAATTTTTTTTTTATTTATGTATATTCCTGTAGTTTTGACCTAACCAGATTGATCATGACATGAGCGTTACTACTATGAACAAAACAAAGCCAAGAGAACAGTTTTGACTCTTCAAATAAAGTGACTATATTTATTTTTCCAAATAAATATAATTTGAGTCAATCACAAAATTCACAATCCGTCAATGTCATTAACAATGTGTTTCCCTGAACAATGAGTGAACTAAAAACCAACAGGTATTGTGCTTTGTCAATAGGGATGGGTACCGGTACCTGTGAATCGATACCGGTACCCAACGGTACCTTTTTTCGGTACTTTAGTCTCTAAAAAATCTACCTACCTCAGTTGTGAAAAAAAAAAAAATCCAAATCTGTTTTTGACTTGCCATTGCCCCGACTGCTTTGTTGTTGAATCAAGTCAAATCCTAAGTAAGCATATATTGTGTGTGTGAACGTTGACATGAAAAGAAAAAAGTTTAAAAAAAAAAGTGTAAAAAAAATAAAATAATTTTTTTTTATTTTATTATCAGAGCTATCAATAATTTTATCAGGTTTATCAGGATGACGTCATAATAGCTGATATCAGCCCGATAATTATCGTGCATCCCTAAATAAGTACAGCTCAATACACACAATTGTTAAGGGGATGCAGACCAGAGAAAGACTTTCATCTTGTTTACATTCATTCATTCATTCATTCATACATCAGGGTCCCCCATTTTCATTTCATAATGAATTGTAAGTAAGGGTGCAACTTGCTCCGTGCAATCCATTCTTTGTGGATTTAGTGTTTCTCCTGAAAAAAAATTGCCGCTAGGGGGGTCCGGGGGGTATTTTTACATTTTAAAGTTAAATGCATCAATCTGGTGCACTTTGAGAGCAAAATAAAGAGGCAAGATCTATGATTAACTTTGTGCTCAAAGCCTCAAACCACAAAATCGACTAGACTGCAGTGCTTTCTCCCTGCAGCCTTTTCCTCAGGTCAGTCTTTTACATTAAGCACCCCCCACAGCCCAAATGAAATGATAAAAAAAAATATATATATATATTATATATATATATATATATATATTTTTTTTTTTAATAGTCTAGTTCATAGCAGCGGCGGTCCTAATTAGCTGCTGAATGCATATAGGGGAAACACTGACACTACTATTGAATACATTCATTAGGGTATGAAAAATAAAACAAACTTTCTGGGGGTCCATTCATTGTCAATGGACGAGCTCCAGACTTCATACTTCAGTACCTAATTTTCACAAATATTGACTGAACTTTCCATGGCCATGAAAATAACATATTGAAATTCTTAATTTGGGTGGTGTTCCCCTTTAACTGTATTTGAGGGAATACACCCTGCCACCAACAACACATATGGGGCCTTCCTCTCTCTCTCACCCCTTCTCGCTCCATCTGTTTTCCATCATAGTCTGCTTTTCTCCAACTACCCTGGGTCTGTTGCACACCAGCGAAGCTGATGAACAGGGGCTTGGAGAAGAGTGGGTTGAAAAGAGAAGAAACGGAGAGAGAACAGTGGAGGAGTATATATATAGACTTTTTCCCTAGGCAGAAAAACTGGGTTGTTCTAAGAATAGCTTGATTTGTACCCTGGGGTTGTGTTCTGTAATAATGAAATAACCACTACTTTCATTTATCTGCCTTTAACTATACTAGCTATACTTACACAATAACTAGATACACTACTAACTATCCTACACTACTAACTATCCTACACTACTAGCTAATTATACTTAGTTACACTAACTACCATACACTACTAACTATCCTACACTAACTGTACTTGCTTACACTACTAACTATCATACACTACTAACATACACTAGTAAGTAACTACCCTACACTAACTACACTAACACTACTAACTACCCTACACTACTACTAACTATATATACTGTGCGAGAGTTTTGCGCAAGTTGAATGGTTTTTGGTTTGTTGTCAAACTCCTATGCTATACTTAACATCACTTTCAGCGTACAGCCTAATGAGTGTGTGTGATAGCCTAATAAATTACATGATAACATCTTCCCCATTACCCGTCCAAAGTGTGTTTCTGCAATAAACAGGTGAGAATGGCTCAGCCTATGTAGGGAATCCATTTGAGACCGCATACAGCACTAAAGTAAACTATGAGATGAACCTGTTTCCCGTGTTGCTGTGTGTGTGTGCAGTGAAAGTAGTCTGTAGGGGCCATTAAGAAGTGGACAGGGACAGGTCAGTGTTATTATTGGCCTCCAACCATCTGTTGTTATCCGGCAGGCAGGATTAGCAGCAGGAGGAGGAGAGGAGTAGAAGAAGGGTTATCGATCAGACTGGACTAATGGATCCTCTGTGTCTTGAGGTATCTCCTCAGCCCACCCATTACCGTCATTACCTTGGTCTGCACGCTCCATTACTCCTGTCTCGACAGTCATCAGTACTGGGCCTTATCATAAACAAGACACTCTTCTCTTGGACTCGGTTGAGTCGAAAGGGTTTTGCAGGGATAATGTAATGCTTGGTTGATGGTGTCATAAGAATATTGTGTGTATTATACAGTCGGTTCATACATATTTGGACATTGACACTATTTTGTCTCTGTACACTACCACAATGGACTTGGAATTAAACAATCAAGATGTGCTTTAAGTGCAGACCTTCAGATTTAAGGGTATTTGAGGGTATTTGCATCCAGGTGAACAGTGTAGGAATTAAAACAATTTCTACATGTGCACCCCCCTTTTTAAGGGACAGAGTAATTGGTACTAATTGGACAAACTAACTCCATAAATAAGATGGTCACTTTTAATACTTAATACTTTGCAGTCGATGCCGGCCTGAAGTCTGGAACCCATAGACATCACCAGACACTGGGTTGCATCCCTGGTGATGCTCTGCCAGGCCTTCCTGCTTGGGGCATTTTCTCTTCGGTTTTGTCTTCAACAAATGAAATGCATGCTCAATTGGATTCAAGTCGGGTGATTCATTTGGCCATTGCATAACATTCCACTTCTTTACCTTAAACTCTTTAGTTGCTTTCGCAGGATGCGAAAGGTCATTGTCAATCTGCACTGTGAAGTGCTGCCTAGCGTTGGGTACCGTTCACATTTGTATTTCAGTAGTCCAAACTTCTACATTTCAACATTGTTATTTATTTAGAACATTTAGTTATTCCTAGAACCATTTTTATGTTGATTTCTTAATGTTTAAATATCACCAAGAGATGGGATAGTAATATGTATACGTAGTATACCATAGCAAACTACTTTTGCAGAGAGAGACCTACCATACACACCCTGCAGACTATGGCCCCTCTTGGACTGAATGAAGAGTTTGACATTAAACCCTTCCTGTAAATACACACATTCTGTCTGGTTCTGTTTTTTAATTAATTTCTGTTTTTTAAGTTTTCTTATTATATATATTTTTTTCTCTATTTTGCATGTGAAGGTGTGTTACATCTAACTACTGTCATTGTAACTATGTACCGTATGTTCTGGCACTTGAGCTGCAGTATGTTTTGTAAATGTGTAGCCTATAGGCTAATTGATTTGAACCTTGACCTGGTTCAACCTTGACCCTTAATATGTATGTATTTATACCCGACCCCTTTTCACATGTTGGTGACACTTGAAAAAGGCCACAGGCCGAAACGTTGTGTTAAAGTAAATTAAACTTGGGAACACGGCAGACGGTGTGCTGACTTTTTTTCCACAACATTACAGTAATATGTATATCACACACACACACACATGCACGCACGCGCACGCACAGAATGAATGAATGAATGAATGAAAACTTTATTTAACAGATTGCAGAATGGGTACAATACAGTACGGCTCAATACACACAATTGTTAAGGGGATGCAGACCTGAGAAAGACGTTCGTCTTGTTTCCATCAGGGTCCCCCATTTTCAATTCATATAGACATTTATGACATACACAACATACATGACATTTATGGCATAGGGACATATAGGTATTTAGTACTGATACATTTGTGACATAAACGGTATTCAAATATACAGTACTGTTACCCCTAGATCCTGACAGAGTATATACATATGATGGGGAGGGGACTGTACACAGAAAGGGAGAATGGCTCATAGCAGACTTAATGATTTTAGAATATTTCAGCTAATGAAGTAAAATGTTTATTATCATCAACTATCCTTTTAGGTTTTACAGTGTAACTTTTGGCTACTTAAAATCATTGAACGTATAGTGAGAGAGACTGTCTCAGGCTCAGCCCCTCCCATTCCTCACTATTGGACCTCCATGAAAATTAAATGTATCTCGCCCCGTCGTATTTTTCAGCTGTGAGCGTTTCCAGGGCTAGTTTAACTGTTTTGGGACAAGCTTAGTTAAGGTTAGCAGCTCACGTAACTTATTTTAGGTTTAACTTTTTACCGTGACTTGGGAAAACGGGAATGGTGAGGATGCAAAGCACGTTAGACGCAGTTTCACACAGAAACAGTGCAACTCATGAGAGGAGTTGTAACAGGGCTGTCGAATGCAGGGCTGAATAGCTAGATGTCATAGTTCAAAAAATGTAAGGTCCGCGCTGGTCTGTGTCTATTATGAAATGACAATTGCACATCATTGGAATTCTGATTATTTTCTACCTGGGCGGGTCTAGTACCTGCTCTCAAGGTACTGAAATGTGGCACCGATTGATCAAGCGTGAATCGGTACTCGCCCGGCAGTACAGAATGTAATTCAGTCGGTACTAGGGATGCCCCGCGTCGATTGGCCAGCGATCGGTATCGGCCGATATTCACTAAAATAGCTGGATCGGGTATCTGTAATAAATAAAAATGTAATCGCATTTTTCTTTAATTTTTTAATTTTTTTAATTTATAATATAATAAGAAATAAGAATTTTTTTTTTTTTTTTTTAAATTTTTTTTATTATTGCAAAACAAAACTTATTAAAAGTCAGTACTCAACACACAATGTATAATGAAACTTTCAGTAAAGGTGGTTAAAATATATGCAAGTACAGAAACAGGATAAAACAAAAATAGTCAATAATAACATTTTAACCGTAGAATGTGCCTGTTGTAATCCTGGCCGATGGGTCCTTGTATAGTACTTTAATCATATCAATGAAACCTTTTCCTAACCCCATCCTTTCCAATACTGCCCATAGAAACGACCATTCCAACCTGTCAAATGCTTTCATAGCATCCAGGGATAGTATCGCCTTAGGTGTGATGTCCTCTTTGTCTGTATCTAGTACGTGCAGTATTCGCCTTATGTTATCATTGATCAGGCGACCTTTTATGAAGCCTGTTTGGTCCGGATGAACTAAAGACGTCATATGCTTTTGCAATCTGATGGCTAATATCTTAGAGTACAGTTTGACATCGGTTCCGAGGAGGCTTAAAGGACGGTAACTACCGCATTCAGTGGGGTCTTTGTCTTTTTTGTGAAGAACTGAAATGAGTGCGGTATTTTGGTGTTCAATGAAGCTTCCCTCTTTGACTGAGTATAAGATCATATTTAGTAATAAGGGTCCAAATATGTCCCAGCAAGAAATGTACATTTCTGATGGGATACCGTCAATTCCCGGAGCTTTGCCGTTTTTCATTCCGGATATGGCCTTCTTGAGTTCTTCTAATGTGATCGGTACTTCTAACTGTTTAGCGTCTTCATCCGTAAGTTTAGGGAGAGTAATTTGATTAAGATATGTGTCTAATTTGTCTTGATCAAAGGTCGTTTCTGAGTTATATAAATCAGAGTAGAATTCTTTGAATGTATCGTTTATTATTTTGGGTTCTGTTACTAGAGCTTGTTGTTTCCTAATGGCAGTTATATCTGCAAATTTTGCATTAATTCTTAGTCGCATGGCTAATAGGTGACTAGGTTTAGAACCTTGGAAGTACTGCTGTTGTCTAGTGCTGCGTATTTGCAATTCCGATTTTTGTCTGTACATTGCTTTGATCTCTGTCTTTAGAATGTTAACTTGGTTATCTAGTCTAGTAGAGTTGTTGTATTTTAAAGAATTAAAAAGCGTTGAGTAAAGCGTTTCCATTTCAGACAGTTTTGTGTTTTGATTTTTGCGCAATATGGAGGTAAATCTATCCGAGAAATCCTTGATCATATTCTTTACCGACATCCATAATATTCTGGGATCTTGCACCGAGTTAGCATTATCTTGTAGGAATACTGTGAGAGCTTCTTTAATTTGTGTAATGAATTCCTTGTTGTTAAGCAGCATCGAATTAAAACGCCATCTTGGGGCCCGGGTAGATAGTGTACCAAATGTTGCTTTCAGGATTAAGTAGCAGTGATCCGATAGCGCATTGGGTGTCATTTCCACTTCATATTTATCAAATATTCTCGGGGATGCAAAGACGTAATCAATTCTGGATAGTGTGTTGTGTCTCGCCGAACGACAGGAGTACTTGCGGGTCATGGGGTTAAGTGAACGCCATAAATCAGTTACTCCTGTTGATTTCGACCAATCTTTTAATGCTTTAGATGAATTCTTTTGTTCGCTGGAGAAGGAAAGGTAAGTTTTGTCCATCCTTGGGTTCCAAATGGCATTAAAATCCGCACCTATTATATATGAGTACTCGGGATGGTTTAACATTTCTCCTGTTAGTGAAGTGAAGAAACCCACTTCGTACAAATTCGGGGCATATACCGCTGCCAATGCAATTTTCCTGTTATTGTGTATGATCCTAGCTATAGTTATGCGCCCCTCAGCATCCGACCATACCCCTTTCAATTCGATATTTAATTTGCGTCTGACGACTATGGCTACCCCTCTAGTTCTCGTAGCAAAAGAAGAGTGACTAATATTATGGTATATGTTATCCGCTAACGTATTTATGTCTCCCTCTAAAATGTGCGTTTCGCTTAATAGAGCCACGTCCACATGTTCTTTTTTCATCAGTGTAAGCACACTTTTGCGCTTGTGTTGTTTGTTTATCCCACCGGTGTTCCATACCATTATATTCAAACTAGCCATAGTCTATGCATGTTTTCGTGTAGTTTTTGGTAATGTTTCTGGAGTATGAAGCTACAATAGATGCACATCCAATTAATGAGGTCCCGTTGAGAGCTGAGCTTAAAAACATATATATATACAAATAAAAATCCCCTATTTTCCCCTCACCCAGAAAGTCGAACATGCCTGTGTTCCAAGAACACATCCTCCGCAATTGACTTTCTCCCATGGTCCACCGGATTGCCCAAACTGAGCATTGTAATCCTAATTTTCCTATGCTCATTGCCATAGGATCTAACATTTCCATTCTATTACAATAGAATGTCGCTTTTGGTCTTGCACCTTCCCTTACTGTAATGAAGTATTGTGATAAATAACCTAAAGATAAAAATAAAAAATAAAATAAAAAAAAGAGAATAAACCTTTATCGACATATCGAAATAAGAATTCTATACATATATCTATGTGTTAATTTCTAATTTGTTACATTTAGTTTCACTAAGTTAGGAAAGTAATGTTTTAAGTCAAGCCTGATGTTGCCTTGCACAAAAGAATGATCCCAGTCTCTTCAGTTTATTAATTGAACAATGGGTATTTACATTACATTTAGTCATTTAGCTGACTCTTTTATCCAAAGCGACTTACAAGATCTGTACGACAAGTCATCAGGAAGGGCACAACTCAGCTGAGTAACAATGTTGGTGCTACAGTGTAGGTTAGTATATTAGGACAAGTGCATGACAGTAAGGTTAGTTAGGGTTAGATTATTTAAAAACATGTTTTTATCTATAACAAAACCAAAAACGATCGGTATCGGCTCATAGAAGATCGGTGATTGGTATCGGTGGCAAAAACGTGATCGGGGCATCCCTAGTTGGTACCCTTAAAAGTACAGAGTTGGGTATCCTAGCGCTGTCCAATGAGATCTGAAGCATTTGGCTGAATATGAGCAGATAATATTGCCCGAAACACTTCAGAATTCATCCTGCTGCTTTTGTTAGCAGTCACACAATCAATGAATGAATACAAGGGAACCAGTTCCATTGCTAGCCAAGTAGCCGTACATGCTCTCTAAGCTCTAATCTGGTCTTCCTGTTTTTGAGGCACATGGTTTACATCTAGTGGTGAACCCTCTGTATTCACTCTGGTGAAGCCTTCTCTGAAGTAGCCTTTTTGACACAAATTGTTCTTGGTTGTTGTGAAGAGGTTTTTCTTTACCAGGGAAAAAATTATTCTGTCATCCATCACAGTTAGTGGTGCACCGATGTGAAAATTGTGGCCGATATCGATAACCGATATTAATATTGCTGTTCTGGCCGATACCGATATTTACCGATGTCGATATCTCTGTATAGAAAACACTTTTTTATGATAATCAAATAAAGAGCTATTTTCCAAAACGCATAATTTTTTTACTTTTGTAACTTATTTTCAGAAATGACTGATATTTTGAAACTATTTAAGGCCAAAACATGTAAAAAGATTTTTTTTTTTTTTTTTTTTTTATAAATATCGGCCCTATCTTGATATCGGTCCGATACCGATGTGTAAAAAAAACTGCCATATCGGCCGATATTATATCGGCGGCCGATATTATATCGGCGGCCGATATATCGTGCATCACTAATCACAGTTGTTTTCTGTGGTCTTCCGGGTCTTTTGGTGTTGCTGAGCTCACCAGCGTGTTCTTTCTTTTTAAGAATGTACCAAACAGTGGCAGGGCTGGGTAGAGCAGTGGACTAAGCACTCGCCTACCACCGCAGAGACTCTGCGATCGAATCCAGCGGTCAGCGGTATCTCCGGCTTGGTCAGTCGTCCCTACTGAAAAGAAGCGGCTGGCGACTCCACATGTATTGGAGGAGGCATGTGATAGTCTACACCCTCCCCAGGCCGACAGTGGGGCAATGCACGCAACGACTTAATGCATGTAAAACCTCCATCCTGTATTGTCAAATTAAGTGATATACATCTTTCTTTTCAGGACAACCTGGCGATATCAGAATATATATGCTTCAGTTTAGTCAGATCAAGGTATACATGAGTTATACCATATTATATAAATATAAAAAAATATATATATAAATATATATCAAAGAATTGTATTGGAAAAAAACATAGAGAACAATAATTAATTAGATATTTCTCTCCACAAATGTATTCTATTTAAGCAATAATACACGAGAAGCCATGGTATGTCATGAATATTGCCATGGCTGTGCCTGTGATGCGACCGCAGGCACGAGAACGTAGCTCTCGTCACATCACAGCCGTGGCAATATTCACGACATACCACAGGCTTCGAATGTATTATTGCTTTTATACAGCAGTTTACGTCTGGAAAATATAGGATGAATACAGACTTCTAGGGTCTTTTATATCGATTTCAGTGAATTTGTCGCAGAAAAATTGTTCCTAAAGATGTCTCGTTGCTATGGAATATCAGATGGAGTAGGCTATCAACAAGCTTGGCAACGCAAACTAATGACGTATTTGTTAATATACATCTATAATATTGCAGCGAGCGTTGTAAAGTATAACAACACACTTGCGACCGTTTCCGGCTTGCCATTGCCCTGACTGCTGCTTTGTTGTTGAATCAAGTAAAATCCTAGGTAAGCGTGTATTGTGCGTGTGAATGTTAACGTTAGGTTATGACTATAACCAAGTTCTGTTAGTTAGGGGCGATGCTTGGCTTCGCCTTCTGCACTATCTCGCGTACGTGCACGCGTACTGAATAAACCACAAATGTACCTCTAATACCAGTATTAGTCTGACCACACCCCTCATCAGCTTACCTTCATAAGCAGGTGTGTGGTCACCTGCTCTCCTCCTTCCCAAGCTTTCACCACAAGGTGAGGTCAAGGGCTGCAGCGGCCGTCCGAAGCCAAGCATCGCCCCTAACTAACAGAACTTGGTTATAGTCATAACCTAACGTTCTGTATCGTTAGTGGCTTAGCTTGGCTTCGCCTTCTGCACAAGGGAGGCCAAGCGGAGCCACTTGGCTGACAAATACACCCCGCTGACAGCCCCCCAAAACCATCAGAACAGGGAGGGCCGAGCCCCCCCGACCCCCCCTAATGGAGGGTAGCCCCCCTATTAGGGACGTCACGGGAGGGCGACGGACCCGACCGTGCGAAGAGGCACTCAAGCAACTCAACGCACAGGGTGAGCAGACCGTGGCTTGACCCACGACTACACACACGCACAACCCGCATGCCACCCGGGAACGAACGGAGGAACAACCTCGTTACTGCCCCCAGAATCACGGGGTCAAGGGCAAACCCAACCCCGTGGCAAGGCCGTAGCAGCGGAGCACGAAGGAAGACCCAGACCCACCAAAAGGACTGGACTCCCTGGAATGGGGGCCCGGAGAAGTCCATGATGCCAGCATCAAGACCCCACCAGGTGGGCACGTAGTGCCCCGCCCCCCACATCGCCAGCGTATTCGGACAAAGGCCCCTCAGTTACTGCACCTGGTATTCCCAGGCGGAACCAACCAGGCCAGTAAGCCGAGCGGGCCCCGTCCCCCCAATAGTACACCGCCTGGCACACTGACCCTGCAGAATAGGCAGTCAGCATGGCCGTAAGCACACAAAAAAGGTTAACCAACGGAAGCAGGCAGCGCACCGGGGAAAAACCAGGCAACAGGCTGTTAACCCTAGCCTGGAGACTGCGGACGAGACAGGCGCCAGAGGGGACAGCCGAACACAGCCGCCCCGGCGGAAGGAGCGTAAGCTGGCGGTGTTGCATGACCAAGCCTCCATTTAACAACCCCCACCCAGAGGGGTCGAGGCAGAGAAGGCTGACACGATTGGCAGACGTCATGAACGTGCAGGGGCACCCTCAACCGGTGAACCCGGGAGTTGACACTGCTCCAACACACCAGGGAACCAACCACCTCGGTGTTACCCAATGCGGTGGTTGTTCCTATAACCCCTCAAGAAAAAACTCCAAAACACACCTGCGGGTATACACCGGCTATACCGCAGTACAAGTGTTTCAGTTTCCAAAAAGGGTTAACCCAGGCCTACGGGTCGCAAACATCACTTCGGACCGGGCCTGGCGGTACGGGAAGCACAGGGTCACCAGAGGAGGTCAAAAAACCACCCCCACAGGCCCCTCTTCGCCATGCGTGAGAGAGGAGCGAAAAACAATGGAGAACCAGCCCCTAAGCACACCGTACCTGGTATTCCCCGGCGGTCTCCCAACCAAGTACTAACCAGGACCAACCTGTGTAGCGGCCGAGATCCGACGAGATCGAGCGCGTACAGAATGGCATGGCTGTAAGCCATGACGACAGTGCTGAGTAAAAACATACCCAACCAGGGTCTCCATAGCGCTTAACCCTGTGACACCCAGACCGACCTGGCATTTTTCCCCCTGAAAAAAGCCCAAGTCCCTCAGGGTACCAGAACAGCAGATCTGCATCCCCGGCGGACAACGGGTTCAACTGATCTGGACCAGCGTGACCAGAACCAGTCCCGTGCCCTAACCACGCCGACATGCCCCAGGAGAAGGGCAGATATGCGTGTTGATCTTAACATGAAAAGAAGGCGCCACCCAGACGTCGGGACGAACCGCGCCTGGTGGCCCACCCCAAGGGCGTGAGACCCCACTACATATGTTCAGATCCATCCCGTCATCATCCCCCAGACATGAACGAGGATCCGTCGACAACCCACCCAGGTCATGGGATGTGGTCGCCGGAAGAGGAAAAACCCCCATCTCAGTTGCTTTATAAAAACGCTGTTTCAACCACAAGCAACTAAGGCGTGCCAGTCAATCGCCTGTTTACAGCGAGCTAGCACTATACGTGCGTCGGGACACACCCCCATCAATGAACAGGCTATTTAGACCTGTCATTGAATCCCCAAGGCGCCCAGGGGAACGACAAGAGGGGTGTGACACTCCCTAACTCCAACACTTCTGGAATAGAAAGAAGGAAGCATCAACAGTATGTATCCCAGTCTACACAGCCGGGGTAAAAAATGTTCACATTTTTACATCCCACCACCCTCCCATAGGAAAGAGACGGGGATCCCCAGAGAGACTTCCCACGCGAGCTGTACAGATTGAAAAGAATATATTGCACCTTGAGCCATGTAAAAAACTGGTTTTAGGGCCTCCGGGGAAGAGGCACCGAACCCATACACACTCAATAAACGAATTGAATCGAATATACATACAATAGAAAAGGACCCTTCTAGAGGGTCCACTCACTTTGACAATCTGAGGAGGAAGGCTCTGTACTCTGATGGAGGCTTCCTCACATGGATCACATGGAAGAAGGAGTCCGAACTCACAGAAGGCCTGAGTAGGCGCTTGGTGAGGAGGAGCCCTGACCACCCCCCCTGAAAACAGATCCATCACATGGACCTGAACAGCACACGGAAGTCCTACCAACAGAGACGCGCACGGTGACGTACTCTATGGCGGGGGAATTCCTGCGGTGCACACGCCCAATATACCAGGCCGTGGGACCAGGAACTCCCTCCCCCCCCCCCCCCCCCCCCCCCGTAACGTGCCGAACCGCCACGTGACGGGAACCTTGAAGGACAGGGGGTGTACCCCTGACCGACAGAACAATGGGGAGAGGAAAGGTTACCAGTTCACCCCTTTACGACCCCACACCCATGATACGACGTAACGACAAAAAGAGAATATGACACAGTCATAGTCAGCTCTATGAAGCGTTTCACAGCTCCACACAGCGCACGAGCTAACCTGCTATCTGATTTTTACTAAGGAAAAACACAGAATAGAGAGGGCTCTAAGAACCCCGGTCCAACATACACATGTGCTTCTGTGGCCAGTACAACCCAGTTGTAGGTCACATGACACACACAACCCATCATCATCACAATGAGAGAATACATCATTCTTGATTAGTATCGACCACAGGCCTTGCTAAGCACACGACAGCAACCAAACCAATTTCCCTTTAGGAAATAAGTTTCTCCAGCAGATTTAGCACAACCTCAGCAATCAAGCTGAGAGTTACATCGTATCCCTACCACACAAAAGACACAATTAATGCACAACATGTCTGATAGGAGGTGATAAAGTCCCCAGGGAACCGGGGGGGGAAAAACACAATCCTCCTATTTTACCCTCAATACGGCCAGTTAAAACAGGAAAACCTGTTAATGTGTGAACTCACTGTCCATTGTCATTACAGTCTGAGAAAGAACATTCTTTTACTCACTCGTCACCAAGCATAGCTTCACAGGTTAGTTGCCTTAGTAGTGAGTACACGGTACACATAAACACCATGATGTTTCTCACACAACAACCAGATCAATACATCACGACCTGCACGGGGAAGCTACTGCCAGTGACAAAAACAGCTCACACACAACCCGCAACGTATCTCAAATGCATTGCAACAACACACGTTTTGGGAAAAAACACCGTCATTCACAATACATTTAGCAAGGTAAAACCAGAAGACGTGTTATGAGGGTCTGGCCAACCCCGTACCTGCCCGGAACGCAGATCAGCGAAGTGCAGTCACAAGCGTCCCGTGTTGTTCGATCCGGGCAGCGTCGCCGCTCCACCAGTCGCTACAGTCCTCTTTGTTGACGCAATCCCCGTCTAGGCTCGGGCAGGGTTGACGAACATCCCCTGTCAAGGATGACGTCGTGGTCAAGAGTGTAAAACATGTTAAAAATCAAAGCACGTTCAACAGAATAGCATCAAGCTAACGGCTGCTCCAGCCGTTCGGGTGCTATCGCTTCCGCTCGCGAGACGCCGATCTACGACGCACGCGATCAGGAGCGAGCTCCCGGCGGCGCGCGAGAAGCCAAGCTCCCCGCGCCAGGCCACCGACCGGCTAACCGTAAGCTATGAACATGTAAACAATGACATAACACTCACCCAGACAGGCCGCCGTTCTGAACCCTCCTCACTTTTTAAGAGAAAAGAGAAAACAAGACGTCAACACCGCTTCACAACGGTGACAATAACACGTCCGGCGGAATCAGCACAGTACCAACTGGCCTGTATAGCTGACTTTGAACATGAATCTGCCGCTATCGCACATTACATGCACATATCCCCTCGTGAAGGAATACTCTCATTTGGATATGAAAGATGGGGTCTTAACACGGTGACAGAGAGAATCCACTCGTCCAGAACACACAGGGATCACCAGTGTCAATGGTCGCGGCCCACTAGTTAAAACTATAATGGTCGCCAGACCAAGGCCTTCTGTCGCCTAGACGGCTAAACAAAGGACCCTAGCCTGGGGCCGGTTTCCATAAACTTCGTCTAGTAGCCCCCATAGCACTAACAGACAAGTGGAGCCCGCCAGCAAACACTACTCACCCAACCTGGAACGCACCGCTCCTCACAACAGCGGCATGTCCGACAGTTCAGCTGTGGCCTGACAGGTTTCACCCCAACAAACACAGCAAGGAACTGCAGTTGAGAAGCATGCAGCGGCGTGCTCCCAATACGAAAACCGGTGGAGGGTTTGTAGAATGATCATCATCTTCTAGACACTCCAGTACGAAGACAATATCGCCGTATTTTCTCGAAAAATAGTGAGAGAGAAAATAAAGATATGATGTCAACGTATCCTTGTTTCCCAAGCTGTTCCTAATCCAATTTCTTCCATCATGGTGTCAAGTGTGGGGATCTACCGAGGCACCTCTTCCTTGTGGTGAAAGCGAGAAGGAGGAGAGCAGGTGACCACACACCTGCTTATGAAGGTAAGCTGATGAGGGGTGTGGTCAGACTAATACTGGTATTAGAGGTACATTTGTGGTTTATTCAGTACGCGTGCACGTACGCGAGATAGTGCAGAAGGCGAAGCCAAGCTAAGCCACTAACGATACAGAACATGAACATGCGGCACACTTCATAGGTTTTCGTTTCGTGGGAAACTAAACGTTAACGTCGTCGGACCTTTTATTTTTTTACCGAAATGTGGCACCGGCGGATCTCACGTGAATCAGTACTCGGTAGTACCGACGTGATTCGGTCGGTACCCTTAACCCTTTCACTGCCACACGGCAGCCGGTTAACCCTTTCACTGTGACAATATAGGTTAGCCCTTTTCTATCACACAACCGACGGCGATGCTCCATCATTAGCATCATTAGCTCCGCATTTGCGGAGCTAATGATGCTAATGATGGAGCATCGCCGTCGGTTGTGTGATAGTAAAGGGCTGACCTTCTGTCGTGTGGCAGTGAAAGGGTTAAAAGTACCTGATTCGGTACCCATCCCTATGCGAGACAATAGCCATGTTGACATGTCTTCAGATAAACTGGCACCTCTTATCTAGTTTTTTTCATTACCAAAGCTTATTATCCGCTTTGACTTTCAGGCAGCGCCTTGTTTTTACTTGTTGTTTATGAATTTAGCCACACGGCAGCTTATGTGGAATATCTCCTCCACACTGATATGAGCCGGAGTCGGCTCTGTTTACTGTGAGCCGGAGCCTCTGCACTAGTGCCAGTGCAGTGGGCTGGAATACGACCAGAATTGTCCTAATGTGATTTAGCCATTATTGAATAGAGAATTTTGAATCACATGCTGTGATCATTATTATCACTTAGGCTACATTTAGCCTGCGGGCTACCTTCTGCCATAAAGCCCCAAGAAAGCCCTAATGGTTCTGCTGTGACTCTCATAACTACATTGGAATAACAGTGGGATGCTTGATGGTCTAATGGAGGATGTAAGGATGAAATGGCTCAATTGACCTATATCAAACCCCGCCTCGTCTGTTCTTGCCAGTCGCAGCCGTCGCCTCCCTCGTTTGTCCGTTCCCGGCGCTGAGTTAGATGAGCTATACGTAGATAAGTGGGCTGTTCCAATGTAATGTGGACCGTGATGCCCGTGCCTCGTCCGCGACGCTGCAGCTGTGGATATAAACTGGCCTAAGCCTTGGTGGTGCCTGTTCTACCAGCTCGTCTCCTTTACTGCACCAGGGTAACAGACGGCAATGTCCAATGTGTGTCTCTTATCTCCGGATAATATCCAGACAGCATTTTCCACATTCCATTCACACCTGGCCACATCAATGCATCTTCATCACGCATGCTAGAAATCCGATTTGCAAGTGTGTGTGTTGGGTTGTTAAACATGATTTTCTTTTACATTTCAATTGTATCGCTTTTAATTAAACCCAAAATAAAATGCATGAATGATGATAAAGCAAGACTCAACATGACCATGTAGGGACTAGGGAGGCATTAGCTTCATGATCCCATGATTAATAATTTTTTATTTTGATCACAGAAGATGTCAACATTCACAGAGTGGATGATTAGCCCCATAGGCATAATAGTTGGGAGATACTGAGAAAAGCTGACTCTGGAGTGAGCAGTAGATTATAGGTGACTGCATTGCATTGTGCTTGAGGCAGAAGATGCTTGAGGCGTAGGTGAGCACTTGTTGTGATGCACCCGGTTGCTGTAGGGAAAGTGAACTCCCATGTAGCAGCCCACATAAGAGCAGTGAAGTTAATTGCAAGTGTGTTATAGCCAAAGTAAAAAAAAACTTGTGTTGAGAAAACCAGAATAACGAGATAGATTAGCGGAGAGCCGTGTAAAAAGAGGTGCGTAATGAGCAAGTATGTGTCGCGGAGAGTGTGGGACGCTTGAATCTGCGTTCTGCATTATGAACGCCGCCTATTATTGTTTACGCTCCGTGAAGCACTGTTGATGTTGCTCTGCTGCTTATCGCTATCTGTGGATCCCTAGTAGAATGCAGCGCGTTGGAATAATAGCGCTTCTTCTCGGGCAAGTCTCTGTTCTAAAAGAGTGAGTGATGAGGAATGAGGGCCATCTCATCTGTGTGGGGTAGTGCAGGGACTCTGGGAACCATGAGGTCATGTGTGTTATTCAGACTATGTCATGGGAGGAGAAGCTATGGGTGTAGCCTCTCTTTCTAGTCTCCACTGTGTTTATTCGGGACTACTTCATTCATCAGAGCTGAGAGACCGCTATTGTGCTCTTGTAATCACTCATTACCGCTTTTTAATGTGTGATTAATGTTTTTATTACGTTTTTAAATGCAGCTAAACCAAATGAGTTTTTCTCTCATCTTCTGTCTAGGTAGCCTACCTTCCCCTCTGGTTCTGAAGCTGGGATCCTGAGGAGCAGTAGTCATCTGTTCTGCGTGTTGCTGTAGTAGTACGTAGCGAGCTAGCTGTAGCAGGGACCATGGCACTGTCCTACAAGAAGGACCTGGACAAGTACAAGGAGATCGACGAGGATGAGATCCTTAACCAGTTGTCTGCCGAGGAGCTCAAACAGCTGGAGACGGCCCTGGAGGAGATGGACCCTGAGGTAAAGGCTCGGTACAGCTGCCTGGCACGGGTTCTTTTGGGTCTTGTGATATGATTTCAACTTTCTCATGACCGTAGTTCTAGAAATCGATCCACCGGTAGCTTGCTAAATCCAACAGCTTGTCCGAGCAGAAAGACTCGCACAATATGAAGGTTTTGTAACCCTAAGGTTTATAGCGGGCAGCTATCAGTGTTTCCCTAGATTTGTTTTCAGGCAGGGTGGTAGCTCCCCGAAACCATCAGTGTCGCCACATACACGGACTAGGGATGTCATGATTTGAGATTTTGATGGTACAATTATTGTCTGAGGAAATATTACAGTCTCACAGTTTTCACAATACATTTTTTAAATATTATTTAGAAGATAGAAAATATTTATATATATATATATATATATATATATATATATATATATATATATATATATATATATATATATATATATATTGTATATAGCCCATGATATAAATACAAATCTATCTTCCTTTTGAACAAAATAGTCGCAGGATCTCTGTTTCTGCATCAGGATTGTTGAAGATAATGTCAAAAAGAGTAGACTATAACTAGGGGTGTAATGATACACCTATCCGTACTGAACCGTTTCAGTACTGGACCTTCGGTTCACTACGGGCTGTGTAACGAACGAATGCAAGAGTACGTTAACCACCAATGGAACACTCATGCAGAACTTTTTTTTGCATGCAGAATTTTATTCAAAACTCCAAGTTCACCCCTTCCCAAAATATAACTTGCGCAAAGGGCCGGCTGTTCGTTCAGCCCACGCACAACACTGATATATTACCTGTAATTTAGCATAGCCTCATAGTGTGGCGAATGCACACGCGCGCGCACACACACACACGCACATGCACACGCATGCGCGCGCGCGCGCAGTGGCTGAGCCCGAACCCTGTTTTTAGGGTTCGAACGTTCGCCAGGGTTTATCGAACGAACGTTCGAACGTTCGTTTTTTTTAATTTTTTAACAAAAAAAATTTTAATACATTTTTTTTTTCATTTTTTTAATAATAAATTTCTTTTTTTATTGTATTATTATAGATCCTACGGAGGGCGGCATTGCATAGTCTATTGGTGAAAAACATGTTGTTTACAGTGGTGGCTGTTCATGTAAACATGTAATTAAACAAAGCACAATAAACAAGCTACTGAATCAAAGTATGATAAACAATAGCCCTTGCAGTCACGTAAGGGGCTAGATAAACAAATGCATTCGTTTTGTGGCATTAACGTTATATAGTTAGTGTTACACGTTCAATAACAGGTATTCACTCTTGGTCGACGGGGAGGGGAGCCGGGAGGCCTCGGCTCAACAGACCCGTCCACCGTCTACCTCGGAACGGTCGGGCTCCCAACACGCCTGCCGCCCGTCCGCCCTACCACCGTTCCGAGGTAGACGGTGGACGGGTCTGTCCACCGTGCGCCTGCTGTTGTTTCCAACGCAACCACCTCCCGCCATGAAGCTCGCGCTCCGTGGCCGAAAAAGGATGGTATTCATTAATGATCCTAATCTGCAGGTTCACCTACGGAAACCTTGTTACCGATTACTTCCTCGGCGGGGAGCTAACTACGGCTCCCCGGTAGCTACGGTAAGTCTGTTGAGGCTTGCCGATTGGTGGTAACAGCAGAGGCGGGTGCAAGCGGTGTGACGTAATTGGCAGAATCGCCTGTCAATCAAAATAGAGCTCTGGTTGAGAAATAGTATCCCGCTGCAGCCCGGCAGACCATACTGGTTGAGCCGAGCGCCTCGCATTCACATCACCTCAACCCCGTGCGCATCCTTTATTTTTTTTCACCGAACGTTCGAACCTATTAATTAAAGTCCGAATGTCAGCGTAACGAACGAACGTTCGAACGTTCGGGCTCAGCCGCACACACACACACCCTCCCTCTCTCTCAGTGCGTGAGGGGGATTGGTGCTAGATTCAGAAGGGGCTCTCTCTCGGAGATCAAATTCATTCATTCATGCATACATTCATACACAGCAACACGCCTCCAAACAAGGTGTGATGAACATGAATTGATATATTTTCCTTGGCATGAAACAGGAAATAGTATTTACCATTAAGGACCTGCATGAAGCTTCTTTCTCTATGCAATAACGTTTTACTCTGAGGGATGGTGATCGTGGTTGTTGTATTCAGTTCAATGACGTTGCGTGTCTCCTATCCGTCATGCAGTGCATTCAGGCCCACGCCCAGAATCTAATATATATATATATATATATTTTTTTCTTTTTCTTTTTTTTTTTATTCTTTTAACAAGTCTATTATTCATTTGAATATAGAATATTCATTGACAGCCCTACTTAAGAGTTACTGCATCACCCCTGAGTGGAACATGGAAAGCCAAATAAATAAACGTAAACTTTCCCCCACTCTACCGAAAACCCGTACCGAACCGTGACGTCAAAACCGAGGTACGTACCGAACCGTGGTTTTTGTGTACCGTTACACCCCTACCTATAACAGATTTACACACACCCCAATGTTTCCCCTATCATAGCCATTAGTGGGTGTTAGTGATGCACGATATATCGGCCGCCGATATAATATCGGCCGATATGGCCGTTTTTTTACACATCGGTATCGGTCCGATATCAAGATAGGGCCGATATTATTTAAAAAAAAAAAAAAAAAAAATTAACTAACTTTTTTTTTTTTTTTTTTTTACATGTTTTGGCCTTAAATAGTTTCAAAATATCAGTCATTTCTGAAAATAAGTTACAAAAGTAAAAGAAATTATGCGTTTTGGAAAATAGCTCTTTATTTGATTATCATAAAAAAGTGTTTTCTATACAGAGATATCGACATCGGTAAATATCGGTATCGGCCAGAACAGCAATATTAATATCGGTTATCGGTATCGGCCACAATTTTCACATCGGTGCATCACTAGTGGGTGTCATTAGCCAAGGTGAGCAGGAGGCAGAAGGAGTTAGAAAGAGGGTTGAAGGAGGCAGAAGGAATTAGAAAGAGTTTGAAGGTGAGCGACAGGCGGGAGTTAGAAAGAGGGTTGGAGGAGGCAGAAGGAGTTAGAAAGAGGGTTGAAGGAGGCAGAAGGAGTTAGAAAGAGGGTTGAAGGAGGCAGAAGGAGTTAGAAAGAGGGTTGAAGGTGAGTGAGAGGCAGGAGGAGTTAGAAAGAGGGTTGAAGGTGAGTGAGAGGCAGGAGGAGTTATAAAGAGGGTTGAAGGTGAGTGAGAGGCAGGAGGAGTTAGAAAGAGGGTTGAAGGTTAGCGAGAGGCAGAATGAGTTAGAAAGAGGGTTGAAGGTGAGCGAGAGGCAGGAGTTAGAAAGAGGGTTGAAGGTGAGTGAGAGGCAGGAGGAGTTATAAAGAGGGTTGAAGGTGAGCGAGAGGCAGGAGTTAGAAAGAGGGTTGAAGGTGAGCGAGAGGCAGGAGTTAGAAAGAGGGTTGAAGGTGAGTGAGAGGCAGGAGGAGTTATAAAGAGGGTTGAAGGTGAGTGAGAGGCAGGAGGAGTTAGAAAGAGGGTTGAAGGTGAGCGAGAGGCAGAAGGAGTTAGAAAGAGGGTTGAAGGTGAGTGAGAGGCAGAATGAGTTAGAAAGAGGGTTGAAGGTGAGCGAGAGGCAGGAGGAGTTAGAAAGAGGGTTGAAGGTGAGTGAGAGGCAGGAGTTAGAAAGAGGGTTGAAGGTGAGTGAGAGGCAGGAGTTAGAAAGAGGGTTGAAGGTGAGTGAGCGGCAGGAGGAGTTAGAAAGAGGATTGAAGGTGAGCGAGAGGCAGGAGGAGTTAGAAAGAGGGTTGAAGGTGAGTGAGAGGCAGGAGGAGTTAGAAAGAGGATTGAAGGTGAGCGAGAGGCAGGAGGAGTTAGAAAGAGGGTTGAAGGTGAGTGAGAGGCAGGCAGAGTTAGGAAGAGGGTTGAATGTGAGTGAGAGGCAGGAGGAGTTAGAAAGAGGGTTGAAGGTGAGCGAGATGCAGAAGGAGTTAGAAAGAGGGTTGAAGGTGAGCGAGATGCAGAAGGAGTTAGAAAGAGGGTTGAAGGTGAGCGAGAGGCAGGCGTTAGAAAGAGGGTTGAAGGTGAGCGAGAGGCAGGAGTTAGAAAGAGGGTTGAAGGTGAGCAAGATGCAGAAGGAGTTAGAAAGAGGGTTGAAGGTGAGCGAGATGCAGAAGGAGTTAGAAAGAGGGTTGAAGGTGAGCGAGAGGCAGGAGGAGTTAGAAAGAGGGTTGAAGGTGGAAGTTATTTGGTGGTCATGTGGAGAGATAAAAGGCAGACTAAGGGGGCTTTCTCACTAACCATTCGGGGTCGAATCAGTCCCCGGGGACGCTGATTCGCTCCAAACCTGGACCACTGGAATAGGTGGTTCCGGGTGCGCGCCAGTGGGAGCGGGGGGCGTGGTGTACAAGCTTGTACCAAAACACGGGAGAGGCTTGCTGTATCAACTTGCTGACACACACTTCATGCTTGCTTGAATTTTGGGCAGATAAAAACATACAGCAACAACTGGACAATACCCACAAAAACGATATTTATGGGCAATTTGGCGAGTTCAGACCTCAACCAAACAAGCATGTTGAGCCTCACGGCTCAGTTGATGAAAACATGAAGCCACGTTACAAGCACAAGACTTCCCTCGCTCGCATTAGGCCTGGCAATTTTTTTGCCATTGCTATGTCTATACATTGGTTTCTTGTTCGAATGCATTTATTTCTATTAGACCAGTGGTGCCCAACCAGTCGGCCGTGATCGACCGGTAGATCAATGACATGCAATATAATTGACGCGAGCGATGGGCTAATGTTAGCTTCTAACTAGTAATAAATAGGCTAAGCTAACTAGCTAACTTAGCTAGTTAGTTAGCTTACCGTTAACCCTGGAAAACGCTCAAAGCGGACTCCACGACACCAGTTCCATTCGTGAGAAAAGGGGGTGTGGGTTATATTGACGACGCTCGACAACAGAGGTTCAAATATAACTTCATATTTATTGGTTATTTGTTTCTTTATATCAGCATCCAGTTTCCACCACCGTGTGTTAAAACTCTTTCTGTGTTGACGTTAGAGCGTGACATCATCGCTATGGCAGCTTACACGCTCAAAACG
The DNA here is from genome assembly GCF_963971535.1 of Notolepis coatsorum. Taxonomy (NCBI): domain Eukaryota; kingdom Metazoa; phylum Chordata; class Actinopteri; order Aulopiformes; family Paralepididae; genus Notolepis; species Notolepis coatsorum. The sequence goes on from NC_140184.1 coordinate 27,476,579, forward strand.
CAAACCGTAAACAAAACCCGGAGCGCACCAAGACTGCAGTGTGTACGCAAACTAGAGGGAGGGGGGGGTGTTCGCACCCAAGGACAGAGCGAGGACGGAGCGGAGCTGATTCGACCCCGAATGGCAGTGAGAAAGCACCCTAATAAGACGGAAGGTATCATACTTGAGGGAAAACGGAAAACATATTGTTCTTATCAGCATTTAACATCAAAGCAGCCACCGTTGGTCCTCCAACGCCCCTGGCTCATCAGAGAACAGCTCTGTTGTTCCAGGGAGAGGGGGGGGGGGCGGGAGAGTTTGGCTCCTGTCAACAGGCTGCCAAGTGTTTGTTTGTTTATTTGTGAGCAGAGCAGTGGAGTAGAATGAAATCTCTCCTGGGCTCTTGGGAGGTTTATTTATTTTCCGTTTAAACGAGAGAGAGAGGTGGCCTGGCCAACATGGTAACCACACAAACCCTGAAGGAAAACGCTCAAACAGTGGTTGGAACACATTGTTCTTTTCTTTTGTCTCTCTCCACAAAATACCAAGCGCAAAACCTATACATCTTCAGTGATCCCACATTCCAAATGGCTTACTAATGGTTTTCGTAGCATAGTAAACTATGTGGGAGGATGTTTGGGAGCGTTTTGGTTCCCCATCACTAACAAATACTACTGTTTTTGATGTCTCAAAAGTCAAAACACACCGTTTGTGCTTTCTGCATGGACTTAAAGCACTCTCATTTTGGGACATTTTGTAAACGCCTCTTAAAAGTATCCATTTAACACAGTTAACCAGTTAGTATATACTCTGAATATACATCTCTTGACCAACTAATTGTCCTACTGCTGTTTAACTGTCTCCTCCAGAATGCACTCCTCCCAGCAAGCATGCGTCAGAAGGACCAGACGGGAAAGAAAGACACGGGGACCTACGACAGGGAACGACTGCTCAGCTACCTGGAGAAGGAAGCTCTGGAACACGAGGACAGAGAGGATGTAGTGCCCTTCACTGGGGAGAGGAGAGGTGTGTGTGTATGTTAGGAAGATTGAGACGTTACACTACAATCAGTCCCTTTTGAGATCGCAAAATGAAAACCTCTCGCATCCGTTGCTTTGAAGAAGGTCTCTGACTGAACGCTTGCAATAAAAAAAGTGATTGTTGCATAGTGTAGATCTGAGTGTGTGGATGCTTTCTTCATTCAGTCAGCAACTAATGGTCTAATAAAAGCTCTGGCCAACAAGTAGATTGCATTTAAATTACTTGCATTTATAGCTGTGCACTTTTATATATAAAAACCCTGCAAAGCAAGCATTGTTTAATTACAGAGAATCTGCTAAATCCTGGAGGACCTGTGTAGTTGGTCAGGTACCATATTAAGTCAAGTTTAACTTAATTAATCCCTGTAGGGAAATTATTCTCTACATCCTAACCACTTATGAGTATTGACAGCCACAGACAGACACCCGTGGGCCCAACTTCAATTGACCTATCTCAAGCCCTGTCCTCTTTTCTTGATCCTCCAATCGCAACTATTGCTTCCAGTTGTCTGGGGGCGAGGGAAGCAACGGTTGTGATGGGAGGATCAAGAAAAGAGGGCAGGGTTTGAGATGGGTCCGTTGTAATGTGTCTACCATGGTCAAGGTCGTTGGCAAGAGAGCTTAGCATACATGTCTTATAGATTATAATATGCCACGGACAGCTTGGCTGACGAGGGTTCAGTCCAGCCTGCTGTGTGTTGATAATTATATAGTCAAACCCACTCATTACCATAATTAATGTTTATAGTGAAGCTCTATCTCCGGTTTGTGTTGTGTTTCAAAAGGTGTCTGTTTGTTGTATAACAATGTCTCTGTGTGTGTGTGTGTGTGTGTGTGTGTGTGTGTGTGTGTGTGTGTGTGTGTGTGTGTGTGTGGTAATTACTGCATTGTTGTCTTTACAGGTATTACTAATGCATGTCTGCTCTTATGCAACACAGAAGCGAGGGGGGGGGGGGTGCTGGGATGGAGTGAGGAAAAGGGGTAACGGGAGGAAGAGTTGAGATGGAATTCCTTCTAAATATCAAGGTGTTGGGTTCTCTTTGTCATTTTACGGTTTACTACTAATGTTCAAGTTTCAAGTTCAAGTTTCTTTAATAGTTGTCATACAGAAGTACAGAATACTTTTATACAAAATGCAGTAGCACTTTATAATAACACCCTGTTATAATACATTTATAACGCATTAGTGGATAATGAACTAATCATGAACAAACCATTTATATACATTCATAAATGATTATTAAATCATTTATAACTATATTTGTATAACATTTACAGATTAGTTCTACATTATTTATAACTCATTATCAACATTGTTTGTACTTGATTTGTTCATCATTAAATAATGTTGTTTAATGTGTAGTAACACATTTGTAGATGCTTTGAAAAATGGATATGAAAAAACGACTATACTGTATCTCCATTTATTTTTCATGTTCAACAAATGATTTGTTAAGACATTCATAAAACATCTATAAATCATTTGCAGATGCTATCGTGGGGGCCAATCTAAAGTGAAGCCTATTCATCATTAACAAGTGTCTAATACAGTTAATTATTTGTTTACTTTTTCATCACATGTTACAAATGTTGTAGGCAGCTTTTGGATACACCCTTCTTTGTGACATCAAACAGTGACAGAATTAGGACTAAAGATAAATGCAATTTTATTAACATATAAAATACATGTGCATGACATATAGTGTAACATGGGGGGGCACTAGGACCCAGGAGCACCGTGGCCAGGTATTGAAGAGTATCTAGAGAGGAAGTCTCACTCGAGCGAGACTTGCCGTCACATGTGTTGCCGTCTGTTTGAATGGAAGCACAAGTTATCCATGCTGCTCCTGCCCCACGCTTTTAATAAGGTATGAGCAAGTTAAACACCTTTTTTTGTTGGTAAATCTATTCCATCATTTCCGACCTACAAACAACTCTTATATGTTGTGTAGACGTTCGTGTAGATGTGGTGGCCGCTAACGTTACATTTGTTCCTAATGTGTGCTCAGTATGTATGTGATGACGACATGACACACACGAGTAATAATTATTTGTGTCGTGTCATCATCACTGAGCACACATTAGGAACAAATGTAACGTTAGTGGCCACCACATCTACACGAACGTCTACACAACATATAAGAGTTGTTTGTAGGTCGGAAATGATGGAATAGATTTACCAACAAAAAAAGGTGTTTAACCTGCTCATACCTTATTAAAAGCGTGGGGCAGGAGCAGCATGGATAACTTGTGCTTCCATTCAAACAGACGGCAACACATGTGACGTCAAGTCTCGCTCGTGTGAGACTTCCTCTCTAGATACTCTTCAATACCTGGCCACGGTGCTCCTGGGTCCTAGTGCCCCCCCATGTTACACTATATGTCATGCACATGTATTTTATATGTTAATAAAATTGCATTTATCTTTAGTCCTAATTCTGTCACTGTTTGATGTCACAAAGAAGGGTGTATCCGAAAGCTGCCTACAACATTTGTAACGTGATGAAAAAGTAAACAAATAATTAACTGTATTAGACACTTGTTAATGATGAATAGGCTTCACTTTAGATTGGCCCCCACGATAGCATCTGCAAATGATTTATAGATGTTTTATGAATGTCTTAACAAATCATTTGTTGAACATGAAAAATAAATGGAGATACAGTATAGTCGTTTTTTCATATCCATTTTTCAAAGCATCTACAAATGTGTTACTACACATTAAACAACATTATTTAATGATGAACAAATCAAGTACAAACAATGTTGATAATGAGTTATAAATAATGTAGAACTAATCTGTAAATGTTATACAAATATAGTTATAAATGATTTAATAATCATTTATGAATGTATATAAATGGTTTGTTCATGATTAGTTCATTATCCACTAAGTAAGGGATAATGTATAGCTACGAGGTCATTGTCGCAAAATAATTGACCGACACGTAGTTTAAAATACCGAGCCGCTTCGGCGAGGTGTTTTAAACGTCAGTGAAGGTCAATTATTTTGCGACAATGACCGAGTAAAGCTATACATTATCCCGCTTATTACATGGCTAACTTACTAACAATATACCTAATTCATTTGACAAATCGCAGTTGTTCTGTGGCTCTGTCAGCCCAAATAAAGTGATTATTATTATCGCGGGCAGCCTCTGTTCTGGCTCCGCTGTAATCTACACACACTCCGCTGTCAGTGCAGCCGCGGCAGGTGTGTCTGATTTGCTGCACTGATGTGGGCTTGATTGCGAACAGCTGCGCACATCGGTCATTATTGTCCCACAGCGGTCATTATTGAAAAATAATGACCGCTGTCGGGGGGCTATTGACCAATCACAAGCAAGCATTTCGGCGAATGTGAAAACGCCATGTAATAATGCCTTATAAATACTTTGTAAATGGTATACAAATATAGTTATAAATGATTTAATAATCATTTATGAATGTATATAAATGGTTTGTTCATGATTAGTTCATTATCTACAAATACCTTATAAATGTATTATAACAGGGTGTTATTATAAAGTGCTACCCAAAATGCTTCTTACTGTTACGCTCCAGAGACTGTGCTAGACAAGATAAGTATGAAATAAAATAGTATAGCATGTAATAGAAGTAAAAATAGAAGTCACAGTGTTCAGTATAGACATATGTACAATGTTCGATGCAGAATAGAAGTAACTGAGTTACCATACAATATACAATATACTATGCAATGTACTAATATACAATACTATATAGTGCAAAGCAGAAATGGGATGAGGTACAATTTAGGTACAATTTACAGTAAGGTGTACGAGTTGTAGTGCAAATCCTTTGCCAATAAATATAAAGTGTGTTTAGGTGATCTAAAGTGTGGAGAGTGGGTGCTGCAGTGTGTTGTTTGTTTAAAGTGAGTGTGCGCGTGTGGATGTGTGTGCTGTGTGCATTTGATGGTTGTTGCATAGTGTTTATTGTTCGTTGAGCAGCCTGATGGCCTGGGGATAGAAGCTTCTTCTGAGTCTTTCTGTGCTCGCCATGAGACTCCGGTATCGCTTGCCTGACCGCAGCAGTTCAAAGAGGCAGTTGTTTGGGTGGCTGGAGTCCTTGATGATTCTCTTAGCCTTACCCCTGCACCGCTTGTTGTAAATGTTCTGGAGGGTGGGAAGCCCCCCTCCAATTGTGCGCTCGGCTGAACGGGCCACTCTCTGTAGTCTGCTACGGTCTTGTCCGGTGCTATTCCCAAACCAGGAGGTGATATTGCCAGTCAGGATGCTCTCTATTGTACATGAGTAGAAGTTCTTAAGGATCTTCTGACTGACTTGGAACTTCCTTAGGCGCCTGAGGAAGTAGAGGCGTTGTCGTGCCTTCTTCACAACTCTGTCAATGTGTGTGGTCCATGTCAAGTCCTCGGAAATGTGGACTCCGAGGTACTTAAAACTGTTCACTCTCTCAACCTGTGCCCCGTCGATGCTGAGGGGGCTGTAGTCCCTGACCCCCGACCCGTAATGTCAGTGTAGAGCTGAGCTTAGCGCTAGATCTCTTTATCCATGTGTATATATCTTCTTCTCATCTACTTGCCTATTCACCTTATTTTGTCCTGCCCACTTTCAATGTTGTAGTTCTGTGTTCAGTCGCAGAACATTGTGGAAAAGATGCGAGCATGTGAGTGTGTGGCTGTGGTATTCCTAACCCACGGACATAATACATCTCTATGGACACAGCTGCTTAGCCGCTCATGCTCCTGGTAACAAAGATAATAGTGAAGAAAAAGTCAAACTGGCTTGTCGTTTTTCCATTCATAATTGATGGACCTCGAAGGCTAATAAATCCCTTTCTAGATACTGTGTCACACACACATGGGAAGTGGAGTTACAAAAGTGCCATGCTAGTAGCGTCCTTATGTGCACCCACTATGCACATAAAGTGGATAGTGGGTGTTGCAGGTGAGGTTTGTCCTTGGAAGAGAGACTATGTGTGATACTGCAGGTAGCTTGAGACGTGCCAGTGGCTCTCTGAGACGGTCTGGAAGAGAGAGCCCGGAGAGACAGACGTAGGCCCGACACCAGGACTTGTAATTAAGGGTGTTTCCATGCCCCGGGAACAATAAACAGTGTCTGGAGACAATAGCAAACAGATTCAGGGACGGTCCTAGGACAGCAGATCGCTGAATTCACGTACAACCACATCTTTGGGATTTGGAATGGGTTTTCAGTTTGGATGGTTCTGGACAAAATAAATTGTAAGCCTTGCCCAATACACACACACACACACTGACACTCTTGCATATGACTGGATAGAAATTCTGTGAAATAGAATTCCAAAGTCCTTACGTCTGGATCCCCAGAGATCCAAATACTCCTCACTCTCTCTCTCTGGAGCGGAAATGTCTAAATGACACATTCCTCTGACCTGACCCGGGCCTGCTGAAAATAATAGTTCTGTGTGTGTATATTTGTATGTGCACGTGCATGTGCGTGTGCGTGCACATCAACAACATGGAAAACACACTGTGGTGACTCTGGAATGTAGCAGATTATTCTCCCTTGTTACTTTCACCCCCCTGCTGTTGATAAATGATTTGTTACTCAACGTAGAAACACACACACACACACACACACACACACACACACACACACACACACACACTCACACTCACACTCACACTCACACTCACACTCACACTCACACACACACACACACACACACACTCTCACACACACACACATTCTCTCACACACACATATTCTCTCTCTCACACACACACACACACACACACACACACACACACACACACACACACACACACACACACACAGGAAGAACTGGATTCTCGTGGTTGATATTTCCTCTGCTAGCTAATCTCTCATTTGTAATCCCTGTATTTTGTCTCCTATCTGTTGTTTTACAACAGTTGTGATTGGAGGATCAAGAAAAGAGGGAGGGGTTTGAGATAGAAATTCCTGAAAGCCTCAAAACACATCCATTATCCAGTATTCCATGCTACTGTCACGGAGTTCAGTTTACACATGCTCACAGAGAGAAACACTACCACATGAGCCACCATGCCCATTCACCATCAACATCTAGTCTCGACAACCCACTACTACCACACTGCCCCCCCCCCCCCCCCCCTGCCTTTACTTCTTCAAGTTATCTCATTAGCCTCGTTCCTTGGGATCATATGGATGACTAGACCTTGGGCTCCGACAGTGTCTCAGCTTCCCAGCCCGTCTCTCTCTCTCTCCCTCTCTCCCTCCCTCCCTCCCTCCCTCCCTCTGTGCTGCTGCACCATTAGATGTCAGTCCGGAGGGAATGGCACAGGATGCTGTTAAATGATTGTATTTACTGTTTACTGGCTTTCAGGAAGTGCCAAAGCCCCTTGGAGACCAGCGCAGTCTGAGAGAGGGGCGGGTGGGCGGTGTGTGGCGTCTCTGGGTGCTTTGTGTAGAGAGAGGAGGAAGGCCTCGCACTGTTTCACATCTCAAGCCAAGTGCTGTTTCCCCAGAAGCAATGCTAGGTTTAGACTCCAGTCATGTTGGATTCAGTCTAAAAAACAGGGAGGGAGGGAGAGAGGGAGGGAGAAGTTTAGACACCAGTCTTGTTGGATTCAGCCAGTCTAAAAAACAAGAGGGAGAGAAGTTTAGAGTCCAGTCTTGTTGAATTCTGTCTAAAAGTCTGTCTTGTCCTCTTCTCCCACCGGCTCTATAGCAGTTATCCAGCTTTGTTGTGTAAAATGCTGTAGAGGCAGAAAGCGGTAGTAGTAGTAGACACGCTATGCATCATTTAAATATAGGTCTGTACTTAATCCAAGCTACTCCTTCTCCCCAGAAACGGTACCATTGTCTTGTGTGACTGTGAGTTAGTTTAAGTAAGAACTCTGAAAGCCTGCTTCCTTCCCTGTGCACATAGATTCCTTCCATCATCTCTCGGAGCCTCACTGTGCCGGGTGGGGAGAGAAGCCAACTCTTGAGAGAGCAGGAAGTAGAGGGGTGAGACGGTCAGCTGTGTGACGCCCACAGCAGGTCACCATGGCAATCAGCCAGGCCTTGCAGAACAGAGAGTATAGTATAATGTGTAGAGAGACTTGAGATACAGACACCGGCTCTGTTCACTGATGATGACATCAAACGGATTGCCTTGGTGTTTCTTAAGATTGTCTCTCCTGCTCTTCAGTCACACATGCATACACACACACGCACGCACACGCACAGCTTAATAGTCATGTGATTCCATGATTGTGGCACAAGACAGAAGGTTCTGGGAGAGAACAACAACAGGCCAAGCTAACAAGGCTACCTCATACTACTACTACTACTACTACTACTACGGCTTGTTATTCATTCAGTGGTAATTTAACTGAATAATAATAATAATAATTATAATATATAAACATTGTTGTTGCTCTCAAATCCTTCAACCAGCCTGTGCTGCACTTACTGGACTATCTCTGCCCATGTCGAACCCTATGTGAAGGTCACATTTATCTCCTATTGAGTTTAGATCTTAGGCTAAACCATAGAAGTCATCATGTCTGCGGTAGAGACATTATGCATTCGTGTGTGTGTGAGTGTGTGATAATCTGCTCAATATCTTGCAAACTATAGAGCCAAGGAGCCTGTGCTTTGGCACAGAAGGTTACAGAGGCACAAGGATGAGCGTGTGGGAATATGTTTCTCATCAGGCAACAGATTTATTTTTGGGGAATAAACTTCCAGCATTCTCCATTGACTTTCACGTAGTCCTTTGTGTAGTTGTGGTTCACCTTTTTACTGCCAGAGGGCAACGACAACGGCTTCAAATGCTGCCACAGAGACTACTGCAGGGGGTCAGCACAGAGACTGTGCAATACTGCAGACAGTTGGACACTCCCTCTATCCCAGCATGCTTTGCGGTTGCAGCAAAATGTGTGGTTCTAGTTAAATAGTAAAATAGTTAAATTAAATCCAGTTACAGATACTATTTGTGTTTTAACCATGAGTGTTCGTGTTGAAATAACCACCTCAGCCTTCAACAAGATTTGCCAACTTCTGGTTGGACAGTCAGGGTATCAGTTTGGAACACTTCCGATTTGAACATTGGAAAAACATATATTTCCACAATTTTCTCCGCAACTGAGCAGTAAATGGAATTCACCATTGAAATGTTCACTAATGACTAATTGCACAGTCACCAAGTTGCGTTTTGAGAAATCATAACATGATTTGCAGCTGCACTTGAGACTTACTTTTTAATCCTCTATTTAACCAGGGTAATCACTTTGTTATTTCCAACTCTTTTTCAAGTGGGCCCTGGCCAAGAAGGCAGCATACAGAACATGTTCACATATAGAACAACCTCTCTCTCTCTCTCTTTCTCTCTCTCCCTGTCTCCATAGGTAAAGTATTTGTTCCCAAGCAGAGAGCCATTGAGGCATGCCAGGAGGAAGTCACAACCCTGGACCCGGAGTTAGAGGAGGCCTTGTCCAGCGCCACAGACACAGAGCTGTGTGACCTCGCAGGTAAGGGAGGGAGAGTGTGAACACTTTGGGGAAGGGGGTTAGGGTGTGGAGGGATGAGAGTTCCTCAGGGTTTATATTAACGGCCCCCCCTAGGAACTTTTGTGCGAGAGCCCCACGATCACACACGCACATCGCAGATATTGTCTGCTCGTGAGAAAGGTCCTTTTCATCCGACTTGTCCTCCTCTGTGTCTCTCGGGACAGTAAAACACAGGCTCCCTTCACTTTGTCCGTGTCTCTCCCATGGCTCCGTCCTTTAGAAAGGAGTCGCAGAGCAGGAGAATGATGTCGCTGTCTGCTGCCGCTTTGCTGTCTAGACTAAGTTACTGTTCATTCACCCACTGCTGCAGTTTTCACCCCTGGAGAACGTACACACACACACACACACACACACACACACACACACACACACACACACACAAAATGCAGTGCAGTACACTACACTCAAGGTTCTTGAACCCTTTCTTCCCACGACCCAAATGAGAAGGGTAGTCTCTCACCCTGGAACCAAGGCTCATTTATCAAACCATACTGACTGTTACTGTTGTCATGTGAGGGGATGAGTCGGAGGCCTAGAGATGGAGAGCCCGACCCGGCAGGAGGGTGTAAACCAAATCAAAATCAAATCAAATTTATTTATAAGGCCCGACAACACACGTTAATGTCCCCATGGGCCGTACATGTCTTCTTTAAAAAAGTCAAGAAGAAAACATAACAATAAGTCAAGAACAGAACAAGAACACCATAAGGTCCAACAAATTTAAAATAAATGCTGCAAGCCAGCAACTGGAGGATGGCTGGTATTACAAAATCTCTGCCTCATAGCCCCAGAGCAAGGCACTGGACCCCGAGAATTCCTCCAGAGTCCTGCTGCACTGCAGACAACCCTGCGCTCTGATCTCTAAAGATATGCATATACAGAAAGATACATTTCAATTTCCCTGTGTAAAATAGACAGTAATATAAGTAATTAAAGTTAGTGTAAAGCAATGCACATAGTTTACATGACTTAGTGTAAAGCAATGCACATAGTGGGCGTGACAGTGACTCAGTAGGTAGAGCAGTCGTTATCTGGAGGTTCCCGGTTCGATTCCCGCTCCTCCCGGGCAGTGTGTCGAAGTGTCCTTGAGCAAGACACTTAACCCCTAACTGCTCCCGATGAGTAGGTTGGCACCTTGCATGGTTGCCTCCGCCATCGATGTGTGAGTGAATGGGTAAAATGTAAGGAACAAATTGTAAAGCACTTTTGGATAAAAGCGCTATATAAATGCAGCCATTTACCATTTATTTACATGACCTAGTGTAAAGCAATGCACATAGTGTAACATGACATAGTGTAACATGATTTAGTGTAAAGCAATGCACATATTTTACATGACTTAGTGTAACATGACTTAGTGTAAAGCAATGCACATATTTTACATGACATAGTGTAACATGATTTAGTGTAAAGCAATGCACATATTTTACATGACTTAGTGTAACATGACTTAGTGTAAAGCAATGCACATATTTTACATGACGTAGTGTAACATGACTTAGTGTAAAGCAATGCACATATTTTACATGACTTAGTGTGTGTACTCTGTTTTATTTTTCAGCGATCCTGGGGGTCCACACACTGGTGACCAGTACGCAGACTTATGATGGCACCGGTAGTAAAGACGCTTACAACAGTGAGTACTGCAATGCAAAATGACTATATACCACACACATGAAACTTAGGCTTAGGTCTAGTAACGTGTGCGTGTGTGTGTGTGTGTGTGTCATCAGATGTGATCAAGGGGGAGAAGATGAACCCAGTGTTTGACGAGCCTCCCAACCCCACCAACGTAGAAGACACCCTGCAGAGAATAAAGAACGACGACAGCTCTCTAACGGAGGTCAACCTCAACAACATCAAGGTACACACACACACACACACTCATACACACACACCTAACATAGGTCAACCTCAACAACATCAAGGTACACACACACACACACACACACACACACACACACACACACACACACACACACACACATACAAGCACACACTTGCATACATACACAAGAGATGCACCAGTATGCATGTTGGTATTAAATATGAAGCATTCTGATAGTTACATTACAGAAACACATCCATTACCCAGTATTCTGATAGTTACATTACAGAAACACATCCATTACCCAGTATTCTGATAGTTACATTACAGAAACACATCCATTACCCAGTATTCTGATAGTTACATTACAGAAACACATCCATTACCTAGTATTCTGATAGTTACATTACAGAAACACATCCATTACCCAGTATTCTGATAGTTACATTACAGAAACACATCCATTACCCAGTATTCTGATATTCTGATGCACCCCTTACACTGCCACGCACGCACGCACACACACACACACACACACACACACACACACACACACACACACACACACACACACACACACACACACAATCCTGGCCATGCAGCACTCAATAGGAGTATTTCCTGGTTTTTCAGAACATTCCGATCCCCACGCTGAAGGACCTCGCCAAAGCCATGGAAAAGAACACACACGTCAAGAAGTTCAGCCTGGCAGCCACACGGAGTAACGATCCCATTGCTGTTGTGAGTATGTGTGTGTGTGGCTTAAAGGGTAAGTTCAGAATTCTTTACCCTGTGCCCCATTTCCTATTAACCAATGATGTGGTGGATCAGTAGAGCCAGTTTTCAGCACAACACCTGCTTCGTGCTGGAGGCCCGCTGCTCCCGCTAGTCCACGCACAAAACCAGGGCTCCAGAATTCTGAACTTACCCTTTAATGGCATTGTTTGTCTTGGTCAGCAGTATATCAATACTAAATCAATCTTTGAAAATCGATTAACACACTCACCACCTCTCCCTCCCCTCCTCTCTCCCTCCCCTCCTCTCTCCCTTCCCTCCTGTCCTCGCTCCCTTCCCTCCTGTCCTCCTCTCTCCCTTCCCTCCTGTCCTCCTCTCTCCCTTCCCTCCTGTCCTCCTCTCTCCCTTCCCTCCTGTCCTCCTCTCTCCCTTCCTTCCTGTCCTCCTCTCTCCCTTCCCTCCTGTCCTCCTCTCTCCCTTCCCTCCTGTCCTCTCTCCCTTCCCTCCTGTCCTCCTCTCTCCCTTCCCTCCTGTCCTCCTCTCTCCCTTCCCTCCTGTCCTCCTCTCTCCCTTCCCTCCTGTCCTCTCTCCCTTCCCTCCTGTCCTCCTCTCTCCCTTCCCTCCTGACCTCCTCTCTCCCTTCCCTCTTGTCCCCCTCTCTCCCTGTCCTCCTGACCTCCTCTCTCCCTTCCCTCCTGTCCTCCTCTCTCCTGACCTCCTCTCTTCCTTCCCTCCTGTCCTCCTCTCTCCTGTCCTCCTCTCTCCCTTCCCTCCTGTCCTCCTCTCTCCCTTCCCTCCTGTCCTCCTCTCTCCCTTCCCTCCTGTCCTCTCTCCCTTCCCTCCTGTCCTCTCTCCCTTCCCTCCTGTCCTCTCTCCCTTCCCTCCTGTCCTCTCTCCCTTCCCTCCTCCTCTCTCTCCCTTCCCTCCTGTCCTCCTCTCCCTTCCCTCCTGTCCTCTCTCCCTTCCCTCCTCCTCTCTCTCCCTTCCCTTCTGTCCTCTCTCCCTTCCCTCCTGTCCTCCTCTCTCCTGTCCTCCTGTCCTCTCTCCCTTCCCTCCTGTCCTCCTCTCTCCTGTCCTCCTGTCCTCTCTCCCTTCCCTCCTGTCCTCCTGTCCTCTCTCCCTTCCCTCCTGTCCTCCTCTCTCCTGTCCTCCTGTCCTCTCTCCCTTCCCTCCTGTCCTCCTCTCTCCTGTCCTCCTGTCCTCTCTCCCTTCCCTCCTGTCCTCCTGTCCTCTCTCCCTTCCCTCCTGTCCTCCTCTCTCCTGTCCTCCTGTCCTCTCTCCCTTCCCTCCTGTCCTCCTCTCTCCTGTCCTCCTGTCCTCTCTCCCTTCCCTCCTGTCCTCCTCTCTCCTGTCCTCCTGTCCTCTGTCCCTTCCCTCCTGTCCTCCTCTCTCCTGTCCTCCTGTCCTCTGTCCCTTCCCTCCTGTCCTCCTCTCCTGTCCTCCTGTCCTCTCTCCCTTCCCTCCTGTCCTCCTTTCTCCTGTCCTCTCTCCCTTCGCTCCTGTCCTCCTCTCTCCTGTCCTCCGCTCAGGCGTTCGGTGACATGCTGAGGGAGAACAAGGCACTGCGTAGTCTGAACCTAGAGTCCAACTTCATCACGGGGGCTGGAGTGCAGGCTCTGGTTGACGCACTGAGAGACAACGACACGCTCATAGAAATCAAGATAGACAACCAGGTATTTAGACCTTTTCTACAACGTAAACGCGCTAAATAAGCCTCTTTGTATTTCCTGTTGCAATGTTTGTTAATACAGTTGCTGAGGGGAAATAAACAGGAGCCAAGGCTGTTACCCCCTAGCGAACAGAATACTTCTGAAAAAGTCTATAATGAACTATGTGACCGCTCACACACTCAGTCACTCACCCACCCACCCACCCACCCACCCACTCATAAGCTCAATCGGTTGTTTACTCGCTCAGTCGGTCCCACACACACACACACTCACACACACACACACACTCACACTCACACTCACACTCACACCACAACTTGTGAACCTGTGTTTGTGTTTCAGAGACAACAGCTGGGTACCACAGTAGAAATGGAGATAGCCAAGATGTTGGAAGACAACAGCTGTGTAGTGAAGTTTGGATACCACTTCACTCAGCAAGGACCGCGCTCCAGAGCCGCTGCAGCTATTACTAAGAACAATGACCTGGGTAAGACACACACACAGTAGCATGGTAAAAGTTCAGGGGATTAACGGTGCAAAATAATTGCAGTAATTAAACCTAAATAAATAGGTCAGTCCGCATCAGGACAGGTAAGTTGTCGATCACAAAAATGTATAATAAATTATAAATAGATGAATGAATTAATGAAGTTTATTTCGAGCCATTTAGCATGTACAAAAAATAACATACACAAATCAATTTACAAGTTGGCCGAAAAGGTTAGGGCTGAAGCTACAAGCTTGTAAATGCCCTAACCTAGTGCATCATCTTACATTTATCGTTGATCTTTTGTTATCAACTAACAAAAACTAAACAAAAAAATTATAATAATTAACTAAATCGGCAAGCAAGAATTTGAACAATTGATCTAATCATTTGATTCTAAACACTTATACTTCTAAAGAATAAAGTGAACTTCTTTTTTAAATTAGCAGTATTTTGACTTTCTTGGGTAGACGATTCCACAACTTCACCCCGCAGACCGATATGCACATGCTTTTCATAGTGGTTTCGAGATGTTCCGAATAGACGGGTCAAGAACCGCACCAAGAGCCGTGTGGGGAAAAGCACTATTTGAAGCTTCGTCCTCTGTGACCTCTCTGCTCTTTCTTCTAGCTCCTGGTCCTCTCAGAGCGACAGTAGTACAGGTCTGATGCATGGGTGTGCTGTGTGGTCCCGTTCGGATAGCATTATTTAATAACACCGATTACTTTCACAGCATATGGATGGATGCATTCACTGCGTTCAATTGAACAGTGTTTTGGGGTTTGACTGACACTGTGTGATAATTCCAGCTTTGGGACTGAAGAATTGTTTCCTATACTCACTCACACGCCGTCAGGATGAGTGTGATGTTTTGACGGCAACGCTTAATGACTCACTGTCTCTGTTCATGATGACTAACGGGCTTGAGTTTGTTTAAGGTTGTGCAGCATGTTTTGCTGTTTCGTTCCTCTGCTTCCTCCCCCGTCAGTCCTTGTCTTTGGAGGAACCTCATTTCTTCATATCGTATTCTCTATTATTTATTTTTATTTTTTATTGTATTCTCCCCCCTCTCTCTCACGCATTCACCCTCTCCCTCTCTGTAGTCCGCAGGAGGCGAGTGGAAGGTGACCTGTAGGGGCGGAGTCCATCCGGTCTCCCAGCCAATCCTGTTGTCTCATCTCACCACGTGGAATAGTTTCAGCCAATCCCCTTGGTCGCATCTCACTGTGTGGAATCTTAGTCTTGTGCCAAACCGTGGAGAAAGGCACCCTCAACCAGAACCAACATCTGAGAAGAAGGGAAATAACTGGAATTGCCCTCTCCCATATAGGCCTACATGTTCATACTTATTTTTGTTATTATTATAATTATGTTATTATGGATGTTACTATTGCAGCTGTAAATCTATTTTTTAGTCTCTAGGCATTCCATTTCAGTTGCTTTTTTGTTTTATTTTCCCATATCTGATTTCTTTCGACTTCTCTTTCGTTTTGTTTGTTTTTATACTGTGCTTTGGATCAAGTCAAGCAGGACAAAGTCATAATAATTACCAAGTAATAGAAACATACCCATGTAGCTATGAACTAAACACCTGAGGAGTCCCTAGATCCTCTACTGTGACGGTTATCTGTAGAACAGTGTGGTTCCCTAGAACTATCCTGAGAGTCTGTCATGTTGGAATAAGGGGGAGTAGCTCAGAGTGAGCTGCTTGCGTCTGTCCAGCATTCAGAGGGAGTGGTGTGGAGGCTATAACCTAGACCAGTATGTTGTGAATCCAGTCCGTTGTCCCATAGAGATGGGAATGACTTAGCCATAGCCGGTAGCTCGTCTAAACCCTTGTCTAAATGTACAGCACTAGATAACATAGCGCATTCATGTTGCCATGTAGCCAGCATTATGGTAATAATGGTCTGCGGTTACTGAGTAGATGCAAGGTTCCTCAGCGTTTCAGCTGTGACAGAAGTGCTCTCTCTTTAGATGCTATGTGCTGGTAGCGCCAGGTTAGCTGGTAGGTGATTGGCGGGCTGGCTAGCTGGTGGTGTGAAGGGGTGTACAACTGTATTGGGTCACTGCTTAGTTTGTGCTGTGGTCGGGTAGGAAGAGAGCACGGTTTGTCTTGTAAACCTGGTATATAGACACATTCATGAAGTTGGCGTAGCCCTGAGATAAAGCGCACAAAAATTATCTTTATGTCAAAATACTGTTTTTCTTTAGACTTAAACTGTTGTTTTGATACGGTTAAAATTCTGATTTTTATTAATACTGTTAATTTTTCCCCCATGTTAATGGGAAACGGGAAGTAGATCATGAAAGTTATTTGTATTATCTTTTTGGACCAAGTAAGAGAGGGGGATTGTACCATAAGAGGTACAGTACAAAAAAAACATCCTTTCCTAAGGAGCATTGACCTGAATCTCTGCTGTCTTACCATTGGTCCTTTTGTAAATGTGTGCTCAACCAATGGGCTTCTCTAATGCTGAACCATGCCAAAGACTAACATGCAGCGCTTACGTATCCATGCTGGAGGTCTGATAGCTTAGGTCTTTCCATTATGGAATATAGTATTTTACTCATACAGTGCAGATGTGAGAGTAGGGTAGTCTTTTAACAGAGAGCTTATGAGTTGAGATCAGTGACGTGGGCATTTCTTATGCACCATATTGTTATTTCACTCACACCATGCCATTACAACCCCCCCTCCCCCAATTGTAAATAGTGAAATTCAACCGGTTGATACTATGTAGAGATGGGATGGAGAGAAGGCCCGACATAAACGTATTTCAGTGTAAAACATGTCCTATCTTGTTTCCCGGGTTTCAACAGCCTGATTGTGTTTTTATGGACTGCACTACCCAGAGTGAGACACACCCCCAGCGTCTGCTACAGGCCCAGAGTTTAGCCTCACACATAATACACACACAACCTTACTAATATATATACTCACTTCACTCTGAAGCAGGATCTAAACCTGTGGCTACTTGTTACGTAAGAGATGGCAGCATGCTGACTGGATTTCCATGGGAACACACACTGCCCTGCATTACATGGGACACACAATAGGACCCATTCAGCAGTTAGAAACTGTTGCATTTACACTTTAAATGTCTTTTAATTGGAACAATGTGTTGGCGCATGAAATTATCACGAGTCGTGTGTGATCACCGTTCTGTCCGTTGACCAGGGTTTGTTCTTTCATCTTGCGAACGCCACATTCTTTGGACGTGAGTTATGTGGCTGAGCTCAGCGCTTTGGGGATTTTATTGACTGTACGTTTCCTCTCACTACGTTCTCTCTCATTCCCTCTTATGCCATTTTATTCTTATGTTACTGTACTTTGCTGGTGGATTTGTTTGCTAAAATGGACTCACATCTTCGTTCTGCCCTATCGGCATTCTGTGATCTTAGGATGTATTGTTATTGCATTAAAAAAAAGAAATGCCATCTCATACTTAAGACGCAAACGTACCTATTTCTTTGTGTGTCACTTAAATGTCAGCAGTTTTTTTTGTACCTTTTTTTTAAAAAGAATGGACCACTCTCAAACCACCCACCCTCTTTTCTTGATCCTCCAATCACAACTGTTGCTTGGTGATTGGAGGATCAAGAAAAGAGGGCGGGGGTTTGAGAGAGGTCCATTTCCAGGTCTAGACTCAAGAAGAGAAGAGGGAATATTATGTACTGTTATAAAACCACAAGACTGGGTAAAGGCACTGTTGACGTCCTCAATAATAAATGTTTTTACATATTCTTATGCCTCTGACTTTGATCATTGGTTGTGTTTTATGGGAAACATTCAGTTGTAACCTTGCAAATCATTATTACTTAAAGGTAGAATCCGTAATGTCAGTCAAATGACTAGGCAAAAGAGCCACACTTGGTATTGCGCTTTGTTTACTTTTACGTTCAATAACTTACAGTGAATTTCTTTAGACCTCTCTTGGCAGAGCCTGAAGTGTGGCTAGCAGTAGCGACCCCTCCGCTATACCCACTGAAATCCAACCCACACATCAAGACAGAAAACTGTTTGACAGTTGTTTAAACTGCGCTCGTTTCAACAAGTTATTTTGTCTAGAGGTCGCTGTTAGACAGCATTACAGATTCTACCTTTATACCACCCAAATTAAGAATTTCAATGTGTTGTTATTACTTATTTCCATGGCCTTGAAAAGTTCAGTCAATATTAGTGAACATAAGCTACTCTCTTATAAAGCCAGAAACCAAAGAAATAAGACAAACATTTCTGATGGCATCAGGTACAAAGTCTGAAGCTGCTCCATAGACAATGAATGGGAGACTGTTTTTGTGGACCCACAGAATGTTTGTTTGAATTTGTATACCCAAATAATCTGTATTCTATAGTGTGTCTCCATTATAAAACTGGGAATGTACCCATACTAATTACATTACTCTTGAGTCTTCTCAGTGTCACCTTTACCATCTTTCCCAATTCATATGGGGGAAGCTTCAGATTGTATACTTGACATACATTTTAGTTTTTGCACTGTTTTTGGATTAGGGAGAGAGTTGTTTGTTTTCTCTAATATTTTGGACCATGTTCACTTTTCTTTCTACCATAGGAATAACGTGCGTTAAATGGTGCGTAGTACCCCTTTAAAATTAAGCACGGGTATTCTAACAATACGCCTGTCCAGTTAAAAGAAAATATTAAAAAAGGCCACTAGGCTGTATTAATGTCCCTCACATTTCTGTTCGAGCAGCAGATGTAATGTAAGGCTGGGCGACGGGCGTGCCGTGTGTGTGTGCACACCCTTGGCCAAGTCTCGAGTTCAAAGGCTGTTGTCATGGTTACGATCACAAGTGGCAGCGCTTCGTGTAGTTGGGGTGAACCTACAGGTGGTAAATATATAGTGTGTGTGTTCTGTTCTGTGATTAGCTCCAGTTTCTGCGGTAGTTTGCGCATGCTTGAAGGGTGATGTAATCCGTGTGACTCCATCCCTGCCTGGGTTTCCTGTGCCAGAGAGCTGCGGTGAACCTCACTGTTGTTAAAGAAGAACAGGGGGAGAGGGAGAGAGAGAGGGAGAGGGAGAAAATAAGCACTGCTGGCAGGCGGCCCCACAGCAGTTAACTGCAGCCAGAGGGGAAGTGAATGACTCATATTGTTCCACTCCCTGGACCCTGAGACGAGAGAAACCAGCAGGTTTGCGTCATGGTGTGTGTATCACCACCACCAGAGGTTTATGTCTCTGTGGAAAAAGCCAAAGCTGAAACTCGGTTTGACAGAACTATGATTGTAGATATATCACACCAGCTGGTTCTCGCGAGGCTCGGAAACCACGACAATCAACAAAGATCTGTTTACTCCTTCCTTCCGCCGGAGTCCCAGCAGTAACAATGGATGGAGAGCAATGTGGATGTGCCTTTATTGTCCCACTCTTCACTCAAGCTTTGTGTCATGAATATTAAATTATATATGCTATCAGAGAGACATGACTCCTTCTGGCAGTGAAATAAGTGTTTTATGGGGATGTATATGGCTCTTGTCTGTCTGAAATCTGCTGCTTGCATGATGGATCAGGCCAGGATATATGTTACAAAACTGGAAACCTGCTGTCCCAAACTCACTACGGTAAAGGCTGGTATTGAAAAGCAACTGGCTTACGGGGTACGATGTTTATTAAATAAATTAAAAAAGCATACGTTAATAAAACCATCAATAACATGTGACGTCAATGTTGATGTTTATTTTCTCAGCACTCGGTCGGAGAGGATTTTATATGAATGGGACGGTTTGGTCGGGAAACAAATAAAACACAGCGATGGTAGGCAGTTTTGTCAGATTTACAGATGTGAAACATCACCTGTGTGTGTGTGTGTGCTCTTGCACAGCTGTGAGAATATATGTCACCTTGGGTTAGCAGAATGTAAGCCATCATGTCCTTGCTATAGCACCCCCTTCCCTCCCTCTTCTACCCATAGATATACACACACACAGGGCCTTTGTTTTTGAGCAGGTGCGGTCGCCTTCAGCCAAACTGGAATGAGTGGCGTTAGTCATCAACTAGCTATGCTCCCCTCAAACACCTCATCGTCAGGAGCCCCTCTCTGTCTTATGACCTCACCTCTTTGTCTATGACCTCACCTTTTAACAAACAGAGAGGGAGAAATGATACGAAAAAAGATAGGTAGAACTAAGGCAGCAGGAAGAAAGAAAGGCTATTAGAGTGAGAAACCTGTCTGACTGATAAAGCAGGGACGCTTTAGAGTGGGAGTTGAGTCGTCTATTTACCAGGACGCAGAGGTAAAGGAGAGCAGATTTCCTCCCTTCAGGACACAGAGGTAAAGGAGAGGAGGTTTTCTCCCTTCAGACACGGCCAGGGCCACATAATCTGTTACATTATGTAATAGCTCTTAATTGAAAACAGTGAAGTTTCTATGACTAGATTCAGTGAAAAGGAAGTTTGATCAAAGCCTTCTGGAGCTATGCAGGCTAGACCTAACCAATTCTGATAGGATGAGAACATTGTACAAGATCGGGTGTTAATACGTCATGGCTGATGTCAGAGGTTATTTAATTCCTCCATTATAGGGGCTCAAGCTCAATGAAGACAGAGTATAGTCTAATGAGTTCATTGGCCTATATAACATGAATAACAGCTGTCATCAATGGGCTTAGTTTACACTGTGGCTTGACAGGTTACCAGAGTAACACAGACATCTGTGACCCATCAGAAATGGTGACCTGTGTGCTGGCTCTCTACTGAAAAGTTGTTTATAAACCTAAACCTTGCCTTAAGAGTTTTATTTTACGAGACAGTTATATATATGGGAAATGCCCTTTTAGCTTATGTGCCCCAGAAACATGGAATGTTTTGCAATGCATGTTAAAACTCAATTCATTGGTATCTATTGGTCAGTTTAAATCATTAATAGCAAACCACTTCACCACAGTCTGCAGTTGTTTTAAATTATTTTAAATGTTTAATTGATTGACTTTCTGTTTCTATAGGTTTTTTTGCTGTATTTATTATGTTTTGTATTTCTCTATGTCATTGTCAATGAGAGCTTGCTCTCAATGATCCTTCGAGATTAAATAAAGATTGAATGAATAAATATATATATACTTTTTTATTATAATTATTTATAAATATTATTACTATTATTATTATTCTTTATTTTATTATTTTCATCTCTATTTTAGGGTAGGGTGAGACGTGGGGTCTCCACTGAGGTTAAGGTAAGGTTTAGGTTTATAAACAACTTTTTCAGCACACAGGTCACCATTTCTGATGGGTCACAGATTTCGGTGTAACACCATTTAAAGAGAGTGCATTCTTTCTGCTGCAAGACACATTCTGTTGAGTGAAAATGCCATATGGAATACCTGCTTGGAGTCTGGAGAAATATTTGTAGAGGATTACATGGACTGTAAAAGAAGATAGCTCCTCTGAGGTTTTTTTGTGGACTAAATGGTGTTATATATTCGTACTGGCAATCGTGTCTCGCTCTTCGCCATATTGAGATATACCTCATATCCAGTACCTACTGTACTTCATTAACGAAAACACAATGCACCCATGCACTTGACCAGGCCCCGCCCCAGTGTCCTCCTATAAGACACCAGGCATGGTCACACTCGCCCTTCCTCTTTTTCGTTTTCCATCATGGACGTGCAGTGCATTCCATGAACTAGCTGTTATGAAATGCAGAGAGAAATTGAACAATGTTGGGTTTTCGCCGGAGATTTGCCAGCCCCTGGAATCTTTTCGGCATGTTCCAATGACGCGTCGGGCCTGTCCTGGGGTTTCCTCGTCTTCTGACAGCGGATCGAGGTACGTCGCACGATGTTTAGCTGTCGGGCTAACTCACGCTCAGGTAGGCCCTGCGCCATCAGGCATTAATGTTGGCGTTAGTAATACTGCTTGTTGTCCTGTGAGACAACCGAGTTGTGTATTGGCGCAAGGGGCAGGATAGCTGGGTAAACGTGACTCTGAGTTGGACGTTTTTCCGGCTATCCTGGAGCGCGCTGCTAATGCTAATGCTGTAATGCTGGGTCACTGTTCCGTTGTTCCCCGCTGTGGGCTGTCACCGTTTTTCCCTCCTCTTAACCGGTTCATTGATGAAGGTCAGTCGGTAGCTAATGTGGGGGGTTTTGCTGAGACTTATTTACCTTTTTTACGGGTAGATGGGCTGACAACAGGGCACAAGGCAGGTGTACCCTGGCTTGAGAGGCAGGTAGCATCGATCCTTTGCCCTGGCAGGGTTGAACGGTGTCCCACCCGGAAGCCGACGCTTGAGAGCAAGTCGGCCCGGCAGGTGGCAGTATGGACTGATGATGTTTATACCGCCACAGGATGGAATTTAGCTGCGGCCAGTGTCATGGCTCAGCTGACTGTTTTTCTGTCCACATTGGTGTCGGGTGTGGGGCTGCAGGGCCAGCCGACGCTGAAAACATTGTGCGTGTTTTTGGGGTTATAGAAATCAGTCGCAAGCTATAACCGCAGGGAGGATCAGGATGCTATCAACTCTTATTAATAGGCATCTCTGGTTGGAGCAGTCTTCCCTTGGGGAGGAGGAAAGGTTTCTTCTCCTTAGGGCTCCTCTTTCCGCGGAAGGACTTTTTTGTTGTTCTGCGGAAACGTGGGCGGTATTTGACCTGGGCCCCACACCGCCTCACACCATGCAGCCAGAGGTGAGAGCACGGCCTTGTCAGTGACTATGGCGAGGCCCTCGACCAGCGGCCATGTTTCCCCCGCCTGAGGTACCCTGGGCTCAACATCAACAGGTGTTCACAAGGCCGACAGCCTTGGCGGCCGAGGGATCGGCTACATTGGATGAGCACGCCCTAAAAGACCGTCGCCCCGTCCAGCTGTGTGCAGCCCGCTCTCCGGTCACTCCCTCCCCCAACACCAGCGGAATAGGGGCTCTGATTTGTTTCCTTTGGCTGCGGGCCGCGGGTCTTCAATGAAGCGCAAGCGGCCCCACGTTTCGCTTCTCATGGGGACAGGGGCTGACACCCAGTTGATGGCTGAGACTGGGTCTGTCCGTGAGAATGTTGTGCTGTCACGTGGCTCCCTCGCCACGCGTTCTGCGTCTGCGATTGGTGAGCCTGGTGTTACGTCTGTCACCTTCAAAGGTTGTCAGTAGGGGGACTCGAGGCCTCTTCAGGCTCAGCGCGGGTTTCCCCGACCTCGCCTTCGCCAGGCCGGGTATCACGTTGGTGCCTCCCACTCCGGAGAGCCCGGCAGTGGTCTGGCAGGCGCGCGTGATTTGGGTGATAGTAATATCACTGCAGGGCTACGGTGTGTAGGAACCCATGGGGGCCTCACACCTTGCATGTCCAGCTGCAGAATAGCTCCTCAGCGGTCCATGCTGGAGGGGTGTTCAGTGGGGGAGCGCTTGTCACCTGGTATGATGTCAGCTTCTCCCGTATCAAACCGGCCCTTTCTGTTGGGGTCCCCCCTTGGGTGCGATTGCCTCGTGGGTTGTGTCAGGGACCGATGTCCCGACTCCACGGAACGCCCTGCCCGCATGGTTGGCGGGTCCAGGGTTGGCTACGCACAGCGGGTGGGACCGGGCCGCTTATCTACAGTTCCTAGGGGGCCAGCGCCAAATGGCGGCGGGTGCGCTTTGGGAGTATCATCACAAAAAAAGAAATCATAGTTCAAAAGAGGCTCCTAAACGACAAGGCTGAATCAAAGTTCATTGATCTTATCAGACTACATGAACCACACAATCATGACAGCTCTCTAAATGAAATGGTAGAAAATCTCAATGATGCACTGTCATCTATATTAAATTCTGTCGCCCCACTAAAAACAAAAAAGAAGAAAACCAGAGCCTCGCCCTGGTTGAACTATAATACGGTCAACAAAGAAAAAAGGAAATGTCGTGCAGCGGAGCGAAAATGGAGAAAAACAAAAACCACCATATGCTGTGATATATACAAAGATGCTTTAACTGCTTATAATAAAACCATCCGCTTAGCAAGGAAAGACTACTTCTCTAAAATCATTACAGAAAATGCTGGAAACTCCAGAATCCTTTTTTCCACTATTAATGTACTACTCAACACTGCCCCTACACCTCCTCAGTCATCAACGGTTAAGTGTGAAGAACTTGCACTATTCTTTAACAACAAAATAACCTTGATCAGGGCCAGCATTACTCATGATGGAAATAAAGCTGATTGCAGCAAACCGCGCAATGTAACCATGAGAAGATTCACATGCATCACATTAGATGTACTCTGCAAAACTGTCTCAGAATGTAACTCCTCCACCTCAGACATTGACCCTATACCTACAGCTTTCTTCAAACGGGTGTTTAATAGTGTTTCAAGCCCTGTGCATTTGATACCTTAGATCATAATATTCTAATTTCTAAATTACGCACATATGGTGTGAGAGGAGTGGTTCTAGAATGGTTGAGTAGTTATCTCCACAATAGACAACAATATGTGCAGTTGGCAGAGCTCATGAAAATTGAATGTATTGTACCGCAAGGTTCGGTTTTGGGGCCCAAACTCTTTCTTTTATATATTAATGATATTTGTGATGTTTCAAAACTATTACAGTTTGTCTTGTTTGCTGATGATACCTATTTTTTTGCTCTGGAAATAATTTAAAGGAACTAGCAGAATATATTGTGTATGAAATGACAAAGCTAAAGAAATGGTTTGATGTAAATAAGCTATTACTGAATCTGAAAAAAACGAAATTTATGATTTTTGGCAATCGAAAACTAGATGAAAATATAGTACTGACAATAGATGGAGTTGACATAGAGAGAGTTAATGAATTTCGTTTTGTTGGTGTGATTATGGATGATAAATTAACATGGAAATCGCACATAGCACACGTTAAAAAAAAGATGTCCAAGAGTATTTTTGTTATGAATAAAGTAAAGGATGTGTTCAGGGACGTGCACAGGACTTTAGAGGGGCAGGTGCTCAAAGGCTGAAAAGGGCACTACACTTGTGTGTATATATGAACCTCGCGCGCGTAGGGCCCTTTCCGGGCGGGGAGCCCCCTTTTTATGCTTTTTGGGGGGTTTTGGTGATCAAATATTGAATATTGAACTATAATAATCAGTGCAGGAGCTCACTTATCCTTGAAAGACACTTTTATCACTGACTTAAAAGGCCCATACATCTCCATAAATGTTCAGGGGGGAGGGAATAAGTGCTTACCCTACAGACCCCAAGAAGTGCTGTATATTCTGTATTGTTTAATATAAATGCATTTTTTATTCCAATCCCGATTTGTATTTGAGATTCCCAAATCCCATCGGACTTGACTTCTTC
Organism: Notolepis coatsorum; assembly: GCF_963971535.1. Classification (NCBI taxonomy): domain Eukaryota; kingdom Metazoa; phylum Chordata; class Actinopteri; order Aulopiformes; family Paralepididae; genus Notolepis; species Notolepis coatsorum. Next base: position 27,502,102 of record NC_140184.1, read on the forward strand.
GTGTCCCTCAATGAGTGTAATACCAGCATTCAACAGCGGTTTCTATCATCATCATCATCACCACCCACGCTATGCATAAAATATATAGGTCCGCGGAGAGGCACGCTGAGGAGGCCGTGCAAACTGCAATGGAATATGGGGCATCTCTCTCTCTTTACCTAATATTTTGATTATATCCTGACATTTTTCAGTTGGAAGGGCAGTCTATATGCGTAACGGTAAAAAAATCAAAAATCAAAAAGGGCACCTTTTTGATGAGGCTCAAAAAGGCAGGTGCTCAGGCACCCCTTGGCCTCTATGTGTGCACGTATGTATGAGGCAATGAGAACACTCTACTGTTCACTCATCTCACCTTATATCAGTTATTGTATTGAAGTATGGGGGAATACTTATGGGACCAATATAAAACCATTATATATACTACAGAAGAGGGCCATAAGAATCACACATAAAGTGAGTTATCGAGAACACACAAATACATTATTTATTAAATCTAGAATAATTAAACTTGAAGACATGGTTAAGTTTCAAACAATGTTAATTATGTTTAGGGCAAGAAATAATACACTGCCAGAAAAACTACAAAATCTTTTTCATTTAGAAAGTTTAGTAGGAGAAAATACAATTTTAAACATCAGTTTGCACGTACCACACTTAAACAGATGTGTCCTTCAGTTATTGGTGTAAAGTTGTGGAATTATCTCCATAGCGAGCTTAAGGGATGTAATAGTGTTTATCAATTCAAAAAAAATTATAAAAAATAAATATTTAGTCAGTATGAAAATCAAATGTGATCTGAATAGTGAGATCTTTTCTTTTCTTTTTTTTTTTCTCTTTCTTTTATTCTTTATTATTATTATTATTATTATTATTATTATTATTATTATTATTATTATTATTATTATTATTATTATTATTATTATTATTATTATTATTATTATTATTATTATTATTATTATTATTATTATTATTATTATTATTATTATTATTATTATTATTATTATTATTATTATTATTATTATTATTATTATTATTATTATTATTATTATTATTATTATTATTATTATTATATAATTTTTTCTTTGTTTAACTGTGGATTGTGAGTTTCTGTATAATGGTATAAATAATTATTTGTATAAATTAGGTTGTACGCCGACCATTAAGAAAATACTTTTTTAGTTTAGGAATAAGGGGCAGGTAACTATAAGATTTATTCTTCTTCCTGCTCCTTTTGTCCATGGAATGTTATTTATGATTGTGTAATGAAGAAACTCTGATTGTATGATTCCATGTGGCAAATAAAACTCTGAATCTGAATCTGAATCTAGATATCATAAACACTTCCCTTAGAACTGGTATTTTCCCAGATGCCTTTAAAACAGCAGTTGTAAAGCCATTACTAAAAAAACCTAACTTGGATAGTAATGAAATGGCAAATTATCGTCCAATATCCAACCTACCATTCATTAGTAAAGTACTTGAAAAGATAGTTTCAGTTCAAATAAATTCCTTTCTTGAAGAAAGCAACATCTTAGAAGAATTTCAGTCAGGATTCAGAAAATATCATAGCACTGAAACTGCCCTCACCAAAATAATCAATGACCTCAGGCTAAACTCTGACGAGAATAAGATCTCCATCCTTATCCTACTAGATCTCAGTGCAGCATTTGATACAATCGATCACGATATTCTAATCGATCGTCTTGAAAACCATGTCGGTTTCTCAGAACATGTGCTAGGCTGGTTTAAAACATACATCAGAGGGAGGAAATTCTATGTTAAACTAGGAGATCACAAGGGAGTTGCTTAGGTCCTTTACTCTTCTCCCTTTACATGTTACCGCTAGGTGATATCATCAGAGAACATAATGTAGATTTCCATAGCTATGCGGATGATACACAACTGTACATATCTGCTGAACCAAATGATACAGCGATTAGCTCCATTACAGACTGCTTACTGGCAATAAATAAATGGATGAGTAAGAACTTCCTGAAACTAAACGAGAACAAAACTGAAATTCTAATTATCGGCCCCAAAACTAAAAAAGAAACATTAATAAAGAACCTGGGAGGACTAACCCCTTGGATAAAATCTGAGGTCACTAGTCTCGGGGTTATCATAGATTCAGAACTGAACTTCAATTCTCATATTAGCAAAGTGACGAAAACATCGTTCTTCCATCTCAGAAATATAGCAAAAGTACGACCATTTATTAATCAGAACGATGCTGAGAAGCTAATTCATGCATTCATATCTAGCCGGTTAGACTACTGTAATGCACTTTTCACATGTCTCCATAAGAAAACCACAGAGAGGCTTCAGCTAATCCAAAACTCTGCAGCCCGACTGCTAACTAGAACCAAAAGGAGAGAGCACATTAGTCCAGTCTTAGCTGCTTTACACTGGCTTCCTGTAACATTTAGAATTGACTTTAAGTTCCTTCTCCTTACATACAAAGCTCTAAATGGACAGGGACCTAGCTACATCGCCAACACTCTAATAAATTACACACCAGCAAGAACACTGCGATCATCAGCTGCTGGACTACAGAGGCTCCCAGAAACAGTCAAAAGAGGATCGGTAATGCAGCCTTTATCAACTATGCCCCAAAACTGTGGAACAAACTACCCCAAAACATCAGAGAAGCCAACTCGCTAGACATCTTTAAAAGACAGCTTAAAACCTCTCTTTGCTCAGGCATTTCACTGTGGGGTAATGCAGGCAAATATCTGAAGATAGATATCTGCTACCACCTAGTGGCAAGGAGAAATATTATTATAGAAACATCAGGGATATCCTGACACAAATTGTACTTACCTGCACTATTCTTACCCTGCCTACTTTTATACACTGCCTATCAAATTCATGTGTCGGTTATCACACTTTTTACTTCTTACTGATGACTATTTTTATTATTTGTATTACTGAATCAAACTGTAAACAGAGAGCATATTGGGATGCTAGATCCTAATGTGAAACACTGTGCTGTTGTATGTTAAATACCCTGTTGTATGTCCGTTCTATTTTATAATTCTTGACTATTTTTTTTTGGTTTGGCTGTTGAGAGGGTGAGTCTGGATGGGATGGACCCTTCTGTGGTCGACACCATCCGGAACGCGCATGCTCCCTCCACTATCGCGGTCTACGCAGGTAGGTGGCGTATTTTCCAAGAGTGGTGTAGAGTGGGGGGCTTGGACCCTGTGTCCTGCCTCCTGGACGCTGTCCTTTCCTTCCTTCAGTCTATTTTGGATAAACTGTCGGCTTCGACGGTGAGGGTATATGCCACGGCTATATCCTCTTGCCATGTGGGTTTTGAGGGCGTTACGTTGTTCAGCCACCCTCTTGTGAAGCGTTTCCTGCTTGGTGCTCGGCGCCTTAAGCCAGTGAAACGTTCTCTGTCTCCGAGTTGGGACCTCCAACTGGTCCTCGACAGTGATGTGTCACACGTGGTCCCGCCTGTGCTGTGCGTTTTTAGGGGTCTCTAGTTCCCTCTTTTTCGCACTTTGGTGGAGTTGACTGCCGCCCCCTCTTCACTAGGAAGGGGGGGGTGACGGGACTCCCCTCCCCCCTGGTGGTAGGGCTTGCGGGTCCTCAGGGGGTACATTTGTCGGGCCACGCGTCTGCTCTGCCCCATATCTCAATATGGCGAAGAGCGAGACGCGATTGCCAGTACGAATATATAACGAAAGGTTATGTATATAACCTAGTTATATGAGAACTGGCTGAGCGTCTCGCTCTTAGCGCGCCCTGAGGTCCCTTGGTTGGGTGTTTCTTGATGAAAAACTTTTTCCCGAGGAAGGGCGAGTGTGACCATGCCTGGTGTCTTATAGGAGGACACTGGGGCGGGGCCTGGTCAAGTGCATGGGTGCATTGTTTTCGTTAATGAAGTACAGTAGGTACTGGAGATGAGGTATATCTCAATATGGCGAAGAGCGAGACGCTCAGCCAGTACTCATATAACTAGGTTATATACATAACCTTTCGTTTTATTGAACCATTACTATTTGAGTGTGGCTTGAGGAACCTTTGGATTCTGTCTAGACAGTGGCTTGAGAGGTAGAGCAGTCGTCTGGCAATCCGGAGGTTCCTGGTTCGATTCCCGCTCCTCCCGGGCAGTGTGTCGATGTGTCCTTGAGCAAGACACTTAACCCCTAATTGCTCCCGATGAGCAGGTTGGCACCTTGCATGATTGCATCCGCTGTCTGTGTGTGAATGTGTGAGTGAATGGGTAAATGTGAGTAACAAAATGTAAAGCGCTTTGGATAAAAGCGCTATATAAAAAAGCAGCCATTTACCATTTACCATTTAGAACTAAATCGTTCTTCAGTCACTCAGTTGACTCCAACAGACCAAAAGAAGGTCCACACTATCTAGTGAAGTAGTCTAAACATTTGGCTGTACAACAAGTTCGGTCTCTAATTAGGTTTGAACCCTGGTTGAACTCACTCTGTTGAGTCTCCAACTGTCTAAATGGCAGTTGGAAGGTCATTTAGGGTTCTCAAATTGAAAATGTAGAATCTTCTAAATATTTAGGAATTTGGTTACTAACTAGTAAAGGGTTAACCTTCTGTAGTGTGGCAGTGAAAGGGTTAACCTGCTGTTGTGTGGCAGTGAAAGGGTTAACCTTCTGTGTATTGTCGCAGTGAAAGGGTTAACCGTTTGGTAGTGCGGCAGTGAAAGGGTTAACAGCCACTAAAAAGTTGAAAGTAAACATTTTCTTGTATCTAATCATGCTTTTCTACTGCCAGTAGGGAGACCATTGTACAATCAACAATTATGTCTGTATTTGATTAAGGTGACATTCTGTACATGCATGCCTCTCCTTCCACCTTGAAACCCCTCCATGCTGTGTATCATAACACACAATGGAGAAATGTCTCACTCATCACCATTGTATTTTATATGCAAAAGTGGGATGCCCTTCTTTAACTAATATGCATTGCATTTTATGAGGCTCTGCTTATGAAAGGCCCCCATGATATCTCCTCTTTGATTGCTTTTAAATACAGCACATGTCACAGTATTACAGTATCACAGTATTATTTGGTTACACATGTAAAAACTGAGCTTGGCAAAACTGGTTTTGTATATTATGCCCCATACAAATGGAATGAACTTCAGAAAACCTTGAAGTTAGAACATATGAAGATTTTAAAGTTTTGAACTCTTGATAGTTTAGAAACTTTAGATGTTGCTTGTACTTGTTTCAATTTATATACATGTTTGTTGATGTTTGACAGAATTTTGGTCGGAACTGTACTTGCTTGTCCAATGTGTCTATTGTAAAAAGGTTGCTCATGAAAAAGAGATCTCAGTCTAATGTGTTTACCTGTATAAACAAAGGACAAATAAATACTGATTCATAGAGATGCTGTGCCTGTGACGTCATCAACAGAGACTGTGTCCTTTGTTCTACAACCACAATGACAATCAACTTAACAAAAAGTACAAATGATTGGCATGTAAGAGCTGAACTTGAACAAAAATATGTATACTAATGTAGTATGAGATTGTATATTATGTTGCAGCGAAATTTCCACTAGCATTTTGGGGGCAGACTGGTTTCATTGTTTCAAAACTCAACAGCACCATCTGCTTGAACTCACGTGTAATTGTCATATCTGAAAATGACCAGCAGGGGTCAGAGGAGACCAGTGATCAAGGATTTAGTGTTGTCCACGCGGGTCGCGGGGTAAACATGGGGGAATATTTTTGTTCCTCTAGAATCACCTTTTCACCAAATACAGCAGTCCAGTAAATTTGTCATAGTGGTATTTGTACTGTGACATATTGACAGTGCACTAGTGCAGTGTCAATACCATACCCGTTACTATCATCGCACATGTTACAATGATAACCAGATATCAGGTTGTAGCCTAGTCCAAACAGTGCAAGACATAAGAGATAGATAGTCTACATAACATATTCACCAATAAGACTATTAGTAGCTTGATTATTACAGTATGACACACATTATGATCATAGCTACAGAAGAAGGTTAATTTGACTACTCATCCATATCATTAATTTACAATAAACTGAATCCCATAAGAAACTATCACACTGCCTTTGTCCCCTGCTGTTATCCCCACCCTTGTAAACAGTGACAGAAGCAGCAAATTGTAAGGACATAAATATAAGACTTGAGAGGTCTGAGGTTATTGTGCTACAGACACAGTAGTGTAGATCACTGTTAGACTGGAAGATTTAAAATGATCCCCAAATTATTCTCATATAATTTAATAAGTATCATATGAAGCCAAAGCCCTCTCAAGTCTATAAAAAAATAGACATGTTGAATAATACACTGTTGACCGGTAGTTTAACGGTGAATGTGATACATTTGTCCCATTAGCTTCCATAACAATCTGCCGAATCAGTTTTGGGGTCGTAGAAATAATCATTATGAAAATCAGGAATCACAAAAGTCTTTATTGCCAAGTAAGCTTGCACTTTGTCTTGGTCATGTATTGGTGCATCAACATTAACGGACAATTAAAGTAGAATAAAATAAAATGGAATATATAAACTAAATTAGAATATAAATACAATATAATATAATATAGGACAGGGCTGTACACTTGTGCAGGATTGTAGTAGAGTATATACACTAAATGAGATTAAAATGTGGGTTTATTGGTCTAGATCAGTGGTTCTCAACTGGTCTAGCCTCGGGACCCAACATTTTCCTTAGTCATTAAGTCACAACCCAAATTTTTGAACCACTCTGATCTATTTCAAAAAAACTTTTTTGTAGTAATACACAATCTTTCGTGCACTGTTAAAAACATGGAATAAACACAAAAAAGTGCAACAAAAGTGCAACTAGGGCCAAAAACCCAATGAAATAAAAGAATAATAAATAATATAATGCTTCTTAGCCGATTTCTTAGCTTAACATAACAGACTTAGGTTTGGGGGGACTAATGGGATAACTGGGGTTGCAACAAAAGTGCAACTAGGGCTAAAACCCCAATGAAATAAAATAATAATAATAAATAATATATGCTTCTTAGCAGACTTCTTAGCTTAACATAGACCTAAGTTCTTAGCTTAACATCCCAGGGAACTAATGGGATAACTGGGGATGTTGTTTGCTCCTGACAAGAGTCTCAAAGTCTGGGGTGATGTAAACAAAGCAACTCTGAGGTTGTGCTCAATGTCCAATCTGTTCCTCTGCGTTGTCTTCAGCTGGACCAGAGCTGAGAAGCCACTTTCACAAAGATAGGTAGTGAAAAAAAAATATATATATTTAATATATATATATATATTTTTTTTTACGCACGACCCACCAGTTGAGAAACACTGGTCTGAAGACCATGTACACCTGTAGGTCCAGGTGGATTAGGGACAGAGAGGCTGTTGTTGTTGTTGTTATGGTGATGCTGATGAGAAGCATGAGTCATGTGATCCTTCCATCTGTCTGCCGTCTCACTGCCTTTGTTTCCTCGTTACTTAAGTCACAGGAGCTTCAGATGAAGGAGCCGAACACACACACACACACACACACACACACACACACACACACACACACACACACACACACACACACACACACACACACACACACACACACACACACACACACACACACACACACACACACACACACACACACACACACACACAAATGTCCTGATTTTGTGGTGTGTATTCTCCAAATTGGTCCTAATTTTTCACATAAATGTGCTTACGCACACATACACACACAGGCATGATTTTGTGAGCGTTTAGTCTTGAAATTGGCCTGATTATTCACATACACTAGACACACACAGTGTGATTAAAACAGGATATAAGCTGTGCTGAATCATCATCTCCCAGAAGATAAATGTGTTGTTAACCAATAACAAAGGTTGTTGTTGTGGGTAAATGTGGTCATTCACTCTAATGCCTTTTAATAATTTATCTCTGTTTTCCTAAACAGATGGTTATTCAAAGGTTCCCTTCTCTGTCATGAAGGTCATCCTGTACCCAAGCAAGAGATCAGAGAGAACATGAACATTAAAAGGCCTGGGATTTGACTGTGGTGTATCATCTCACATAGAAACTGTTATGTATAATTCATTAGTAGAACCCCCCCCCCCCCCTCCTCCCGCTTCTACTCTCACATGAGTTTAATGACCTGGTTTCCACTGGAAAAAGTCACAGGGATGTTGACGTCATGGTAGCATAATGTAACAGATTAAAGATATTACGCACACAGAAATCATGTCATGAATATATTCACCCGTTGTAACTCAATATTTGTTCTTCAGCAAATGAAATTTCACCATGGAGATACATTTACAGGTGTGTGTGTGTCTCTCAGGAAAAAGCTGGCGTATTTCTTGTTTCCATAACGTTAAAATTATGAAACACCATCACTCGCCATGAAAGCTTTATTTTCACTATATTTCATGTTTGCATAACCAGAGAGCCATCACATGGCATCAACTCCCCACATGACTTGGACTCCAGACTCGTGCTACAAATTTAGCAGGGACTAGCAGAATTTAGCTTAGGGCCAGAGGCCTGGACTGGCACTGGATAAGAACAAAACAATTAAATCGTAGCCTATTGATGTTTCTTTTATCTTGGGCTTTCAATAATTCTCAGAATATAGGCTATGGCTGTCATGGCTAGTGCAGAGAACCCAAGCGCAGAACACAAGACAGGCAGGTAGTGGTTAAACCCAATAATGTATGTGTTTATTGGTGAGTCCAGGCTGATGGGGGTTTGGAGTGAGGTATGCCAGGGGAGGACTGGGCTGAGATGCAGGGCTAGAGAGGGGAGCAGAGCAGAGCTGGCTCCAGGGTGAACAGGAAGCAGGCTAGGCTGGCAGGGGGGTGCAGAGCATGCAAGAATCTTCTGTATAGCACAGAAGAAAAACAAGAATCAAGTATATACACAAAAACACTGACAAAAGGCGGTTAGGTGGCCGAGCGGAGATTGCGTTCGTCACCAGCCCCGGAGCTGAGCTGGATTTGCCTGTTCGAATCCAGCTCACAGCTCCGGGGTTGTCACCAGCTTGGCTGGCCGTCTGCACTGATACAATTGGCTGTATCAGAGGGTGGGAGAAGCTGGCGGGGTGGGTCCGGGTCGTTGTAAACAGCGACTCCTACAGTTCGGTCGGGGCGCCTGCTAAGCGCGGATTGGACGTGAGGGGGATAGTGTGGTCCTCCCACACGCTACGCCCTCTCAATGAGAATCCGCGCTGCCAGGTGAAAAGAAGCGGTGATTGGCTGGACGTGTGTCGGAGGAAGCACGTGGTAGCCTCCACTCTCCCAGATGATCTGACTGTGGGGGGGTAAGTGCGCAGCGACCAGGAAGGGACTGGGAATTGGCATACGACTAACATTGGGATGGGAGAAAAAATCGGAGGAAAATGGAGAGGAAAAAAAAAAAAAAAAAAAAAAAAACACTGACAAACAGCTACAAGAATATCAAAAACCAGGCAAAATACTGACAAAACAGTATTTAACAGTATAAGAATAAATGGCTAGAGAGCAAACTGAAGTCTACGACCTGTGGCGATGAGTGGATGAAAAACCAGAGTAGATGAACTGTTGGGTAGGCAGGTGGGTAGACTGAGCAGGTGAATTGGATGAACTATGATGAGTAGGGGAGAGGAAGATGACCAAATATGGAAACAGGAAGCTGATGCAATTAGAGAGAGAAAGAGAGAGTAGAGAAAGAGAAAAAAGAGAATGAGCGGGGGAACTGAAGGCTTAAGGTTAGTATAGAGCAGCTGGTAGGAGATTTGAAGAGTGATAGACGTAATGGGAAAGTTAAGAGTGCGGAAAGGATGAAGAGAGGAGCAGAGAAGAAGGAGACAGAGACGATAGTAATTCAGTTTGAAGATGAGGTTAGTCCGAAAGAGATATTTATAGGGTATATGGTATATAGGGTTAGGGAGTTTGTGCCGAAACCGTTGAGGTGTTACAAGTGCCAAGAGTTTGGACATATAGCCAAGTAGTGTAGGAAGGAGCAGAGATGTGCTAGATGCAGTGGGGGGCATGAATATGGGAAATGTGAACAGGGAGTGGGGCCAATGTGTTGTAATTGTGGTAAGGAGCATAGTGTAGCGTATTGGGGTTATGAGGCGATGAAACGAGAGGTAGTGGTCCAGCAGGTGAGAAGGGAAGATAGGATATCATATGCAGAGGCAGCTAGGAAGATAGGACAGGGAAAGCAAGATAAGGGACAGGGGTTTAGAGGAGGGCATTTGGCAGTAAGGGTAGTACAGGAGGATCAGGAAAAGCAAGATAGGGAACAGGGTTTTAGAAAAGGGCATTTGTCAGTAGAGGAAGTACAGGAGGAGAAAGAGAGGGGGGAGAAGTTGAATGTAGTGGCCTTTGTCAAGTCAAGTCAAGTCAGTTTTATTTATATAGCACATTTACAAATGACTAACAGCCAAACCAAAGTGCTTTACAACATGATAAAAAAAACACATACAATGCAATAAAATACACTAAAATTACAAAAAAGGTAGAGTACAGTACATATAAGAAAGCAAGGGCAAAGTGCAATAAAAAAGAGACAGGAAAATTGGGTAAAAAAGTCCAGAGTGACAGCGGACGTCATCTATAAATGCTAGGCTAGCTCTGGTCAAAGGCCAGGGAGAAGAGGTGTGTTTTGAGCAAGGATTTAAAAACCTCTAGGCTCTGGGCAGATCTTATGTGGGGGGAGGCTGTTCCAGAGCCGGGGGGCAGCAGCAGCAAAGGCTCTATCTCCCCTAGTTTTAAGCCTGGTCCTAGGCACCTCCAGCAGCAGCTGGTCAGCAGACCGTAGGGCTCTGGATGGGGTGGGGTGATGTAGGAGCTCCGCTAAGTACAGTGGAGCCAGCCCGTGTAGTGCTTTAAAAACAGTCAGTAAAAAAATAGTTTAAAATCAATACGGAAACGGACGGGGAGCCAGTGGAGAGAAGCCAGAACTGGTGTGATGTGGTCACGTTTCCTGGTACCGGAAAGCAGACGGGCAGCCGCATTTTGTAGCAGTTGCAGGCGACGGAGCAGCAACTGGTCAATGCCGACATACAATGCATTACAGTAATCCAGCCGGGTCGAGATAAAGGCATGGATCACCCGCTCCAGATCCTTCTGGGAGAGGTATGGTTTGGTCTTGGCCAGGAGTCTGAGGTGGAAAAAGCTAGTTTTAACTACCGAACTAACCTGCTTATCAAATAAAAAATGTCTGTCAAAGATTACTCCAAGGTTTCTGACAGAGGAGCGGATGTTTGAGCCCAGAGGGCGGGCATTGGCAGTAGGGTCAGGCGAATCATTACTAAATAAAATTATCTCTGTTTTGCGCTCATTTAAGTTGAGAAAGTTTGCACTCATCCATAGTTTAATGTCAGCCAGGCAATCTAACAGTGGTGTAATGTAACCTTGCCTTTTGCTTGTAGGGGTAAATAGATCTGCACATCGTCGGCAAAGCAATGGAAGGACATGTTGTGCTTTGCAATGATTGAGCGGCCTAAGGGCAACATATATAATAATAATAAAAAAATAATAATAAAAATAAAGGATGGGGCCCAGTATTGACCCCTGGGGCACCCCACAGGTAAGAGGGCAGGCTGAATAGAATAATTCTCCAAGCTGGACTGAGAAGCTCCTTTGTGGCAGGAGTAGTAAATGCAACAGCGATAGTTAGCAGTAAAACGGATAGGATAAAGTTAATAGTTAAAGTAGCAGTACAACACATGGGTATGAAGGGTTGACATGGGGGGAAGTAGTAAGAGAGTTAGAGAAGGGGGTTGTGAGTGATCAAGTAAGAGAGTTAGGGAAGGGGGTTGTGAGTGATCAAGAAGGCCAGAGTCAGCCCACAGGAGGCAATGAGTGACTCATAGATTAGGTTTGGATAGGGTGGTGATGTTAGGGATGTTTTTTTTTGTTTTTGTTATGGGGTTTATTGGTTTTTCTTTATTGTTTTATTTTATTTGCCGGGTCTTGCTTATCTGCCCAGTTGCTGGGATGTACAGTAGGTGGCGGTATGCGCCTTTTGTGGTCGTGACCCACCATTAAACCCATTGAAGAAGAAGAAGAAGAAGAACTGAAGGCGTGGCAAGATTGGAGGAGATTAGGGCTAAACAGGAGTGGGGGTCGTGACAATGGCTTCATGATTGATGCACCTTAATTTATTTGTAATATGTATTAATTAAACTATCACAAGGTCTCAACCCTTTCACTACCACACTATATAAGGTTAACCCGTGCACTACCACACTACAGACGGTTAAACGTCTGTAGTGTGGTAGTGAAAGGGTTAACCTTCTGTAGTGTGATAGTGAAAGCGTTAACCCTTTGTAATGTGGTAGTGAAAGGGTTAACCTTCTGTAGTGTGGTAGTGAAAGGGTTAACCATCTGTTGTGTGGTAGCCTTTGTAGTGTGGTAGTGAACGGGTTAATTAATTCCTATTGACCATCTAAGCCAGGGGTGTCAAACTCATTTTCACAGAGGGCCACATCAGCATTATGGTTGCCCTCAAAGTGCTTTTTATTTTTTTTACCAGAGCTCTTGGGGGCCACATCAAATGACGTGGCAGGCCACATTTGGCCCGCGGGCCATGAGTTTGACACCTATGATCTAAGCCTAAGCCATCCCATAGTCAGAGCACCTGCTTCTTATCTGCAACATATTATGGATGTAATGATTATGACATCACACTTGTCAAGTCCTCAGAAAGTAATGCAAAAGTAATACAATAAGTATAATGCATTGCTATGAAGTGCAAGTAATTATGTAACAATCATGCTACATTTAATTGAGAATAATAATTACATTTTGAAAGTAACTTCCCTAACAATTAGCCCACTCAATTGATTTGAAAATGTTTAAATGTAATTTGATAAAGAACACATTAGGACCTGTTTAGGATTTGAAACCCAAGGTTTCAGACTTATAACTCTGTCTTGAATTGGGACTTGAAACTATGACTTGGTCCCATCTCTGATTAAGGGGGTTATTAAGGGGGGTTGCGGTGTGGGGATGGACTGGGTCAAGATAGAGCAAGTGTGACGACCCTCCCCCACATTGTTGCTTGCTTACCCTGCTCTGTGTCCCTGTCTCACAGGATTGGTGGGTGGAGCTGGCAGAGCAGAGCTGGGGGAGGGTCATCAGGTTAATTGTGGCACACCTGGGTCGGTGTGTGATTGATTGATTGATTGAAAAGTTTATTAACAGATTGCAGAATTTGTACAGTACAGTACAGCTCAATACATACAATTGTTAAGAGGATGCAGACCTGAGAAAGACTTTCGTCTTGTTTCCATCAGGGTCCCCCATTTTCAATTCATCATATGACACACACGACATACAGATAGACAGTACTGCTACATCTATACATTTATGACATACCAGATTTTCAAATACAGTACTGTTTGTGATACTAAAAAAAATCCAGAAAAAGAGTGTATATACATTTGACATAGAAACTGTTTATTGGGGGAGGTTGGGTAGGTGGGGTGGGGCTGTACATTGGAGGTGGGGGGGGGGGGGGCACACTGTACATTGGAATACTGACATACATTTGACATAGAAACTGTACATTGGAGGAGGTTGGGTAGGTGGGGTGGGGTTGGGTGGGGCTGTACATTGGAATACTGACAAAGCCATGCTTGGTCTTTATTGTACAACTGGGTTAGGACATTTGTAGGGGCCAGTTTTGAATTGCAGTCTCCCGTAGGTGTTCTTTGAGAGTGTTTTTGAAGGTGGGTAGTGATTCACATTCCTTTACAGCTTTGGGTAGGGCGTTCCACATTGTTGTGGCATAATTGCGAAACGTGTTTAGTCCCTTGTTTGAGCCGAATCTGGGTTTTACATGATTTGTGGAGCTCCCTCTGGTGTTGTGATCGTGGTATTCACTGACTTTTGGGAAGTATTTTGACATGTACATGGGTACCTTGGTCGTGTAGTGTATCTTGTAGACCAGGCCCATTGCAAGTTGCTGTACTCTGTCGTCTACTCTAAGCCATCCTAGGTTGGCAAAGTGTGCAGGGGTGAGGTGGGTTCTAGGAGTCAGGTCAAGCAGTAGTCTGACTAGTTTGTTTTGAGATGTTTGTAATTTGGTTTTTAGTGCCTTTGAGGTGCTTTGGTACCATGAGGTGCAAGCATAGTCGTAGTACCCTTGAATGAGTGCTCCTGCCAGAGTCTTCAGGGTATTCTTGTTTACCAGGGAGGAGATCCGGTACAAGAATCGAGTTCGTTGATTGACTTTTTTTATTACATTGGATGCCATTTTGTCACAGGAAAGATTAGCCTCTAGGATGGAACCCAGGTAGGTAATTTCATCTTTCCTTGTGACAATATTGTCACCCACTGTAACTGAGAAGCCGTCGGTTTTGCTGAGTTTGTTATTTGAACCGAAGAGAATGGACTCTGTTTTGCCCATGTGTAATGATAGTTTGTTGTCGGCGAGCCATATGCAGATTTTGCCTAGTTCCGAGCTGAGGGTTTTTTCAACCTGTAACTTGTTCTTGTCAGAGACCAGCAGGGCTGAGTCGTCCGCAAACAGGAACAAGTTGCAGTCACAAGCTGACGACATGTCATTTGCATAAATTAGGAACAGTAGTGGTCCTAGTATGCTTCCTTGTGGAACACCACAGTTCACTGTGAGGGGGGGGGATAGTGTACCGTTTACCTCCACCATCTGTTCTCTCCCCTCCAGGTAGGATTGTATCCAGCTCACTGATAAACTTTAAAAAAATTGCTTTTAGCTTGTCAATCAAAATGGAGTGATTGACAGTGTCGAAGGCCTTTTGTAGGTCTAGCATGACCATGCCGCAGTATTTGCCCGCGTCCACCTCTTGTTTGATGTGGTCGTTCAAATAGAGAAGGCATGTGTCAGTGGAGTGGGATGTTCTGAAGCCAGATTGGAATTCGTAGATTAGATTTTTATCCGTAAGGTACTTTTCGACCTGTTCGTATACTATTTTTTCCATGACTTTCGAGATGGATGTAAGGATAGAAACAGGGCGGTAGTTGCCTGGGTCTAATTTGCTGCCCTTTTTGTGCAGGGGTGTTACTCTCGCTATTTTGAAGTCCTTGGGGACGTGTCCCTGTTTTATGGAGAGGTTTATTATGTGTGTGATGACTGGGGTGATGGCGGCTGCTGAGTCTCTGAGGAATTTGGAGGGGATGTTGTCATGGCCAGTGGCCTTGTTCGGTTGGAGGGCGCTCAGTTTATTGAGTACCTCATCTGTCGTTACCATTTCCAGTTTGAAATCGTCTTTGTGGACGCTTAGGTTCTTGTAGTATGCTACTATGTGTTCTACCCCATACTGCCCTGAGTGGGAGGGTAGTTTGTTTACCAGTGTTGTGGCTATGTTTGTGAAGAAAGTGTTTAAGTAATTGGCTACATCCAGTTTGTCTGTGATGAGCGTGTTGTCCGTCTTTATGTTTATGTTTGAGAACCTGGTTTTAAGTTTTTTACTGCAGCCTAGTTGATTATTGAGTAATTTCCAAAGTTCACATGGTTTATTTTTGTTTTCCTCAGTTTTGTCATGGAGTTTACGTAATTTCTTAGTCTGTTTCTTTCTAGTTTGAGTTCAGTCACGTGGGCTTGGAGTTCACTGCTCGTGCTTTTGGTAAGCTTTGACTGACTTTTATGAAATTCAGAGCATTTTTTGTCTCTGGCTTTCATAGCGGTCAGTATTTCAGTGTGCATCCACGGCTCAGCGCGATTTTTTACCCTGGTGGTTCTTAGGGGGGCCATGTTGTTTAGTATTGTTGAGAATTTGGTTTTGAAGCCAAGCCAGGTTTCTTCAGCCAGTGTACCATTGAGTTCATCTGACCAGTCCAGGCTCTTCAGTTCAAGGTTAAAGGCCTCGCTAGAGTAGGTTTTGAGGTCTCTAGATGTGACCGTTTTGTGACAGCCAGCCTTTTGCTTTAGCTTTTTGCGGGAACAGAATATCATATAATGATCACTTAACCCGCATGCTATAACCCCTTTATTGGAGATCATGGACTTGTCGGAGGTCAGGATGAGGTCAATGGTAGTCTGGGTTGATTCACACACCCTTGTGGGTTGGGTGATTAGCTGGCTGAGTCCGTGCAGATCACAAAGCCTACTGAAGGCCTTGAAGACGGGTGCTGCTTTACGTAGCATGTCCGTGTTCCAGTCCCCAATAAGGATTTTTTCTACGCCCTCCACCCCAGTTAAGCACCCATCAAGTGTGTCATAAAAGCCACTCTGTTCTGGTGGTCTATAGATTGTGCCTATTAGTACTGATTTTGCCCTTTCAAATAAGATTTCAATCCATACAGTTTCAATCTCGTCATGGTTAAGGTCAGTACGGTTGCTGAATTTGGTATCTTTGTGTATATACACACAGACACCACCTCCATACTGGTTCCTATCCCTCCTGACGATTGAATAGTCCTCGATTTCTATCTCTGGATCCTGAACAGATGAGTCAAGTTTTGTTTCTGTGAAACATAATATATTAGCCTGTGTAGTCTCTCTCTCTCCACCTGTGTTGTTCCTTTTGTTTGTTTGGACACTTGCTTTTGTTTTTACACTTACAACATACACTACCTGGGTTAACCTTCTGTAGTGCGGCAGTGAAAGAGTTAAAGGTGCTATAGATAACATTTTTATTCTGAGTAATCATTTAGGAAAAAAATAAAGGAAAAAAATACATCCACAGAGCTTATTAGAAAGGTGCGGAATAAAAGTATTGCTTTTCCCCCGATTTTTTTTTTATGAATTAATTTATCATTAAAACCTTTTTTTGTGGGTCAAAATGAATGTTGTTGTTGACATGTTGCATGCATGTATCCTCTTCCTACTTCCCAAGACAGGGTTTCTCCCTGGCTCCAGTTTTATTTTGTATAAAATCACTTTATTTGGTGTTGGGGGTGTGAGGATGGCTGGTTTAAGCAGCTACACCTGCCCTGGGGAGAGGCTAATTAGATCTGGGAGCAGGTGTGGATGCACACCTGTTGTACATTGACTTAATCAAAGAACAAGGGTTAAATCTCTCTCTCTCTCTCTCTCTCTCTCTCTCTCTCTCTCTCTCTCTCTCTCTCTCTCTCTCTCTCATCTCTTCTCTCTCTCTCTCTCTCTCTCTCTCTTCTCTCTCTCTCTCTCTCTCTCTCTCTCTCTCTCTCTCTCTCTCTCTCTCTCTCTCATCTCTCTCTCTCTCTTCACACACACACACAAAAGATAAGAGCTCTGTCTAGACAGCAAGTTACGTCTGCTCTGGCTTTTAACATCACTAATCTGCTGTTTTCACCGCCCTCTCTGCCTGTGTCCCTGAGAGCGTGAGAGCGGCAGGGTCAACTGCCACAGGGTTCATTACCATTTTGCTTTATTTATCATGTAACTAACCAGTGATGGAAGAAGCCAGCTTGTACAGATCCAAACCCTTAAGTGATCATAATGTGGCGCCTGCTGGCCGCAAGTGGCACTTCCTCAATACATTTCCCATGAGCGTCTTTACTCTGTATGTATACATCTGTGTGCTTTTCTTTTTGCATGCACACTTTCTGCTTTTAATTACCAGATAAATTACATGTCATTTTAAAGTGATTGGTCTGGTGTGACCAGCTTCTTTGTGCACAGAATGCGGGATCATTTCTGCAACAATGGAAAAAGAAATACACAACCACTTCAACCACCAAGAAACCCAAGAATTCACTCTGCAGACAAAAAGAAAGCAACAAGCAACGGAGCAAAGGCGCTCAGGAGAAATGTATTGAAAACATAGAGACAGTACCGCTTGCAGCCAACAGAAGCCACAATTACACATTATGGCTTTAATGGGAGCATGTCTATGTTCCCCGGGTCCTATGTTCCCCGCTTGATTGATTGATTGATTGAACATTTTAGACCACCAGCCCTGATTCCAAACTCTAACCTTAACCTCCTCATATTTTTAGTACAAAGAATAATTACATTTGGAATACATTAACCTCTCAAATTAAAGGGACAGTTTGGATTTTGTGTAGTGTACAACCATTAGTCGACTTGACGAGACCCGTGGTGGAAATTCTGGCTGTGTTTAACCATCCACAACAAAATACAAGAGTATAGTGTATTTTCTATGCTTGTTTCTTCTCTCAGACCAAGTCAAAGTCAAAGTCAGCTTTATTGTCGCTTCTCATAATGTGCAAGACATACAGCGAAGTGACATTTTGTTTCCCCTTTCCCACGGTGTATATAAAAAAGATCTAATATAAACATAAAGTAACATATAGGACACTATAAACATAAGTAACATATGGGACACGACGTACATATACTATACAGGACTATATATACAGTATAAACAGTGGCTAAACATTTTTATGATTGAAATAAATATAGGAGGTAAAAGAGAACTTAGTGCAAATCTTTTTTTTTTAGCAGCAGTGGTACATAGTAAGTATAACTGATAAATAATGGCAGTAGAGTGCAATCGTGGCAGTAAAGTGGCAGTGAGATGATAGATATGGCAGTAAACTAAAATAAATAATGGCAGTAAAGTAAAGTGGCAGTGTGTGTCTGTGTGTGTGTCGGGGGGGGGGGGTTAGTCCAGGGGGTTAGTCCACCTTCTGTGGTGGTCGAGTGAGAGCGGTGGGGGGGGGGGGGGGGGGGGGGGGGGGGAAGAGTTCAGCTTCCTGACAGCCTGGTGTATAAAGCTGTCTTTTAGTCTGCTGGTCCTGGCTCAGAGGCTCCTCATGAAAAAACATAGTGAGGGGTGGGTGATTTGGGTCTTGCGGCAGGATGCTGTGCAGCCGCCGTACCACGCGGTTATGCAGCTGGTCAGGAGGCTCTCGATGGTGCCCCGGTAGAAGGAGCACAGGATGGGCACTGAGGCTCCAGCTCTTCTCAGTTTGCGGAGGAAGTAGAGGCGCTGTTGAGCTTTCTTCGCCAGGGATGCGGTGTTGGTGCTCCAGGAGAGGTCCTCTGTGATGTGCACACCCAGGAATTTGGTGCTGCTCACTCTCTCCACCACTGCACCATTGATGGTCTGTGGAGGGTGCTGGGTGTGCGCTCTCCGGAAGTCGATGTGATATATTGGAAGACATTTTGTGTCTTGAAGAAGCCATGCAGTGTATTGTTACGCACTGGGGCGAGCTAGAGAGAAGGAACAAGCATTGGGAATACATGAGGACTGTTGTATTCTGTTGTGAAATACAATAGCATTTTATATATTTTATAACAGTAATATTCTGTTACAGAAATACTAATGAGTATGAGTACATTTGATATTGAGTACTTTACTGGCCAGTTTAAAAAACCATACCAATTAATGTAAAAGGAATATTGGATTCCCTTTAAGCTAAAAGAAGTTGGTGGTCCAGTTATTGTTGCGTGGGAAGTTTAAAGTTGGCTGGGTCAAAGTTAAAAGGTATAGCAAATCATCTTTATGTACTGATTGCATTTCAACCCTTTTATTCAAAGTTTAACTAATATTTGCAATGCAATGTTATAGATAAAGCGAGTGGAATGGAACTACTCAAGTAAACACCTTACATTTTTACTTAAAATACAGAATGTAAGTAAAAAATATATATATATACATAATATCTTTCCCCGGTGTATGTATTGTACCAAGAGAACATTCTATACCCACAAGGAGGCTGGATAATTGTAATTAACTCCAATATGACCATGACCTGATGGGATGGAATGAAACACATCATTCACAACAAGCTTACATGTTGTGTTTCAGTTTGTGTGACTACTTTATGGCAAGATCTCTAGTTTTATATGATACCACTACTTTACCGCTAGCTTAAAGAAATGTGCCTGCTAGAGCCTGTGAAAGACAGCTGATCAACTGCAGAATGGAAATTGTTCCTGTACTATATGCCTTATTCAATTCTCTCAACTCAAAGAGATGGATGATAAGAACATTCCTGTTCCTGAGGGGGAATTACATCGTTCCCGTTGACAGCACCAGATCTGCGATAGGATAGAAATATACTGTACAAATGTGGAAGATGTGTCACACTCACACCCGATGAAGGTTGATACTGAGACATGGTGAATAAATACCACAAGGAGAAATTAGTGTGCGCCTGTTCTTCTGCTTTTGAAGATGTTACCCTCCCATACAAAAATGATCGGAAAACTATAGCATCCCTGTGTCCCGCGTCCCCGTCCCCCCCCCCCCACACACACACACAAATGACTATAGATATACTACAGTCAATCACTATAACACCACTCAAATTAAAAATTATTATGTTATGTCCATGGCCTAAGCCAGTTCAATCAATGTATCTGAACATGAGCTACTCTCACCCAAAGCCAAAAACCAGAGAAGTAAGACTCAAACTTGTGATGTCATCAAGTACTGTATACGTCTGGAGCTGCTCCATTGACAATGAATGATTGAGACTGATTTTGTGGAGCCCCAGAATGTTTGTTTTCTTTTTTAAATCCAAATGAGCATTATTCTATACTAGTGTTCTCAGCCAGGGCCATACAATTTTTTGTATTCTTCAATTACACATAAACTACAAGGTATGTGCTGTTCTGTAAGTACAGAGTAACAACAGGGGGCGGGCTCGATTATGACGTTTACACTGTTATCCTGTATGTGCTGTTCTCCTGTGGCTGGGAAGAGGTGTAAGCACTCATCTACATGTTTTACTGTAACAGAGAAAATACATTCCAGATGAATGAAAACAAATGGAAGCCGTCATTAAGACTAGTGTTAGCTACATTAGCAGTTTTGCTGTGTGGCAGTTAACCAGACCACAAGATACTCCTGCATTTTATATTCTGCACTGGGGTCAGAATCTACGGGGAGAAACTTGTATCTATGGGTATGATCACTTGTTTTGCTGTCACAGAGAAAATCAATTCCAGACGAGTAAAAACAAATAGAAACAAATGGCAAAAAAAGTGTATTGAGTACATAGCAATATACATTTGAATGGGACATACACACTAATGAATAAGGGTTCATATCTGTACCTTAATCTAGTCAACTATGTGCCTTCTAGAATATTGCGATTAGTGCTGTCAGGCGATTAAAAAAAATTAATCTAATTAATTACAGGATTTGTAATTAATTAATCTAATTAATCACATTTTAATCGCATAACCATTTTATGCCTGATATTCTATATTCTATAATCATATTTCAAATTGCATGTGTCCAGATGGCAGAATTCAGTACTGTATCTACAAAACCTTCTGTTTAATCATCTTCCATCTATTAATTTGCTTAGATTTTTCAGGTCTGGTCAATTTGAGCATGGTGTTATTCACAGTCAAAGATAAAAAAAATGTATTGATATTCTCATTTGGTTCATTACAATTGACTCAAAATAAATGTTTCATTCAATCAATCACCGTGCAGATTGATTGATTGAATGAAAATGTTATTAACAGATTGCAGAATGGGTACAATACAGTACGGCTCAATACACACAATTGTTAAGGGGATGCAGGCCAGAGAAAAACTTTCGTCTTGTTTACATCAGGGTCCCCCATTTTCAATTCATAATGAATTGTAAGTAAGGGTGCAACTTGCACCGTGCAATCCATTCTTTGTGGATCTAGCCCACAGTATTTCTGACACTGGGAATACATTCCCTGAGATTCATAGATGTCCTTAGAATCAGATACCAAGAACATGCAAATGGTCCATATTAAAAAAAAGTCTGTAAATGTGTATTCTACATTCTTATGAAATGAATGAGATACAAAAAAAAATTATAAAAAAAAAAAAAAAAAATTGTAATTAATTTTGAGTTAATTTTCATAACGCGATAATTTGCTGTGTAATTAATTAATCTAATTAACGCGATAAACTGACAGCCCTAATTGCGATCATCTACTACTGGTCTATTGAAGGTTCCAAACCACAGCCTAAAGATAATCAGGGATGCAGCCTTCGCAAACTATGCACCAAATGTATGGAACACACTACCTATGGACATTAGGGAAGCTATATATCTAAATATTTAAAAAAGATAAGCTAAAAACGTACCTCTTCACCATAGCCTTTTAATACACTCTGTTGCTGATTGTACTGTAAATTGCACTATTTTACTCTGTCCATTCTATTTTACTCTTTTATTAATTTTATTACAGGTTCTAAACTGTCAGGTATTGAACTGTGTGGGTATCAAGCAGGAAGAAAGACTGTCAGGTTTTCAAAACTGTGTGGGGACACAGGTCTAGAACTGTGCCCTGCGAGAGGGAACTGCGCCCTGAGAGAGGGAACTGCGAGGTTTGCCCTGAAAGGGAGGTTCGAAGGGTCAAAGTGGGTATCAAACAGGAAGGAATACTGTCAGATTCTAAACTGTGGATATCAAACAAGGAAGGTAAAGACGGTTTTAAACTGTTAAACAGTCATTCAGAACTATTTTATTGCACTGCACTATTGCATCATTTTACTCTGTCCATTCTATTTTACTTTTTATTACAGGTTCTAAACTGTCCGGTATTAAACTGTGTGGGTATCAAGCAGGAAGAAAGACTATCAGGCTTTAAAACTGTGTGAGGGACCCAGGCCTATAGAACTGCGCCTTGAGAGAGGGAACTGCGCCCTGAGAGGGAGGTTTGCCCTGAGAGGGAGGTTCGAAGGGTCAAATTGGGTATCAAACAGGAAGGAAGAGTGTCAGGTTTTAAACTATGGATACCAAACAGGGAAGGTAAAGATGACTTTAAACTGTTAAACAGTAATCCAGAACTATTTTATGCACTACTGCACTATTGCACAATTTTACTCTGTATATTCTATTTGACTCTTTTTATTATTGTCTATTTTAAAAACTGCAATAGAATCAAACCATAAACAATGTGGCCTATTGTTGTGAAGCAGTTTGAGCTGCAATCTTTGTATGAAAGGGGCTATACAAATAAAGTTTATTATTATTATTATTATTATTAGTACCCTGAGAAACTGTTTCTACCCATAGATGCTGACTCCAGTGCAAAATATCAAATGCAGAAGTAACTAGTGGTCTGGTTAACTGGCACACAGCAAGAACTGTTAACGTAGGTAACACTAGTGTTCTGGAACTTATGTTCTCTGTGACAGCAAAACATGTTCAAGTTTCAACCTCAAGTTTTGTTTTATTTGTCACATATAATGTACATTACAGTGAACAAATTTCTTTCTGTATGATCCCCCTGAGATTGTGCTTCATACAGTAAAAAGTTAAAAGAATAAAGGCCAAACACTATACAAAATATACAATATACAAACGAAAGTACATCCTAAAGTACAAAGTGAAGTACAAAATGCAAACCATAAAGTACAAATGCAAGCTTTTTAAAATGCAAAAAAATGCAAGAATGAGGTAGGGATGTCGTGCAAATCTTTTTGTAATAAATATGTTGTAGTGTTGAAAAGTTAAAGTGTCTAAAGTGAATGTTAATGTGAGTGTTTAAAGTGAGTGTGTGCATGTTGATGTGTGTGCAATGAGTGTAGATGGATGGGTTAGTGTTGCATAGAGTCATTGAGCATCCTGATGACCTGGGGATAGAAGCTCCTTTTGAGTCTCTCTGTACTGGCCATGAGACTCCGGTAGCGCTTGCCTGACCGCAGCAGTGCAAAGAGGATCCGCCCCTTCATGACAAAAGAAGCCACCCAACTCCTCATCCAATCAACAGTCATCTCCCAGCTCGACTACTGCAATGCAATGCACTACTTGCTGGCCTTCCGACCACTGCCAGCAAGCCTCTTCAACTCATTCAGAACGCAGGTGCCTGCCTGATCTCAAACCTACCGAAGCCAGCCCATGTCACCTCACTTCTTAGGGACCTGCACTGGCTCCCCATTGCCGCACAAATCCGCTTCAAGGCCCTCGACCTGGCATGTCATGCGGTGAAGGGAACAGCTCCCGCTTACCTCCGGTCAATGGTCTCTAACTACACACCCTCAAGACCCCTAGTCCCTATACACTCTGCATCTTCTGGCCACCTCAGACCCACTCCTATCCGAGCTCCGGGAGGGTCATCAAAGAGAAGCCACCTATTCTCGGTCCTTGCCCCACAATGGTGGAACGAACTTCCCACCACAGTTAGGACAGCCGAAACCCGACCAATCTTTCGCCATCGACTAATGACACACTTCTTCAATCAATATCTGAAATGAAAAAATACATAAAAATAACCTTCTTACTGTCATACACTCTTCTTCCTAATATACTAACATACACTCAACACTGTAGCACTCAAGTCTGAACACTTTGATGCACATTGTAAAGGGCATCAACAGGGGGAATGAGGCGATCGGAATCACCATAGAATTATAGAATCTTTATCCATATTTCATTAGTAATGTAGCCTGATCATTTCCTCCCTGTAGAGACAACTAGAGTCAATTGTCTCTCTTGCACTAGTGTCAGGTTGAAACATTCCTAAGAACATAATTCATTTTAGGTGACGTTTAGGTCAGGGGCGTTTTTAGGGTTAGAAAACATTGGGGGCTTCAGAAATACGCAATTTTAGAGTAATTAGAGATGAATACTGAATAACTAGAATCATTCAAGGTTCTCAAAGTGAGGTCCAGGTCCATGAGAGGGATATGGGCAGTCCCCATAGAAAATTCAAAGTTAACAGGACCAAATCATCAGTTTCTTATTTATTTATTTAACCTTTATTTAGCCAGATAAAACATTGATCTGGTCCAAGAAGCCCCAACAGGAGTACAAATATAGATATATACACATATATATATATAATATATATACATATACTGTACATACATACACACATATACACCAATAACAAAATAAAAACACAGTTAAGAATCATACACATAAGCAAATAAACAAACAAACAAACATATGCACAGCCTATGTACAAAAGAAATAAACAGTTCATCTCTAGCCTTTACAGTTTTCTTCAATTGCATAAACACTCAAATCAAAAGTATTACACAATTATCAAAACCTTACACTCAAGGAGCAAAATATAGGCCCAGATTTGCACCCCTACAATGTCAGCCTCACACTTTTTGCAAAACAATACACACAGTGATTTGCAAAACACTAAACACACTTGCATTACATTAGACACAGAATGTCAAATTACCACACATATGAGCCAATTGGTTAAACACAGCCATCAGATGCACAAACACACCATTGCTTAATTGTAGATACACCAATCAGGTTTAAGCACTATAAAAATGCAGCAGGTGAGTTCACCTGTCTTCAACCAAAATGGAAGGAGAGTGAAGTACTGTACACAGAGAACGTGAAAATATACAATACATTCACCAAACACTACACAAGACAACCAATGATGCAGACTGATGAAAATATACATTTTCTCCCATTTTCCCAAATCAGTCAAAATGGAGAATCACAACAAAAAATTATCTTGCCAGGTCCAGCTAGGCAAAGAGATAATGTCTAGTATTTTCTGTTTAAGTTTTTTCAAAAACAAAATTGTTTTACTGTAATTTTAACCTGTACTGGATACAGTATTTTATGTTTGTCTGATATTTGCTGAGCTTACAGTGTTATGCACATAGTAGCATGAAAACTGGGACATGTATTGTTGTGATTCTCCATGTTGAAATGTTGACTGATTTGGTTATATGGAGAGAACATTTATATTTTCATCAGTCTGCATCATTGATTTGGGTAGGCCTATATGGAGAGAACATTTTATTTTTTTCATCAGTCTGCATCATTGATTTGGGTATATGTAGATAAATAAATTATATTTTCATCAGTCTACAGAATTGGTCTTGTGTAGTGTTTGGTGAATTTATTGTATATTTGCACATTCTCTGCGTACTTCACTTACAGTACTCTAATCACTGAGAAGTAGAATTGCTAAATGTGTTTTAGGTTAAGCACAGCAGTGTGTGTAACTGGTTCAAACAGAATTAAGTCATATGAAACGTGTGTTTCATATGGTAACAAAATGTAGTTTTTATAAATTAGTGTATGGTTTTGACAAGTGTTTAATTTAGCAAAGGATCTGAGGTGATAATTGTGTGTGTGGTTGTGCTAATTGTGTGTTTTGAAACACCGGGCCCCGTTTTCAAAATCGTGCTTAGGCAATCGAAAAAAAACTGTATTGTGTGTTTCATTATATACATATGTTTCAGTCTTCTCATAAAAAAATATTAGATTTTTGGGTCTTTTCCTGCCTTTGGTCCGCTTTGCATTCACATCTCAAATGAACCGCAGCAGGGTTCACTTGCAAGAGTGAATGAGCTTTCACACCACCCCAAACCAACCGGACTATCCGAGGAAATGAACCAGGGTTCGATTAAAGCTTATTATAGGACACTGGACATGGGTATGGATGGCTCCAGGTGCTGCTGCATTAAAGTGCACATCTTCAATATCTGTACTATTTAAAAGCACAGTGCAGGACACACTCAAAGGTTATCGCACCTCAGAGATGGCAGTGGACATGTATGACAGGACAAAGGCCATATGTAATGGCCTTTGGATTGAGGAACATACTACCAGCCAAAGGAGGAAGCAGAAAAGGATGGACGAGTATGTAGTTGAGTCATCTTGTGGCACAAGCTCAGACCTCAGCTGAGACAGAGACTGTTCTATCCAGTCGTCGACAGAATGCTGCAAGAGCTTGAGAGCAGGTTCTCATGAGTTGGATAACCTGTGTTATCCAGCCTCAGACCAGTTTCTCTCAGTGGAATTGCTGCAACCCCTCGCCACACATTACAATATCCAACTATTGCCAGAGGAGATCACAGTTGCAAAGTGTTTCCTGGTCAGGACATGCAGAGATGCAGTCCCTACTATCCAAAGTGTCTTTTCCCTCCTGGATGATGTATTATTTTTGTTCTGTTTTTTGTTTTGCCATAGTTTGTCTCTCCTGCCCATGTAAAGCGTCTTTGAGCACCTGGAAAAGCGCTATATAAAATAGATGTATTATTATTATTATTATTATTATTATTATTATTATTATTATTATTATTATTATTATTATTATTATTATTATTATTATTATTATTATTATTATTATTATTATTATTATTATTATTATTATTATTATTATTATTATTATTATTATTATTATTATTATTATTATTATTATTATTATTATTATTATTCAGCACAGACAATGGGGATGCTGACATTAAAAAAAAGTAAAAAAAAAAAAAAAAAAAAATGTAAACAATTTTTATTTATTTTTTTAGATCCGGGGCTAGGAGAAAAACATCCGGGGCTAAAGCCC
Source organism: Notolepis coatsorum (assembly GCF_963971535.1). Taxonomy (NCBI): domain Eukaryota; kingdom Metazoa; phylum Chordata; class Actinopteri; order Aulopiformes; family Paralepididae; genus Notolepis; species Notolepis coatsorum. Next base: position 27,529,207 of record NC_140184.1, read on the forward strand.
CGGAAGCCCAGGGCCCTGTTTCTTGTACCTGGATAACTGAGTTAGCCGGATAACTTTAACTGGATAACTGAGTTAGCCGGACTTTCCGGTTCTATGTACGTGGATTTTCCAAATCACCATGACAACAGATCCAAAAGTTTGAGCCTGGTCGAAAGCAGAGTTCAAGTTCAAGTTAGCCGGATCACGCAGAGCCACGCCGCCGCAAAGAAAGTGACAGCCCGTTTCCTGAAACTATTCCCACAGTCTACGATCTGCATTATACCATTCTGAATTACGTTTTTGTGCTCCATTCTTCCAGAGGGGGCTTTTGAAATGTAAAATAGACCCAAAATGCTGATACTAAATTCACTTTGTCCTAAATAATGCACGTTATATATACCGTGGCGACGGTGGCGCTCGCTCGTGCGATGTACACATTATGTGGTTATTTTAATTGTAACTGGGATTAAGATGTCTGATGAGATGCGCTGTTTGACGGATTTGAGAAATTGAATGAGCCGTTGACGTCACATTAATGAATGAGGATAAAGAGATAAACTTCATTCAAAACAAAGGATATTCTAAACACGGGTCTCTCGTTCATTAATGTATAAACAATGAATTTATCCCATCTGGCACAGTGGTGCAGCGGTAGTGCTCAAGCCTGCCAACCCAGCGACCGGGGTTCAAAATCCGGTGTTTCCAATATGATTTTTTTGAATATAATATTAATGATTATACGCCAAAGTAGCCTGGTTTTAAGTTAAAATATTATAAATCTACATGCATTGAGGATGTCATTCTTTATATAGCTCTCAACGTGCACCAAATTGAATTATTCCTATATTGCAAAAAGAAGGAGACGACTAGGTCGTCTGTGTGAAAGTCAAAAGAACAACCCGTTAGACCACATTGGAGATAAGTTAAAGATTGACTATACATCAATCAATGGGTAAGAGAGCCGTATCGTAATTCTGTATAACAGTTAACTAATTATTTTCGCTAGCAAGATCTCATTTGATTATTCAATCCAGCAGGCAAGTTTAAAGAAATATAATCTGATTGATTGAGGTAATGAGGGACTTAAAATTAGCCTATAGATAACGCATTTAACTTGTCGGCGAGGCGATTGAGCCGTATTGCAATCTGTCAATAAAGTCTTAAATCAATTAATCAATCAATGCCGTTAGAGAATCAGGATCTCTGCCATCGATACGTGCTGGCTTTTCACCTAAAGCGGCCGCGCGCATTTAGCCTGAGTCGCAAGTCTGGCTTGAGTTAACGAGACTGAATCCACCTTCGTGGAACAGGAAAATCCCGGCTTCAAACATCGGGTTAACTGAAGCTGGATAATGACATCTTGATCGACTTAGTTGAACCACGTACAAGAAACAGGGCCCAGGGCTAACGACGCCACTGGTTTAGGTGACGTCTGAAATGTATTTGTTGGCGTAAAGTTGTTGGTTGTAAAGTTGTCATAAAATATGAAAGGATTAAAATGGAATATGATGATTGAAAGAAGTCATTTGTGGAGCCTATTTTATATGCACAACCCATAATGCAACACTCTTTCAAGTGACTCTCACTGTTAGAGCTCCATTCAAAAAGAAAATGTGTTGTTGTCAGAACGTCACTATGTGTACATACACGTACGTACAGGTACAAACCAAAGCACATTCTCACAGGATTAATATGTGAGTTGGGTAATTTACCATATATTTGAGAAGGACACTTAATTTCCACTGTGAAATGTAGTCACACATTTAATCCATTATCAGAATCAAAAGGTCACCACAGACACTGTTCTCCATTAAGAAGCAAACTGCACAGTTTATATAGCAACCTTGTAAGCCTCCAGCATGTGAAGGTGAAGGTGTGATACATTTGAGTGGCACATGTTTTTAATGGTTCACTTCACTTAATCATGCAGAAGGATACAATGATGACTTTGAAGAAGTGTTTGGGAAATCACCTCTGAAAAGTAGAATGAGTCATCTTCTGCTTCTTCTTATGGACAACAGCAGAAAAGAGAGGAGTGGCAGCTTCCTCCTTGTCCTCCTCACTGACATCTTCATTAGACACAAGAAGAAAAACAAGAAGAGCAAAACATTTATAAATACAATTAATAATTTGTAGATAATAGGAATAAGGAATATCTAATAAGAAATAAAGTGTAATGTTAGGTTTTGTTGTGGTAAATGTTTGTTTTGGTAAGAATAAAAATAAATAACGAATTCTACTTTAGTATATATTATTGTATACTATTCAATCATGTTTTATTACATTTTCTTACTGTCTGTTCAAAGGTGCATTTTATAAAAAGAATTACGGCACTTCATCCATATACAGTACATACAGTATATACCCTACTGATTCATGCAAGGAAGTTACACCATAAGTTCCGGGAAATGACATGGTAAATGTCGGGAAGTTACTGAATAAATACATATATATAAGGTATATCTATATAAGGTATATACTGTATGCATAGACAGAACAGTGTTATCTGGTCTGGGCAGGTGTGTAGCGAAATATGTACAGAAAAATTTAGTCAGGTGTGCAGAAACGTGTATTTGCCTCTCTCTCCTGTGTGATTTCAGGGAATATGGAACAGGTTGATTAACTTTGTAAATCAGACAGTTCCTTATATAGCAGAGACTTCCCCAGTTAGCTTCCACAGCGTTTTTCTGCTGGTCATTAGTACTACAATGCAAGCTGTTGTTGCTCAAGTCAAGTCAAGTCAAGAGTTTTATTTGTCACGGCATACAAGGCATACAGTGAAATACAGGTGGTCATGCCCGCAGCGATTGTGCAATAATACAAGTAATAAGAGTAATAAGACATAACAGGTATAATGTACATAAAAGTTTTTTTAAATGCATGGTAAAAGACATGCTAAGGTCCTGCGATGTGCAATAGTGAGGCACTTGGTCTTATGTACACTACTATACTATACAATATACAGTTATACTATATATCCTTATGCTATCTTGCTATATCCATCTATAGGGAGGTGTAGTCTGACGTCACTGGTTGTTCCACCCGTATAGGGTTTTATCATTGGGAAAATGGATTATCAGCTATTGTAACAATTCTGGATGAATAAGCACAGAAAGGTACAACATGCCAATGTTAATTCTTTATTTGTTTTAAAGGAGACAATCTAGAAATGGGCAATGGGGAAATGCATTGTGTTCCAAAGAGGGTGGAACACGAAAAACGGCAATGACTTAACCACTACACCTCCCTATTACTATACAAGAACCACTCCCATTCTTTTTTTAAAGTGACCTTTCCATTGTGTAAAGTGACCATTGAGTGTGAGCGTGTGCAGCATGTGTGTGTGTGTGTGTGTGTGTGTGTGTGTGTGTGTGTGTGTGTGTGTGTGTGCGTGCTAAAGTGACTGTTAGTGTGTGAGCGTATACAGTATGTGTGTTGTGTGTGTGCTCATGTGTGCTTGTGTGTGGAGAGTTCAGTGTTCAAGACTCTGATGGCCTGGGGGAAGAAGCTGAGCCGAAGTCTCTCTGTTGCTGGTGTGCGCAGGTGTTTTCCTGACCGCAGCAGCTTGAAGAGGCTGTTGTTGGGGTGGTGGGGGTCTTTCATTATTCTGAAGGCTCTGGATTTGCACCTCTTGTTATATAAGTCCTGCAGGGGTGGTAGTGCAATACCCGTAGTACGCTCAGCTGAGCGCACCACTCTCTGTAGGGCCTTCTTGTCCTGTGCCTTGCTGTTTCCATACCAGGCAGTGATGTTTTCAGTCAAGATGCTCTCTACAGCTCCGGAGTAGAAGGACTGGAGTATCTTCCCCGATACTCTGAACTTCCTTAACTATCTCAGGTGGTAGAGGCGCTGCTTCGCCTTTTTTACGACTGAGTCTATGTGTGTTGTCCATGTCAGGTCCTCTGAGATGTGGACCCCAGGTACTTAAAGCTGCTCACCCTGTCCACGGTAGCCCCGTTTATCCACAGTGGTGTGTGTGTCCCCTGCTGTGTTCTCCTAAAATCCATGATCAGCTCCTTGGTTTTACCAATGTTCAGGAGCAGGCTGTTGTCCTGACACCAGCGTGCCAGTACATCAACCTCCTCCCGGTAGGCCTTCTCGTCGGTGTCAGAGATCAGCCCCACCACCACTGTGTCGTCCGCAAACTTCACTATGGAGTTGGAGCTAAACCTGGCCACACAGTCATGTGTGTACAGTGAATACAGCAGGGGGCTGAGAACACAGCCCTGGGGGGACCCGATACTCAGGGTGATGGTGTTGGAGGTCTGACCCCCCACCCTGACCACCTGAGGCCTTTCACTCAGAAAGTCCAGTATCCAGGCGCTCAGAGCGGAGCTCAGACCCAGCTCAATCAGCTTGTCCACCTGTCTGGTGGGGACTATGGTGTTGAACGCTGAGCTATAGTCAATGAACAACAGTCTCACATAGCCCCCCTTCTGGCTGTCTAGGTGAGAGAGGGTGTTGTGTAGTACCTGAGAGACCGCGTTGTCAGTGGACCTGTTTGACCTGTATGCAAATTGCAAAGGGTCCATATCACTGGGGAGGGAGGCACAAATGTAATCCTTAACCAGCCTCTCAAAAGATTTCATGACCACAGAGGTGAGTGCCACCGGTCTGTATTCATTAAGGCCTGCTGGAGAGGATTTGTCACGGTAAGATTAGAGATGCGCATTTACTACCAGTTCCTCTATAAACAGCCCCTTTAAAACATTTATTAAAAAAATAATAAAACACTGCTTGTACAGGGTCAGTAAAGGGTTGAGATGTCCCATGCAGTGGTCAGTGAGTGACATCACAGGACCATGCTGAATGTTTCCAGCCCCTGTGAATGGGTCCACCCCAACCCTGCTCCTTCCCTCAGTATAGGCTATTATAGTTTGGTGGGCTGGTGACTTTCCTCAGATACACATTAAGGACCAGCTATCTAAAGCACATACATGTTATCATTATCTTCTTCTTCTGATAGAGAATTGTAGAGTTATGTTATCAATGTTGTATCAAATATTCGGGATTGTTTGACTAGCTGGACTGTCTTAGACCAGAGGAATATCCAGCATTTGGTGTTATACAACCGGTGTTGGTTGGGGGAAGCTACTCTGAGAGCATAGTTTTGTAAGCTAACAATTACTTCACACTGGAAGAAGTTGAACAACAGCAAAGATACCCTCAGAAATATCGTGAAAAAAGTAGTCCAAGCTACTTTATAAAAATGTACATCTGCAATTTTTTTTAAATCCTGAACTGGCACATGTTTAGACCATTATACCTACCAATTGCATATCATTATCTCTGTCAGAGTGGGATATCTTGCACGAGAGGGAGAGGGGTGGTGGGACTGGTCAAATTAGGTTTCATTCAACAGAGGCAGTGGTAAAAATAATAATATTATTTATTTATTTTCTAATAACTACCAGTACAACGCCTCAACATTTTTATAAATAAATGAATACCATATATAATATTTCACTACTAAAATCACTATGCCAATTTGAATTAACTACCAGCAAGCTACTGTAGAATTTAGTTAAACGACTAGTTTAATTAATGTACATCACTCACAGCGTGTATGTGTGCTTTGCTGTCTTTGGTACTTACTTGTCTTGTCTTTGCTGTCTTTGGTACTTACTTACTTGTCTTTGCTGTCTTTGGTACTTACTTTACTGTACTCTGGGTGGGTCCAGAGACGCTGATCTGCGCATCCAATTACATTGGCCGATTTTAAAGACGCTGGGGCGCTCTCTCTCTTTACGTAACCTCGTTCCCAGCTTTATCTTACGTCGACGTAACGGGTCAGCGACAAAAGAGAACCGTGTGTGTGTGCTTGTGGTCCCCGAAACATGCCACATATACCGAGGGCTGACATGCACTGCAAAACTACCGGAATAATAACATCCCAGCCGCCTGAATAAGCGGCTCTAGTAGTTCCTCTACTAGAGGTGAGTCGCTCGGAGCATCAAAGCAACCGCGTTGTTTATTATCTATCGCGGGGGGAGAAGATGGCGGAGTTCTCACCTGTCCTGTCGATGCGGGGTGATGGAGGGGGACGGTTCGGCCAGCCCCAGCCCATCTTTCCGCGGTCCAGGTCGGGTTCTGAATCGGAGAGCGAACTGTCCCAGAGCCTGGCCCGGACCAAGATCCGCTCGTACGGGAGCACGGCTAGCGTCGCGGCCTCACTGGGGGAGAAATTCATAGAGCATCGAGTTACAGACAGTGATACTCTACAAGGGATCGCTCTCAAATATGGTGTCACGGTAAGATTGACATGAGCAACAGCGTGTGTGTGATGCTCATCTTGAGACGCATCTGACGGAATATGAAATAACTGGCTATACAATGTGGATTTTTGATTTGATCAGCTGTCGGTGCAAACATTAGCCCTGCGTGCGTCACCCAGTATCGGATGACGGGACCAGCCACAGTGCTGCCAGGGGCCCATCTGCAACACATTGTATCATAGGTGCTAGAGTGATCAGAATTGCACTTTGGCTACATGTTATTATTTCACAGGCCATTGTGTTTGGCTTATATTACTGGGTGTATACGCAACAAAACGGATAAAGCAGGACAAATAAAGTAACCTATAGGTATTGCATTTAAGACCCTCCAAGCAGTAGTATTACATTGCTGCTCAAATAATGCTTAGAATATCTTGTGAAACTCTTGCTTCATCTTATAGCCCAGTGTTGGAGCATGCAGGGTGGGGAATGTTGGCCAGCAGAGCCACCTGATGCACAGGTCCCCCTAAACACTTGTGTTGTGTCTTCCTCTTAGCTAGTGTCGCATGTCATTCTCTCCCAGTACACACATTTAGCAACTAGTCTGATATGGTCATTGTATTAGATGTTGCTCTGTAGGCTAGCATGCTGCCAGACAGCTGCTGCTGACACTGTTCTCGTTGTCTCCTCGTTCCTCCAGATGGAGCAGGTAAAAAGAGCCAACAAGCTGTTCGGTAACGACTGCATCTTCCTGCGGAACAGCCTCAACATCCCTGTGTTGTCAGAAAAACGCTATATATTCAACGGACTGTCTCTGGAATCCCCCGACGGGGAGTGGGAGACGACCTCGCAGGACCACGACACGCCCTGTGTGACGCAGGACATGGAGGGACCGTCGCCGGCCCCCTCCCCGCCCCCCCAGAACTCCAACCCCCCCCATCAGCCTCAGCCAGAGGAGCTGTCGGCCAAAGACTTCTTACACAGACTGGACTTGCAAATTAAGCAGTCAAAGCAGGCGGCGCGCAGACTGAAAGAGGAGGAAGTAAGGTGAGGTAATCGACCACTATATATCACCACTGTACCTTATCATAAACGGGGAGTAGTGGGCCAGTCTGGGGACAGCCACCACCAGTCCAGGGCGTTAGTCTGGACTCCTTGAGGCCTGCACACTCCACTGAAAGACGCCTGACCAATAGCCCCCCCCCCCCCAATTAAGAGTAAAACAAGCATGACTCCGCAATGGCTGCATCGCATACGTGCATGCATTCAACCCACACACTTTCACAAGTTGGGGACACTTTTATGGGCCAAGCAAACAACCGAACAAGCTATAGACCTGCTGGTCACATAGTTAATATAAGCCACCAGGCACAGTTCTTCCACAGTGGGCCAATCGGCACTGTGCTCGCGTGAGCATGGCATCCAATTAGAGCAGGGGTGTCAAAACTCAATTACCAAGGGGGCTTAAATTAATACTTGCATGTATGATGATTTTGCGGACCAGACACATTATAAATAATACCTAAGTAAAGGTGCATTTTCCTGAGGTCATTTTGTTTTATCTATTCAATTTGTCACCAGCTCAATATGTTATTGTAGATGCACTTCTGTTCATTAGGAGCCTAAATTAATGCAAGGAGGGCCGTTATAAAAAAAAGTGCATAAAGAGGCATTATTTATGGGTATTTATTTATCTTATTATAGATTTCTACAGATTTTAAATGACATATATTAGGATCCAATTCATTATTTACCCACAATCATTTGTAAGATGATCAATTCTAGGCTAAACTGGTCTCTCACCACCTCAGCATCTTTTTCTACCGTAGCTTTCACTTATCTTTGTCTTTTATGTTATCTTTATTTGTTAGCAATAATTCACTTGGTAAAGTCAAATTTAATGCAACCGAATAATACCACAGCTTGAGTCGAGTGAAAGCGGAGGACTGACGAGCTAAGTAAATAAAAACGCAAAGTACAACTGAAGGCTAAATATTGGGTCTTTCTCCAATGGTCCACGAAAGCAGATTGATTCATTTTTATTCAATAAAAAGTAAAAACACAATGCAGGTGCAGATAGCGCTCTGTGTGTTTGCTTGAAAGGTTGACTCATCTATATTTCCGTGCAGTAAGTCCGAGGTGCACACATCTATCGCAGGCCTGTTGAATCGTGCTTTGGAGAGGCAGTGGGCCAAAATGAATTGGATAGGCAAATTCAGTCTGGGGCCCAGTCTGGGGGACTGAAAATGCCAGACGGGCCTTGAGTTTGACATAATGTGAATTAAGAGGGTGTCATTTCCTAGTGTGAGGTTTGATGTTCACCTTACGCACAGGTGAGCACTCTTGTCAGCATTGACCATATTCACACGGTGGCCATTTTGCTCTCATGTCATGCTCCCAAGGTGGGAACAGGGTGGAAAGGAACCCAACCTGAACATGACATAAGAGCAAAATGGCTACTGTGTGAATATGGTTAATTGGCCAGCACTGTTCTGTCTTGGTCTGCAATTGGCCACTGCTTATTATGACTGCTGACTCAGGTGTCTGCCTGCCAAGGCGTAGGTTGGTGTGTGTGTTTGGTTCAGTGGGTGTTGTTCTGTGAAGGAGGCTTCGATGAGAGTGCATATTTTCACTCACTGTTAGTGTAAACCTCCTATCCAGTGTCTGGCCAGTCCTCTTCAGGCGAGCATCACTGACTTCACTGAGCAATTGTCATCGTTAGGCTCTCCGTACCAGAACCCCATAGGCCAACATAAAAGGGCAACAACACACCATTGCTTTCCCTTTCCTGCCCTAGTGGTGATATGTTCACCTTGCTACACACTCTGCTCCACCCCAGTCAGTGATGTCAGCATACCTATTTTCCTTCCTAGATGGATTCTGATAGTAGAGGCACTCAGATTGGCAGCGTGTGCAGCAGGGGAAGACATTAACCTAGGGCAGAAATATCAACCTTGACCAGTATGTTGAGTTACTCTTTAAGCACTTTGGCTCTAGTGTGTGTGTGTGTGTGCACTGTTTATGAATGAATGCACTGAACCTGGGTCTGTAGTAGCAGAGGGAGAGCGGAGGGTAGGAGGGGAAGGAAATAAGACCTGTGGAAAGGAAGAGAATAATGGAGGTGGAAGATGGAGGAATTGACCATATTCACACGGTGGCCATTTTGCTCTTATGTCATGACTAAATATATGGTTAAAGGAACAATGGAAGGGCGCCCCAGTGGCGAACCACATAGCGCGCTCAGCCGCGACACGGGCGACCCGGGTTCGATTCCCGAATCCGTCGTTATTTCCCCGAATGTCTTCCCCCCACTCTGTCTCCCATTTCTCCTCTGTCTCTCCCTACTGGACTGCCCAGTAGTAATAAAGCGATAAAACGCCAAAAAAAAAAAGGAACAATGGAACATTATGGGAAATGCGCTTACCATCTTCTCCAGAGTCGGACAAGAAGATGGGATACCGATTTCCTCTCTGTCCGCTCAGTAGAAGGCGATCCGGCTACAAGCTAGCCTGGCTCAGCACAAATGAATGGAAGCGGATGTGGGATCAGCTAGCCTTAGCTGTTGGCCAAAAATACCTCTCGGTTTTGTCGGCATGTTTCCTTTTTAATGAAAAGAAGACCTCAAAGGACACTCGGGAGAGACGATGGGGAAAGCAGGTTTTTCTGAATCTCTTGTCAGCCATGTGCCCCAGATACCTAGTTACGCAGCAGTCAGGTATTCCTGGGAGAGGTTTGGCAGCATAATGCAGTAGTAAGAGCCTCGCCCGGGCAAGTCTTCCTGACAATGGCAGGTTGAAACGGAGAACAATCACATGGTTACCGGGCATGCTGCTCCCATTCACAAGATGTCATAGCAGCCCGGTCGGTACTGAGTCACTCTGCACCAGCCTCCATTACAGGCAGAAAAACCCGCATATCTGACCTAATGAGCTCCTTAAAGGCCAATGCCACCCATTTTGGGAATTGAATGAATGAATGGTTTATCTTCTGTCTTTGTTTACAACAAATCAAAAACACACTTGTGTGGACTTACAAAAATGCATGAAGCGATATAAGAACAGATTTCGTTCTTAACTAGCATTTCTTCTTATTTTGTTCTTACCTGGGATTCAGCAATGTTTTCTTATTGTTGCTTTTCTCTCAGGCAAGACCAAATTCTAAGAGTGGTTGCGAGCACTCTTACCCAGATAAGAAACTCTTACCCAAAATAAAAATTTAATTAAAAAAAGCATACCATTGGTTAATTGCCCCCAAATACGACTTTAAAAATACAGAACTTCTCATAATTATTATTATTATAACTTATTGCGTGCAGCCGTGCATTCTGTCTGAAATGGATTATATATTGCTGTTAGAACAGTTATGCTCTAAATCAATGCCGCCCAGGCCATTGATTTAATGAAGATTTTATTAACAGATTGCAGAATGGGTACAATACAGTACGTCTCAATACACACAATTGTTAAGGGGATGCAGACCAGAGAAAGACTTTTGTCTTGTTTACATCGGGTCCCCCATTTTCAATACATAATGACATTTATGACATACACAACATACAGATAAACGGATGTATATCATGAGTCTCATGACATTTATGACATGACCTACAGATATGCAGTACTGTATATGCATAGAACGCATATTTAGAGATCGTCTATTCAGTGGTTCCCAAACTTCTGTTTTATGTGGACCACTAGATTGTTATCAAGAACATTTGCGGACCACCTCGTATGCAAACAGTAAAACATAAATAAATAAACAACTGACTTTGACCCGCGTCGCGGGCACTGCGTTCCGTTCTCAGAATGGATTTGAGAGAGATGTGTCAGTGTCATCCAGTCTGACTTGGAGCATGCACTGTACTATGCGCACTGCCAGTCATCAGGCTATATATGCGTAGATATTCTTTGCAGAGCCAGATGAATGACTGCTTAACCGTTAAGTATTTCCCAACCTGTGCGATTGGCTCTTGACAACGTCGTTCAGTATTGACAAAGCCTACAGTACTTTGCTGTAGGGGTGCACCGATGTATCGGTCGGGTATCGGTATCGGCCGATAAGTGCCTTGTTGACTGCTATCTGCCGATAAGCTCGAATGTGCGATGGCAGTAGCCGATAAATATCCATCAATTTGTGTCGCGTCAAAAGGCAAAAAAATCGCGACCTGCACAACGCCGCCCCTGGCCCACACACACACAACCTACTGCATCAAAGTTACTACTTATGATTAACAAATGCATTCGTTTTGTGGCATTAACGTTATATAGTTAGTGTTACACGTTCAACAACATCAGCATATTATTTACCCGAACGTAGCCGCATTACTCGTTCATACTAGCTCAGTTCCTTCCGTTGCTCATGGAGCCCTGAGTTTTACCCATTCTGCAATCTGTTAATAAAGTTTTCAATCAGACACATGTATAGAAAGGCTTTGTTTTATTATAACATTCGTTGCAGTAAAATCATTATGCCTCATTTAGTCATCCTGCGGAGCTAAACGTCGGCCGCGCCACCGCAGGGATCTTGTTGTTGTTGTAGAAAACCTCTCGTCAAAATCAATGGCGGACAAAAGCGGAAGTAAAAAATGTATACGCGCTTGCCGATTGGTGGTAACAGCAGAGGCGGGTGCAAGCGGTGTGTGACGTAATTGACAGAATCGACTGTCAATCAAAATGTCATTGGTTGAGAGCTCTGGTTGAGACAATAGTATCCAGCTGCAGCCCGGTAGACCATACTGGGAGAGAGATGGTGCTATTTCTTGATGTTTCCTTTTTTTAAGTAAGTAAAGAGGCCTATGTTCGTATCGGTGAGCACAATTTGTAACACAAATATACAGTAGTTTCATAAAAAAATATATATATATTACAAAAAATAATAATATTACAAACAAAAAAAAAGAAGATATTTAAAAAAAAATTGCCACAAATATCGCTATCGGCCGATTGTGTTAGTTGAACAATCGGTATCGGTGGCAAATTTTCATATCGGTGCATCCCTACTTTGCTGGAACGATTAGTTTTGCATGTACTGTATACAGTACGTGTGTATGCGCGCACTGCGGGAGGTGGCCAGAAGAACGCAACTAGCCAACTACTATTATATTAATAGTCTATTCCACTATATAGCTATAGGTGCTGTATGATGACGATACATTTGATTCCTATCGAATTTGGATCCATCGCAAAGCGCTTGAATACGGCCGGGGGATCCGATGCAGACCCACGGCTCTCGTATTATAATGAGCCCGCGAGGCGTGTCTCTGTATGCAAATGACTTGCGCGAGAACGCGCTACCAGTTTAGAATGAATGGGATTCATCATTCAAAAAAACTTGGGTAAGAACAGATTTGGACTTTAAGAACGGCTTGATGAATGTGGCGGTGGCTTTTCTTATTGTTCTCTTGATTGATTGAAAACTTTAACAGATTGCAGAATGGGTACAGTACAGCTCAATACATACAATTGTTAAGGGGATGCAGACCAGAGAAAGACTTTCGTCTTGTTTACATCAGGGTCCCCCATTTTCAATTCATCGTAACATATATGACATACATGACATACAGATAGACAGTACTGCTACATCTATATATTTATGACATACCATATTTGTAAATACAGTACTGTTTGTGATACAAAGAGAGCCCAGAAAAAAAAAAGTATATACATTTGCCGTAGAAACTGTACATTGGCCGTAGAAACTGTACTTAACAGACAGGTAAGCAAGAATATAAGAAAAAGATTAAGAGTATTGTTGAATGAGGCCCAAGGACTGAAAAAAGGAATAGGCTGAAGCACATGCTTGTTTAGATCCTTTACAATTCTTAAAAACTAAATATATTTTAATTAAATTAAATTAAATTAAAAAAAAAACTTAAAAATATGCTGCAAGATTTTTTTTTGAAAAAACATATGTTTGATGTTTTACTCAACTGTACTCCTGAATTATTATATTTAAGGCTTTTTTAAATCTCCCCTGAGAGTACACAACTTAAACCCATCACTAAGGCTATTCCATAGTTACTCCCAAAATGTTTATTGAATTCACATGTCTGCCTTCATACAATGTTGAGATGAGTTCACCCAAACCAGGTTCATATTGTAGTGTTGCCGACGGGTATAAACCAGAGCTTTACACTTAATTTGAGTGTAAGAACTCAGTCTCTCAACTCGTGTCCCACTCCTTGTCCATGGAGCGGCCTCACATTATACATACAGGTGACAACATCACACATTTGCGAGTTCTCTCTCAGATTTCTACCTTATCCACTGTGGTTGATGTGCACAAATAATTGGCTGAACTGTACTGGGGCACAGAATGGAGGCGACAGTGATCAGGAGCTAGGGCGTCGTCTGGTAATCGGAAGGTTCCCGGATAGATTCTGTCTCCTTCCGGCAGTGTGTCGAAGTGTCCTTGAGCAAGACACTTAACCCTGCTCCCAATGAGCAGATGGCACCTTGCATGGTTGCCTCCGCTGTAAGGTGTGTGGGTGAATGTGCATGTACGTTGTAAAGCGCGTTTGGATAAAAACGCTATATAAATGCAGTCTATTTACAGAAACTAGCACATTTTTTAAATATTTCTATTTTCACAAGTATCTTTTGATAGAACGTCATTATTTGGTCTTCGATGAATGGTGGTGAAATAAAAAAATTTAGGACTAACGTATTTAGATAAATTCATGTTGGAAAGTAATTCAGTATTATGCCGAGTATTTATCCCCAGACCTACTGAGTGCGCCCGTCTGCTATTACCATTGTCATGTGACACTAGTAATTGTAGGCTCATGTTTTATACATGTTTACCAGTATGTGTCACATCAAGTCTGCTTGGCCTTGCAGTGTGTTTACCTATCAGTTTAAGCTAAGCCATGCTTTGGGCCAAGTCGTCCCACAGACTGGAACCAGAGTAAAGATTGGTCTCTTTACAATAGGCTACATTATGTCTGCTCATAAAAGAGGCACACTCTTGTTTCTGCATAGGCTCAGAGCAAACACGGACCACATGCCAGTTTGGCTTCCTGATGTAGTGAGAACCACAAACCTGTTTTATTTGTAGAGTAGGGCTTTAGACCTAATGCAAGATTCAATACTTTATTCTGTATTGAAACGTACAGAGTTGAACAAGAGTAATTGATCAAGGATGAAATGAGTGGCCTATTTGCTGGGGTGGTCTGCCATTTGGTCTGCTACTCATGCTACTGTGGAGCTGTTACATTCTTGTCTGAAGTGGGATGTGTGTGAGAGTCAGGAAGGGGATCAGGAGCTATTCTATTCACCTTTTTATTATCCCTGCTAATTGCATGAAAAAAAACATACAATACATAGCTAATGTATAGAGATGTAGGCGTGCCATCACTGCCATGTAACACGAAGCAAAATGAAACATGACACAAGAATCGGTATGACCCATAAAGATGCTTAAAAAGCTGTCGCAAGTCGCATCATCTCTCAATTATCGGTCGTCATACTTGGCTAAGAGTTAAGAATAATTTAATTTCTAAAAGTTAATAACTGCGGGATACGTTTTTAATGAGTGACGGAAAGAGCTCCTTGAAGGGGTATGTACTATGTAAGGTACATTCTAAAATAGCCCTGGCTTTTCTGACAGCCTGCTTGTTATACAAATCGGGGAGATATTGCCACCAATGAACATGGCAGCTGCACCGACCAATTCCCTTGTGAAAAAAAAACTATTACTACTTGTCACTACTATACAATATCTACACACAACCCACTGGTTCCACCAAATCGCTGCATGATTGATTATTACCTAATGAATACTGTCTCACTATTTTATCTTCTCCTAAAGTACAGGGACATTGGAGGGCATTGATCAAAAGAAATTTTTTGGGGGGGTTTTGTTCATGTGTGCAGTCACTCACGGAGTTGGTACGTTTTTGAAAGGAAACAATGGATTTCGTTATATAAGAAGGAAATTCTTTTTGTGAATAATTTTTTTGGCACACAGTGATAAATAGATGACAACTAGATGCAGATAAAGAGGTAAAATGGAGAACTCAAATTAAAATCTCATGGAATGTTTAACACTTTGAGTGCCAGCAACGCGTTTTGTCGTTAGTTCATGCCGACCGTTGAGTGCCGCCAACGCTATATAGCGTTTGTTTGTTGTATATTTTTTATTTGAATTCATATTTCATCAATCGAGCCTCAGGTTAGTGTTGCAGACTCTCTCTGAGCTCAATTGGGAAGATACCGCCCCCTATCGTCTCTCCCTGTGTAACTGCACCCCATTACTTTAGACTGATTTAACTTTTCCGTCAAGCCAACTGAAGAATCCATTGTGATCGCCGGCCCGGAAAACACATGGATTATGTATTTACAGTACCCAACGCTGAATCAATAAACGCGATAGATATTTGGAATGGCGATCAGGAATTGTGTGTGTGTGAGATCAGGAAATGAGAGAATCAATATTTCAGCCCGCTTCTATAGCGTGCATAAGTACACAATCACATATACTATCGATAATCTAGCGTTTATTTGAAAACGATTCATAAATGGGCCAAAAAATTACAGTTTTTGTGTATGCCAGAATATTCCAGTAAATGCCGATTATCACGGAATCTTTATATTTTCCTTGAAAACGAGGGCTTTTCAAAATGCTATAAAACGAAAATGAAGCGATTATTAAATAAAAAGAAATCCGTTTCGACAATGTTGACTGCAAACAAGTCATTGATAAACGACGGGCAGATTAGACACATAGCCATAATTTAAGACATAGTTTATGCGTTCACAACGCTATCATTGAAGTGGGTGGTGGCATTCAACAGGGGTAAGGCGCACCGCATGGCTGGTAATCAAAGTGTTAAAGGTAGAATCTGTAATCTTGTCAAACGGTGACATCTAGGAAAATACCCTCTTGGTATTGTACTTTGTTTACATCTTGTTTTTGTCTGTTTTGGTTGGATTTCAGTGGGTATAGGGGAGGGCTTGCTACATTTGGCAAGAGAGGTCTGGAGTAATTCACAGTATAATAATAAGTTACCTATAAGTCAGAACAGAACAAAAAAATAAGTAAATGAAGCGCAATACCAAGCAGGGCTCTTTTGCCTAGAGGTCACTGTTTGATGGAATTACAGATTCTACCTTAAATCCTCTCTTCTACTCTTATTTTCCACAACCACACAAAAAGCACACATGAAAAGAAAACATCATGGTAGTATGATAATTTCAGTTTTACCATCGTACCCTCCATTGTATAAATAATTTACCATGGTAAAAGTTATGCATCACCATGGTACCACTTTTTTTTTTACCATGTGCCGTATTTAGTTTCTTTATACAGAGTATGTTTATTATTATTGTTTATTATATACCCCTCATAATTGTATGGTATTTCCATCATATCCTGGACTAAAATAAAGATGGAAATACCATAGAACCTTTATTTTATTTTTTATATCTAAATATATATATATATATATATATATACATATACCATGGTACCTTTTCGTAAGGGGTAGTTGGAAACCAGATCATATTCAGCCTAGGAGAGGAAGTGAAAGTCCTTGAATTACACTTTTAACACCTTTCCTCTACTGATCTCTTCTCGTCAGCCATCTCTTTGCCTCTATTTTTCTCTTGACAGACTATAAAGAATATTACAAAAAGTTATCAATACTGGATAGAGAGAGCCTACATACACCCACCTGCATTTTGTGGCAGTTAGTGGTGACCTGCTGCAAGCGACTTGTGGTCTTTGAATAGGAAACTATGACTCAGATTGAGATTCCCCTCAGTAGTTGTGGTAGTGGGGCTGATCCACGCCCCCTCCTGCCCTATTTTGTGCAGGTGACGGTGCTAACGGGGTTCTTATTTGGATACTTTATTTGGAAAGAAGCATGAGCTTTTGCATGAGCTTTGTCTTTTGTGTATTAGGGGAAAACTTGGATCAGCTTTTATATTTAAATGTCCCTAGCAGGGGTGGTAATGTTACTGTTCTAGTCAGCAGGCCTGAACAGTATAGCAGAAATGTACCCATACCAACACTATCAAGTCAAGTCGCAGTTTATTTATCAATACATGTTCAATGGCAGTGAAATATTCCTTCTGCAAACTCATTCAATATGTAAGGGATAATGTATAGCTACAAGGTCATTGTTGCAAAATAATTGACCGACACAGAGTTTAAAATACCGAGACGCCACGCCGAGGTGTTTTAAACGTCAGTGAAGGTCAATTATTTTGCGACAATGATCGAGTATAGCTATACATTATCCCGCTTATTACATGGCTAACTTACTAACAATATACCTAATTCATTTTACATCGACAAGACGAGATCAAATGTAGACGCAGTTCTGTTCTGGCTCCGCTGTCATCGTCACACACACTCCGCTGTCAGTGCAGCCAGCAGGTGTGTCTGATTGGCTGCACTGATGCAGTGTGTCAGTGGCCTTGATTGCGAACAGCTGCGCTCAGCGGTCATTATTGTTCGGCAGAGGTCCGTTATCGAGTAATAACGGACCTCTGACGAGCGCTATTGACCAATCACAAGCTAGCATTTCGGCGAATGTGAAAACGCCATGTAATAAAACTCAATAACCAATACAAATTATACAACTCTTGATAAACTCTGTCAGAAAACTTGCAATGTCAGGTCCAACAGTATAAAAAGTAGCCTAATTTAATATGTTATGAATCTCTTGGGTAAATACATTCTTCCAGAGCATAGTTTAATTTAGTGTTCCTTTTCAACTGAATGCAAAAACCAATCACAGTGCTGGTAAATATAACAATACACCGCAATATGTATTTCAGGTTATACCACTCGGCCGAACAACTATTGCTTAATTGATATAAATATTTTTTTTGTCCCTGAAAGGGAAATTATTTGGTTGTCGACGACTACACTGTTGTGTCTATGCAGATGAACACTGTTTCATATTCCTGTATTGGCTTTATGACATAGCAGCTGAAATGTAAGGTAAACATGTTATACAGTTGGATTCTTAAGCCCAGACCACTGGTTTCAGGTCAGATGAGATGAGTGCAATACAACAAGCTCCCTGGCCCGACTCATTCATTATCATGTAGACTCACCTAGGGGGCAGTGTTTCAATACAACAAGCTCCCTGGTCCCACTCATTCATCATCATGTAGATCACCTATACAACAAGCTCCCTGGCCCTCATTCATCATCATGTAGATCACCTATACAACAAGCTCCCTGGCCCTCATTCATTATCATGTAGACTCACCTATACAACAAGCTCCCTGGTCCGACTCATTCATTATCATGTAGACTCACCTATACAACAAGCTCCCTGGTCCGACTCATTCATTATCATGTAGACTCACCTATACAACAAGCTCCCTGGTCCGACTCATTCATTATCATGTAGATCACCTATACAACAAGCTCCTCATTCATTATCATGTAGACTCACCTATACAACAAGCTCCTCATTCATCATCATGTAGACTCACCTATACAACAAGCTCCTCATTCATTATCATGTAGACTCGCCTATACAACAAGCTCCCTGGTCAGACTCATTCATTATCATGTAGACTCACCTATACAACAAGCTCCTCATTCATCATCATGTAGACTCACCTATACAACAAGCTCCTCATTCATTATCATGTAGACTCGCCTATACAACAAGCTCCTCATTCATTATCATGTAGACTCACCTATACAACAAGCTCCTCATTCATTATCATGTAGACTCACCTAGATATAGCAGTGTTTCTCTAGTTAACATGAGGGAGAGAGATACGAGGTTATGTCTTTCCACTGTAGAAAATAAGGCTTATTAAAGTTGTGTGTACTGTGCTTGTTTTGCAGGGACAATGAGGAGGACTATACGGCCCCTACGTCATCATACCAAGACATCTAGTGGAAGAGTCTTGTTTCCCCAAAGCCCTGACACACACACACACACACACGCACACACACACGCACACACACACACACACACATACACACATCAACACTCTATTTCATTTGATTCTCACTGATACCAAACCAAGTCGACTGAGGTGTGTCATCTTTGCCTTTTTTTGTATTTACATTTTTGTTGGTGGTGTTATTATTATGAATATTATTGTTGTTATGGTTTATTGTTTAATTTGGAATGGGACGGACACCAGGGGCCTATACTATGGAGCAAGTTCAACATACCCAGAGTAACCTTGATAACTGAGCTTTACCACGTCACACAGAGTTTCTCTGAAGTATCGGCCACTAGAAACAACCTGCTGGCAAAATAAAAACATAAACGAGCGCAAATTGGCAATAGCTGTGGCCACACGAAAAGCAACATATAGAGCTGCTGGTACAAGTAGATATTACTTTCATTTCTGGTTTATAGAAGTAGTCTGCCGTTGTGCATACCGTTAAATAGTTGATTTAGATGTCCTTCATCTGACAAACTAATGTAGCCCGGCACTCTTTTGCATTGTTCCTTTTAAATTGAACATTAATTAAGAACTCTTGGGCGCAAGTGATTAATAAATATAGAAACATAATTTGAAATATAGGCTTGGCAATGCAAATGTCATTATCTTACAAAAAAAAATAAAAAAAATCCTTTCATCTTAGTCTTGGATGGTATAGGCTACTGAAAAATTACATATCTGAAATGGCTTGCAGCCAACAGGGGGAAATGATGACACAGGGGTGGTCTATCTTTCAAATAATTATCAGGCCAGTATCCTAAAAATGTAAATGTATAAATGTATTGCCCTGTGAAGGGAGCCAGTTATCAGTGCACCTACTGTAAAAATGAGTTCAACTTGATCTTCTTGTCATGATGAGAGTTGATTGGTCGAGAGGCTTTTCTACATTTCTATGTCTTGAATCTCTTTGCTAGAACATAGTTCCAGGGCAGGTTAGCTGTGCAGCATAAGGTATCAGGGCGATGTACCCCTTTTTAAAGAAGTGAGCCACCGTGGCAACTCGAGGGTTAAACTGATCTCAATGACCCCATCATGTAGCTTCGTAGTATACATCCCAGGTATCCATTCATTCTCTAAATACTTCTGAGGCTGCTGTATAAAACCTCTGCTGCATGTTTACTACACACACACACACATGCACACAGTTAAGCAATGCTGCGAGGATTAGCTTGATAGACCTGCTGTTACCCTTCTGTCTAAATCCCTTCCTAGTATCCGTCAGTAGACGCATACTGTATTCATTCCTTCCTCCTCAGTGTATGAATACTTCCCAACTGGAAACCATGAATGGACTGAAGCCTTTTAACCTCTTTCCTTTGCCTAATGACTCTTTTTCTTTTGGGAACAGAAGGGATAGCGCTGTTTTGAAGTGTGAATGTATTGTTATTTTATGTGTGGACTACTGGATACAAATAATGTTTTATTGTGCTTTTAACTTTTGTTGATATTCGAGGGAGAAATAAATGCATATTTAAACCAGATTGTTCAGTTCTTTTGTGGTCTGAGTGCAAGTTAGTCCCCATCACCAGACGAGCATCGGTAAAGAAAGGCAATGTTTTAATTTCTTTTACAATTTAGGAAAAAAGTCACAGATATTTACATTTAAAAATACTGGATTTTTGTGTCTACAGAGATGTTTCATACTGAGACATGCAGAGGGAGGGAAGTGACAGATGCTGCCCCCTAGAGGGCCCCGGACAAATTACATCAGAAGGAAATGACACGGGGCACTGACAAGATACTGAACAAATACGTTTTTGGTAGAATCAAAAGCAATAACACAGTTGGATCTTACACATACACTGGAAAAGAAACAGAACAGACTATGACAGATTACATAGAATGAATACAATTTGATAAATGTATTTGTCGAAAATAAATGCGTCGCAAATATAGTAGTAGATGAGAAAGCAAGTCTTAATATACTCTCACACATGGTGTACCGTTCATTCTCCCAGGGCATCAACATTCAGTCCTTAAAAGTAGTAAATGCTCTAATTTAATTGTATATGTGAATAGGTTAAATAGAATACTTGATTTTACTGAATATATTTGTGGGGTTTATCCACCATCTTGGCACGCAACAATAAGTTGACTTGTCTATTTGGTTGTTACAGTTAAAAGTTACACTTTCAGTGATAGTATAAATATTATTGCATTCCTGCCATTTGATACATTTGGGGAATGCCAGATACAAAAAAGAAATCCCTAAGTAGTTCATGATTTATAGAGATCCTAATGTTGCCTTTTTCGGCCAAGTTGGATCCACAGCTAGACCATGCTATGGGAGATGAGTGTGGATATCCAAGGTACTCTTACAGATTTCAGGTTTAGAGTTCGTATTTATCACACTTCTGCGAATAGGGAGTACTGATCTAGGATCATTGCTCAGGTCACATCATCAACCGATCTGGTCTCAGATCAGCACTCCTGCTTCAAGACGCTTGATAAATACAGGCCTAGATTCAGTCCTGTGTGAGAGGCCAGAGGTTGGGTGCTGGGTCTGGGTGGGTTACAGGCTGCCATAGATCCTCTTGATGGTGTCACCCTCGTCCTTGGCAATGATTCCCTTCTCGATGTACGAGTCCACCTGCTGGTCCATGAAGTCCCGCAGTTTGGAGAGGTCATAATCTGTAGGGGACAAAAACAGGAAGTATATGGGTTATACTCTGGAGGGCTACAGATCCACTACTGGTTGAGCGAGATGGTTGTAATAAGGCATAATGGGAGACCGTTCTGTACAGTACAGATTAGGGTCAGTAGTATTGTTGTCTGTGTTGAAGTACACAGCACATGACCTAAGAACAGACACATGGTCTGTGTACCACGTTGCTGTCCACTCGGTTAGCTCACAATGAAAGGATATCCACTTAAGAAACACACCAATTACACCCATGTTATGTTTCAGATGCCAAATATTTCAAATAACAAAAAAGGGAGCTTCCTGAGTGCTTTAGAGTAAGGGTTTTACTGTACATAACTGTACACATGTGTAACTGGTTAGTTTAGAAAACAATGTACATTTGCTAAACTGTTCAATGTTCACAAAACCCTAAAGCACCCAGGAAGCAATTCTTTTCTTTGTTATACAAATGGACCGCTGAGCTTCCTTTTGTTACGTTTTTGAATCCCTTATCAAATATCAAAACAGACTCATAGACCTGTTCGCTGTATACAGACATACCGTGTTCGAGCCAATCAGCAATAAGCTACCAACTGAGTCACATGACTAAGTTGTCCCGGACCTGCGCGAGCTGCTGCGCTAAAAGAATATGACTGGGCTCTATGGAGAAACCATGGCACTCCCCTGACTAAAAGTTGTTTAAAACGAAAACGGCTGGATGTAATTTTGCCAAATCAGCATGGCTGTGAGTGTGTCTTTTCACCTTTCACATATCTAGCTTTGACATGGATTGATCGTTTAGATCGCTAGCATGGCTAACAAATGCAAATATATTGTAGTCTGCCCCGTTGTTCTGACCAGGATTACGTTCCTTTCTGCTCCAGTGATGCGCGCGCACACTGAGTCTGACATATACAGCGAACAGGTCTATTCTGTCAGTAAAACGGCTCGCCTCAAAATAACCTTGCTGCAGTCTAGTCCTCGTCCTTTGAGACAGAACCTCTAATCTATTATCCATCAAGCTAACAAATGAGTGTAATTATCTCCCAGAGTAGCAGGCCCACAGCACTGCAGCGGAGCCACTCCTCTGTTCTGAAGAGCACAGCAGAACAGAGGAGAGCCAACAAGTCTTATGATGGACTGCTTGCCATTACAACCTAAATGTGGTTAAAGGGGAATGTCACCCATTTTAAGAATTCACATTGTGAAGGCGGCTGGGTGGCGCAGCGGACATTGCGCTCGTCGCCAACGCAAGAGACACCGGGTTCGAATCCGGCTGTCGGCGTTGCCTCCGGCTTGGGCTGGCCGTCATACTAACTTAATTGGCAGAGTTAGAGGGTGGGAAGTCGAAGGGTGGTAATCTGGACGTTGTAAACAGCTACTCCTACAGGTCAGTTGGGGCGCCTGCACAGCAGAGACAGGAAAATGGCGGGGGCAGTGTGAGCCTCCTACACGTTACTCCTCGCCAAATGAGAGTCCGCGCTGGCAGGTGAAAAGATGCAACTGGCTGCCTGCACATGTATCGGAGGGGACATGTGACTTCTATCCTCCCTACAACCAGCCAGTGGGGGGCACATGCGAGCAACGTTCAAGACGGGAGGGGAGAATTGGCACGGCTAAATTGGGATGGGAGAAAAATTGAAAAAGTGGATAAAAAAAAGAATTCACATTGTGTTCTTCCTGTGTCCCAAGACAGTTCGGTCTTTGTTTTTGTGAATGTGCGTCACTCTCTCCTGAAGCTGGATGGATGGCATTCCCCTTTAAGTTTCACCATAGGGCAGTACTTTTTTTTTATAAAGATGTAAACGTCAAGATGGCCTGTAGATGATGAAGATTAAGTGTGTAGGGTTTTAACAGTGTCTAGTGAGCAGTATGGACACAAAGCTGCAGCTATCAGCTAGGAAGGTCCACTATCTCCATCTGCCTCTCTCTCTCTCTCTCTCTCTCTCTCTCTCTCTCTCTCTCTCTCTCTCTCTCTCTCTCTCTCTCTCTCTCTCTCTCTCTCTCTCTCTCTCTCTCTCTCTCTCTCTCTCTCTCTCTCTCTCTCTCTCTCTCTCTCTCTCTCTCTCTCTCTCTCTCTCTCTCTCTCTCTCTCTCTCTCTCTCTCTCTCTCTCTCTCTCTCTCTCTCTCTCTCTCTCTCTCTCTCTCATTAACAGAATCATAATGGAGCACTCTGGCAGAGTAAACATAACACATGGCTAGTTGCCCACTCTGTTTCTATGACACTATTTCTAGTGTCTGCTATGTGGAAAAAAAAGTCATTTTTTATTCTCAAGCTTGGCTTTTTCCAGAGAGAGAGAGAGAGAGAGGAGAGAGGGAGGGAGAGAGACACAAAGTGAGACGGATCATTGCATCCTCAAAACCAGGATGTATACCTGGATAAGTTCTGATTGGGGGTAAATAATGGTGCACATATTCTATTGACTTAAAAAGAGAGAGAGAGAGATGGGGGAAGGGCATTTTTGAGAGAGGGAGGAAGGGAGAGAGAGAGGGAGAGAGACAGAGAGAAATAAAGTGAGAGGAAGGGAGGAAGAGCGACAGACAGGGAGAGAGAGAGAGAGAGAGAGGGAGGGGGGGGTGGGGGCAGAAAGCATCTGTGATCTTGTGAGCTTTACAGTATATTATAGCAGAAAGCACATGAAGCTTCAACATCAACACAGTATGTATGACTCGTTCCCAATGCCGCTGAGACAAGAGGCCGGGGGACCAGTCTGTGGACATGGAGCCATTTGAGTGACAACAACAATAGCCTTCCTCAGACAGAGCTGAACCAGAGGCAGATCGCCATCGGAGAAAGTTGAATTCTCTCACATTTTTCTTCTGAGGCTTCAGTGAAATAAGAACTTACAAGGCAATCTATCTCCTGAATAAACCTCACACACTCCACCTGGAAGTCAAATCATTTTGTTCAATCTTTGACAATACGAGTTTGTATTTTTCTGTCATGTGATGAACAATAACGTTTTCTTGCATGTGTGTGTGTGTGTGTGTGTGTGAGTGAGTGAGTCTGATCTTTTCCCCTTCTGTTGTGACCATTAGCAGATCTCTGACAGGCATGGGGGGCCTCTTTCCCAGACACCAAATCCACACGCGCACGCACGCACACGCACCGCACGCACACGCACACACACCACACCAGCATGCTAATGATCTGGCCTACATAGAGACAGGATAGAGAGGAGCACTGGACAATACATCTGCCTCCTTCTCTCCCACCACAGGGGGGGGGGGGGGGGGGGGGGGGTAAAGAGACGAGCAGACAGTACTAATTAATGCACCCCAGCATCAGGAATTCTGTGGGCTTGCCTGTGAATCTGGGTCAAACTGGTCACTATACTGTTGTCTCCTCTCAGTGAGGTCTCAGTGATATACTGCATCTTGAAGACCACTAGCCAATTATCCCCAATGCATTCTAAGTAGGCGTTGATGGCTTTTTTTTTTGGTTTGCCGGGAGGGGTGTGTGTTTTTTTAGTTTTGTTTTCGAAGGGTCCCACGATGGCCATCACTAGTGGCTGGCTGTCCTGAATAGTCTGAACTCATTAACATTTCATATCCACTCAATTAACCCAGCGCCAGACATGGATGGAATGCTGCAGTGAGCCAACAACAAGCTCCTCACCAGGGGACTCTGCTCCGTTGGCTGGATGCTCACAGTCCAGTTTGCAGGTCATAACCGTACAAAGCCCATACAAATATTGTAAACATATATATATATGCCCGCGTCTTCATTTCACCGACATGCTGACTGGAGTGGGGCAGCCATTGAGGAAACATTTACGTTTACAATATGTTTATGGCTTTTCTACAGTTGTTGCTAAACAAAGTGCTAATGGAAATGATGATGATGTTGTTGATTGGTAGAGCCCTTTCTACATGCTATATTCATGGCTCATTCTCTCTGGCGTACAGTGGTCAGACACAAGCCCTGTGCAGGTAGCAGGGAGGGTATGAATGGGGCTTTGTCTCTCAACAATGCAGCCTATTAATTAAATTAGGACAGACTCATGAAGATTCATCAATATTCATGAGTCGGGGGCAGAG
The DNA here is from genome assembly GCF_963971535.1 of Notolepis coatsorum. Taxonomy (NCBI): domain Eukaryota; kingdom Metazoa; phylum Chordata; class Actinopteri; order Aulopiformes; family Paralepididae; genus Notolepis; species Notolepis coatsorum. Next base: position 27,554,995 of record NC_140184.1, read on the forward strand.
CATCCATCCTCCACCCCCACACAAATTTTATTGTAAAATCCATGTGACAAACAAAAGAAGGTTTAATTAAATTATTCTTCAGCTTGTCACGTCAGTCGTATCTGCGACCCACCATGGTTTACTAAGAAGTGTGCTTGCATTGCCAACAGAACTTCACCACGACATTAGGCCTGTCTAGAAAGTGTTATAAATGATATCATTACTGATAAGAGAGAGCTTTCTTGTTTTGTTTTTAAAGAGAAGTAGTCTGTTCACAGGTCAGAGGCCATGATAAACCTGTTGAAGCCATGATCAACGTGTTGAAGCCATGATAAACCCTATTGAAGCCATGATAAACCTGTTGAATCCATGATAAACCCTATTGAAGCCATGATAAACCTGTTGAATCCATGATAAAACCCTATTGAAGCCATGATAAACCTGTTAAATCCATGATAAACCTGTTGAATCCATGATAAACCCTATTGAAGCCATGATAAACCTGTTGAAGCCATGATAAACCCTATTGAAGCCATGATAAACCCTATTGAAGCCATGATAAACCTGTTGAAGCCATGATAAACCTGTTGAAGCCATGATAAACCTGTTGAAGCCATGGTAAACCTGTTGAAGCCATGATAAACCCTATTGAAGCCATGATAAACCTGTTGAAGCCATGATACACCTGTTGAAGCCATGATAAACCTGTTGAAGCCATGATAAACCTGTTGAAGCCATGATAAACCTGTTGAAGCCATGATAAACCCTATTGAAGCCATGCTAAACCTGTTGAAGCCATGCTAAAACCTGTTGAAGCCATGATAAACCTGTTGAAGCCATGATAAACCTGTTGAAGCCATGATAAACCCTATTGAAGCCATGATAAACCTGTTGAAGCCATGATAAACCTGTTGAAGCCATGATAAACCGATTGAAGCCATGATAAACCTGTTGAAGCCATAATAAACATGTTGAAGCCATGATAAACCCTATTGAAGCCATGATAAACCCTATTGAAGCCATGATAAACCTGTTGAATCCATGATAAACCCTATTGAAGCCATGATAAACCTGTTGAAGCCATGATACACCCTGTTGAAGCCATGATAAACCTGTTGAAGCCATAATAAACATGTTGAAGCCATGATAAACCCTATTGAAGCCATGATACAACCTGTTGAAGCCATGATAAACCCTATTGAAGCCATGATAAACGGTACCTGTTGAAGCCACCATGATACACCTGTTGAAGCCATGATAAACGGTACCTGTTTGAAGCCATGATACACCTGTTGACGCCAAGATACACCTGTTGAAGCCATGATAAACCCTATTGAAGCCATGATAAACCCTATTGAAGCCATGATAAACCCTATTGAAGCCA
>NC_140184.1:27556557-27561557 GCF_963971535.1 Notolepis coatsorum
AGCTTAGGCCAATTGTCATGATGTTGGGTGAATATTTGAGTAGCTATGTACCTGCGGTTGCAGTGAAGTCTGGAGTGCCTAGGGACTTGCCTAACTTGTTCTTAGTCTGCATGGCAATCATGGCATCCAGGTTCTCTATATGAGGGAAACAATGACATAACATTACATTTGATCTCATGAAAGCGGCACAGCCATTGAATTAGGATACACTGTTTCTGTGTGACTCAGAGGGTAATTGTCTCTACCAGAGAGTTGGAGTGGGAGTGCATGTTATCCATGTCAGAGAGTCTTTTCCCCTCTCACTCTTTCCACTCCTCAGTCATGTTTGTCCCCCCCCCCCCCCTCCTCTCTGGTCATTATCTTCCCTATCTGTCTCTGCTAACACTAGGTAGCCCCTCCTCTCTGGTCATTATCTTCCTATCTGTCTCCTGCTGACACTAGGTAGCCCCTCCTATACGTTTGTGGCATCCCACTGTGACACTGTGGAAACTCTTTATCTCAGCATCTCTTCCTGCCCTCCCTGCCTCCCTCTCCTCCTCCTCCTCCCCTTCCTCCCCCGTCCTCCTAATCACTTTTCTCTTTCTCCCCTGCTGGGGCTCTTAGTGTTAAAGCTGTGTGTCACCCCCCCCCCCCATTCTCTCTCTCTCTCTGCCAGTGGCCTTTAGTTCCAGAGGCTGATTAGCTTTGATTGACAGCTGTGTGTGTGTGTGTGCGTGGGGGTGTGTGTGTGACAGGTGTGTGACAGGTGTGTATACATGATTCATCTGAGTCCCCAAAGGTCAGTGGAAGGCAATAACATGTTGCTAGGTGATGGGTAATTCTACCCATCATCTTCATGCAACCCATACACAACGTCAGGATTGGTTGTCAAGGAAACCCTGTCTTGCATAATAGTGTGTGCCTGTGTGTGCGTGTGTATGTGTATGCATATGCACGTCTCCCCCCCCCCCCCCCTGTGTCCTATCTCTGTCCTATGCTTGTAGAGCTGTGGACATAAACCATGTGTAAGTGGTAATTTGTTCCGATGTAAGCACAGTTCAATAGCTGCTAGCGGTCATCCCAAGGAGCTACAGCCTGCAACGACCAATCTGTGTCCGCTGTGCGGTTCATTACTGTCACTGATAGTGGAATACACAAGTGTAAGTAGTTCAGCTGTATACACAGTATATCATATATACTGTAATATTACACATATATTGCAGAATCAGATCTGGTCTCAGGTAGTGAGAAGGGGGTTTCTATGTGTTTCTCTTTGACATGAAACTGTCAAGAGAGAAAGGTCAGATGGAGGGATTAACATAAGGTCTGGGGCGGAAGAGAAGAGAATAGAGAGAGGGGGGAGGGAGAGAGAGGATAGAGAGAGATGGACATAGAGACAGAGAGACAGAGAGACAGAGAGACAGAGAGACAGAGAGACAGAGAGACAGATAGACAGAGATACATAGAGAGAGAGAGAGAGAGAGAGAGAGAGAGAGAGATTGACATATAGACAGAGAGACAGAGAGACAGAGACAGAGAGACACAGAGACAGAGAGACAGATAGACAGAGAGACATAGAGACATAGAGAAAGAGAGAGAGAGAGAGAGAGAGAGAGAGAGAGAGAGAGAGAGAGAGAGAGAGAGAGAGAGAGAGAGAGAGAGAGAGAGAGAGAGAGAGAGAGAGAGATGGACATAGAAAAGAGAGACAGAGAGACATAGAACAGAGAGACAGAGAGACAGATAAAGTGACAGGTGGCTGCTCCTTTGGGTACAAAGTACTGACAATATGGTCAAGTCATAAACGCAGGCTGGATAGTAGGTGTCCATGACACTAATTAGTTTGAACAAGCTTCACACTTCACTGGACTGGTAGATAAGTAACATTGGCTGGGCTACACACACAAAAAAACAACAGAATTAGGCATGCACGCATGCACACACACACACGCACGCATGCACACACACACACACACGCACGCACCATGCACACACACACACACAGACACACACACATGCAATCACCCACGCAGAGACACACACAATCACACACACACACACACACACACACACACACACACACACACACACACACACACACACACACACACACACACACAAACCTCGTTAACAACTGAATAATGAGAAGTTTTCCTCAAGGATTTGGAGCGTAGGATGTCCTTGCCTCATGTACAGCTATTGGATGTACTGTACTCCTCTATAAATAAACACTGCCGCTTACCCAGATAGGAGACACCTTCTTCTGGAGTGATGGTGCCATATTTTCACATCATCTTCACAAAGTCAATCAGAGTCTTCATGATGGTGATCAGCGTCTCTCTCTCCTGGGCATCTTGTTCTAGAATAACAAACCCTGGGGACTCAGTCACACTCATCCCAAATCAATATATACAAATCATATCTGTCTCATTATGGGTTATCCTGATGCACAGCGGTAATCTGCTGACTCCGATTTCTATTATATTTTATTTCTGCGTCACTTAACTCTTTGTCAAGCGGTCAGGTGGCGTAGCGGAGATTGTGCTCGTCACCAATGCAAGAGGCTGCGGTCTCGACTCCCGGAGAGTCAGCATTGCCTTGGCTCGGGCTGATCGCTATACTAACTCGTTTGGCTGAGTTAGGGGGAGGGAAGTCGTGGGTGGGTCCTGGGCGTTGTGGACAGCGACCCCTACAGTTCGGTCGGGGCGCCTGCACAGCGAGGGTAGGATCTGGAGAGAGGTAGTGCGACCTTCCACACGTTACACTCTCCCGGTGAGAATCTGCGCTGCCAGGCTGGCTGCCGGCTGGCTGCACATGTGTCGGAGAAAACATGTGACAGTCTCCGGCCTCCCGGACCAACAGTGGGGGGGGGGGGGGGGGGGGGGGGGTGCGCAACAACCAGGAAGGGGGTTGGGAATTGGCATAACGACTACAGTGGGATGGGAGAAAATCAGAAAAAGGAGGGGGAAAGAAAAAAAAGAAGAAAAAAAACTCTTTGTCAAATATCTGTGTCATTTCCTGTAGTTCATGCTACTTGGCTATTTGTAATTTTTGGAATCCTTTCCGTTGTATCAGATTTTTCAGAATTCTTAGTCTGTGGATTCCGTGTGGCCTAGTCATCACTGAAATTGAGTCCCTTCATGATGTTTTAAAGGTATCCAATGGAGCTTTTGAAGACTAGTTGGTGAAATTGGTGCCATAGGCAATCACGTGTTCTTCCAGCATGCACACGAGAACACATGCCACGAGCACGCGGGTGATGTAGACACATGCCACGAGCATGCGGGTGATGTAGAACACATAAGGAGTGCACTGGCGGCATGTTAACATGCTCTTGTGCTTCACATTTGATCTCCCTCAAAATCTAACCAACTGCCTGTCAATCAAAGAAAGTCAGACTCATTACAACTTAACTGAAACGTCACACGGATGGGATATAAACATTGTGAGAGCAAAGAAAACGGCAAAAATGGACTTTGCAAAGGATATTATGAGGTATGTATTCAGCATGTGTTAGACTATTGATCAACAATAGAATAATCTGTCTATTTAGGTGGAAATGTGAATACAAACAAAAGTGAGCTGTCAAGAAAATCCCACTGGATATCTTTAACCTTTTCACCACCACACTACAGAAGGTTAACCTTTCACTTCCACACTACAGGCGGTTAACCATCAGTAGTGTGGTAATGGCAGGGTTAACCTTCTGTAGTGGGGTAGTGACAGGGTTAACCTTCTGTAGTGTGGAAGTGAACAGGTTAACCCTTTGTAGTGTGGTAGTGAAAGGGTTAACCCCTATTTAGTGTGGTAGTGAAAGGGTTAACCTGCCGTAGTGAACAGGTCAACCCTTTGTAGTGTGGTAGTGAAAGGGTTAACCTTCTGTAGTGTGGTAATGAAAGGGTTAACCTGCTGTAGTGTGGTAGTGAAAGGGTTCACCTTCTGTAGGGTGGTAGTGAAAGGGTTAATGCGGGGTTGTTGATGATGAGGGGATATCATTAGTGGGTTTTTTCTATTATTAAATTGTGTGTTGTGTGTGTGTGCATGGATGCAACTCCTTCATCCGCAGCTTCTCTGAAGGGGTAGTAACAGGGGGGACAAAGGCACGGCCAGATGGAACATGACTCATGCTTCTCATCAACATCACCATAACAACCTTTTTAGCCTTCTCCCTGATCCGACTGGAAGTAACAGCAACCACAGGGATGCCTCTGCCGTACTACTACGGAAACTCAGTACAACATTACTGTACATCTTTTGACAACAATGCTGCCAGGTGCTAACCCCCTGAAACGAGCACCATCAAACACTCAAACCATTATCAAACCATCGTTACCTGACCTCAAATCAGATTAGGTAATACCACTGATAAGTGTGCGTGTATCTGTGTGTGTATGTGTGCTGGGAAACAGTACAGAAGTGAGTCAGCAATAAATACTACACATACTAAATACATGTGTGTGTTGGGGGTGGGGAGGGGGGTACCTGAGTCGAGGCTCTTGAGCAGGCGGTAGAAATTGGGGAAGTACTGCAGGTCCTGGAGTCCATCAGTCCGGGCTCACCTCGTTGCCTTCCTCTGTGTCTCTGTCCCAGCTGTTGTCCACTGTGTCGTCACCCTCCCCCTCTGCATCCCTGTCCACATCATCGTCCGTGGCCGTCTGATCTTCATCCTGCCCCTCTTCCTCCTCCCCGTTGTACTGGCGCCTCTGTGACTCAGACGTGTCCTGCAGGAAGGACCATCACCATCATCATCATCCACCATCACCATTACCATCACATCACCATCACCATCACCATCACGATCATCATCATCACCATCACCATTACCATCACATCACCATCACCATCACCATCACCATCACCATCATCATCATCACCATCACCATCACCATCACATCACCATCATCATCATCACCATCATCATCATCATCATCATCACCATCACCATCATCATCATCATCATCACCATCACCATCATCATTATCCTTTTCATCACCATCACCATCATCATCACCATCACCATCACA
>NC_140184.1:27564057-27604057 GCF_963971535.1 Notolepis coatsorum
ACCTCCTCCTCATACCATCATCATCATCCTCCTCATCCTCCTCATCCTCCTCATCCTCCTCCGCAATATTATCACCATCATTATCATCATCCTCCTCATCCTCATCATCATCAATCCTCCTCCTCAATATCATCATCATCACCATCATCATCATTATCCTCCTCCTCCTCATCCTCATCCTCATTATAATCCACATCATGCTCAGAGGTTTACTGCAGATCCTACCATGTTGGCGTCTGGTTTCTGGTCCTCCTGCTCTTCTTTGTATTCCCCACCCAGGTCCTCAATCTCATTGTTCTTAGCGTTCTTGGTGATGAGATCCTGCAGGGCCTCCGCCACCTGGTACTCCAGGGTGTCTGCCTGACTGTCTGTGATCTACAGACACAAGGAGAAAGACAGAGCAGTAGAGATCAGTCCCCCGTTGACATGTTGTTGAGTATAATGCACATGCTGGATAGAAGAGGCAAAGCCTACCAGTCCCAGTTTGAGGAGTTTGGAAACAATCCTGTCGAATACTCCTCTGTCATCCTCCTCGTAGATCTTGTTGGCGATCTTCTGGACAATGTCCTCCGCCGTCAGTGGAGTGCCGTCCACCTGACGGAATGTCTCTGGGTCATCTGAAGGAAAGACCATCCACGTTGTAATGTACAGTATAATAAACTCAAACACATGGAATTATAGCACATGTAAAGAGTCCTCTATGATTTTTGACCTGTATGACCTTTGCTGTTCTGCACTAAGCCCACTGGGCATCTCTTGATCTCTCTCTCTTTGAGTGTGCCTTATCCGTTGGTTTTGCTTTGATACGATTTCCTTGTCAAACCGAGGCCAGACTTGGCCAGATTGAAATGAGCTCCTCTCTCAGTGGGTAGCACAGATCTGTCAGTTACTAATGATAATTTTCCCTCTCCTCTCCTCTCCTCTCCTCTCCTCTCCTCTCCTCTCCTCTCCTCTCCTCTCCTCTCCTCTCCTCTCCTCTCCTCTCCTCTCCTCTCCTCTCCTCTCCTCTCCTCTCCTCTCCTCTCCTCTCCTCTCCTCTCCTCTTCCCTTCCCTTCCCTTCCCTTCCCTTCCCTTCCCTTCTCTTCTCTTCTCTTCTCTTCTCTTCTCTTCTCTTCTCTTCTCTTCTCTTCTCTTCTCTTCTCTTCTCTTCTCTTCTCTTCTCTTCTCTTCTCTTCTCTTCTCTTCTCTTCTCTTCTCTTCTCTTCTCTTCTCTTCTCTTCTCTTCTCTTCTCTTCTCTTCTCTTCTCCTCTCCTCTCCTCTCTTCTAATCTCCTCTCCTCCAGTCTCCTCTTCTCTTCTGAGTAAGAATTGTATAACTTTGTATCACTTTGTCTCTTACATGACTCTAAGAAGCTGCTGTTGTCGAGCTGCACACATGGCACATCATCAAATCCCAGACTACTTGGTTCTAAATAGGATGAATCACCATTGATGTATTTTACTGGGGATATTTTCGTCTCTCTAAAGCTAATATGAAAAGAAAGCCAACACGAGGAGCCAATTTTAGACTTAGCATAACCGATGAGCTGTCTGTTGTGGCCCAGCCAACCGCACGAAAAGGTAAAATACTTTTACTCAGCACTTTGTGTCACTTCAGCTCAGAGACTCAGCAATATGCGGATATCAAATACATGCCTACACAGTGCAATTTGCCTTGTGCCACAATAGAAAGCCAATCTGAACAAATTGAGTGCACTTATTGACAGGAAGCAGTGTGTAATTTAATACACCCAAATAGAATTTATATTTTTTTTTAATCAGCATAGAAGTCAATATATGACAAGCATGAAACCGTGCAGATCCACATCTGACTAAATCCTCCCTGCCATGATCGTCTGTGAGTAAATGAGTGAGTGAGTGAGTGATCCCAATTTGCCATGAACAGCCCATGGCGTGGGAAACAGACTCACATCTATTTCTTTAGAAGTAATTAGCAACAGTTGTGACTGGAGAATCAAGAAAAGAGGGCGAGGCTTGAGGTACTGTAGGTCAATCAATATCTGTATGTAGCCAAAATAACTCCAGGATATATATATATATATATATATATATATATATATTCTTTTTTTACTCAGGATCTAATCGTGACCTAATTAAGGAATGGGAATCATTATGTATGGTATTGGTTTCTCAAAATTCACTATTGTGTATTGAAGCCATTACAAGGTGGACTGGAGATTGGAATCGCTACAGTGTTAGTGAAGAACAAACGCCTACCCAGTCAGTGTTTACAGTCTTCCTCAAGGAAGATACTTTACTGTGGGTAGCTTAGCATAGCTTCTACGCACTTAACATCTCAGTGAACAGTAGCAGAGTAGATAATCCTCTCTATCTTTCTCTCTCTCTCTCTTCCTGCATACAAAATGTCTGCCTAGCTGTGCCAGATATAGGCCTGAGGCTTGAGACTTGTCGTCGCCAGCAGGGCAGAGGTCAGAGGGCAGAAGTCAGACACACAGCATGCTCAGTTCCAACACGTTCAACCATCAGCCCGCCCTCCACACCTTGACAGACAGCACCAGAAACAAGGCCTGCTAGAAAGCCCGCCCTCCTCACCTTGACAGACAGCACCAGAACAGGGCCTGCTAGAAAGCCTGCCCTCCTCACCTTGACAGACAGAACCAGAGTAGGGCCTGCTAGACTAGTGTGCTGCATGTTGACTAGTCTATATACCTTGGTACTTGATTGATTGATTGATTGATTGATTGATTGATTGATTGAAAAGTTTATTAACAGATTGCAGAATGGGTACAGTACAGTACAGCTCAATACATACAATTGTTAAGGGGATGCAGACCAGAGAAAGACTTTCGTCTTGTTTACATCAGGGTCCCCCATTTTCAGTAGGGGTAGGGGGGGGACACACTGTACATTGGAATACTGACAAAGCCATACTTGGTCATTTACTGTACAACTGGGTTAGGACATTTGTAGGGGCCAGTTTCGAATTGCCATAGTCCATACCATTCTTGGTGGAGTCATAGTCCTCAGCCAGGCGACGGTTCTTTGTGGAATCTGATTCATCAGGGACGTACGGATCCGCCCCCTGGTTCCCCTTGACCGGCGTCTCATTGGTCTCTTTTGACTTCTGACCCTCGGCCAGGGACTTGAGCAGAGCAAAGTCATCGTTGTCCTGCTCTGCCTCTGCGTCCTTAGGAGCAGCGGGAGGCTTGGTCTCTGAATGGAATCGAGGAGATGCTGATGATGAAAATGGTTGAAAACAACAACAACAACAACAACAACAACAATGACAACAATATTGACAACAACGACAACACATGCCAAGTTCAAACTAAATAAACTACATCTCAAATAAAATGCAGCTTCTTCAATTGCTCCAGTATTTGAAAGGATAGCTATAAATATATATGTATCCTGGTTTACTGGAAACTGCGGCGACATGAACCTGATATCTAACAGGAAATGAGCTTTATTGACTGACTGTCGATTTTCTTACCTGCTGACTGTATCGCTGCTTTCACACTGTCCGCCTCAGCAATCTGGGGGAATTGATACACATGTAAAGATTTACAATGGAGATAAGGCTCAAATTCATAACCTCATAAGTCACCATATATATAGCTTTGGCAGGATATTGGACAGGAACTACATGAGACAAGCTTACCTGATCTTGGACTGGTCTTTCTTCTGTCAGCTGTCTGTTATATACAGCTTTGTCTACAGGAAAGATAGCATGCAGTAATGTAATAAGTTGCAAGTATCCGTTTGGGCTAGTTAGGTCTAGCTCTAAATAGGCATTATGCATTGTGTGTGGACTATAATAGGCTACTATTGTGATCAAATTAATTAGCTGATAACAACAATCGCAGCCTTGTCATTTGGGGTGTTTTGATTGTCATTAGAATGATTTGGTTAGATTAAATTGGTTTGATTAATCTAAATTTCAGAATTAATCTAAAGGATTCACGACCTGACACGCAGTCGCTTAATCGGATTACCAAACAAAAGATTAAATTGCGGTGAAAATAGAACACAGTCGGCTACCGCATGCCGCCAAAGCGACGTCAAATACCGCTCTGTTTGTTTTCAGTCCACCGCTGTTCTCGCCACTATATAACTGAACTCGTAACTTTAAGGGCAGTAGCCCACCTTAAACTGTGTTTTTAGAATATATCATTTTAATTAGATCTAATGAAATAGCCTCAAAACAAAAAGGAAGCGTATATAGACTAAATGAACATTTTAACTCACCATCCACTGAGGCGGCAGGTGTAGGAAAGGCAGAAATCTGGCACACATTCAGAGCTAGAAGCTGGATGAGGAGGATGAACAAGCCCGTGCTTTTTGACGCCATCCTGAAATGTAATTTTTTTTTAATCTCCACAAAAAGGTGTCAAGGAGATGATCTCCCGACTCTCTGATGGCGCGTGGGCTATATAGTGTTGGACGGACCTCCAGGCGATCGCGTATAGAGGAAGTGCTGAATGTTTGGACAGCTCCGCTCTGTCCGGCGTGGTGGTGCTGAAACTGACACCGAGGCTGCGCCCTGTGTGTCCCCGCTGTGTCAGAGAACTCCACCCGGTGGGGAGGAGGGGCTGGTCAAATCTCCGCGCTGCAGGAGCTGTTTACGAGCCGCGGTGCTGAATTCAGGTCAGCCACTGTAATTATAACGAGAGATAAGCTGGACGCCTCGCAGTCACTATAAGCCTCGTGTGAGTGAGCTGCAGCATCACCTGCCTTGCGACTGGTACCCACGACAATAGGACCACCCCTATCTTTACCGAACCAGCAAAGGAGGAGGAGAATGAGCCGAAAACCCGCCCCGCCCCGCCCGGCTGCGTCAGATCCAACCTGCGTCAGAGACAGTGGTTCTACATCTTCGATCGCCCGTCAACAGCAGCCTCTATTAAGTGGATGAAAGCAACACAACGACCTACATGATGCCGGTGTAGATAATAGATTAATTATGTGTCCGTTTTAATAGCCTCATGTTTCTATGGGCACTCTCTAAAAGTGGAAACTATCTATGTATTAAAAAATACATTACTGGGGAACATTTTAGGTAATTAGCTATCATTAGTCCATAAAGTCAACACGCTCTTTGTGCAGGTTAGGCTATAGTATAGACCTATAGGTTACATCAGAAGGCACTGGACTGGATAGCTACAACCATATAGATATCTATGGCTACAACTAGCAAACCATTTGTTTTTAATAATTGGTTCAGATGCAGATCACATTTAATTTATGAAAGCATTATGCTGAAAATGAATGTATGTCAGCTGATTGGACGTCCCTGTCTTAGAGCAATCCAGTACGGCTTAATACAAACAATTGTTAAGGGGATGCAGACCAGAAAAATACTTTCGTCTTGTTTACATCAGGGTTCCCCGATGGGCACATTCAAACTAGGATTTAAATTGTTGAATGAATTGAACATGCAATGGTAGCTTTTTAATTTAGCACTTTATAGGAGCAGCACCACCTATCTCTCTCTCCCTCCCCCTCTCTCCCTCCCTGTCTCTCCCTCCCTCTCTCTCTCTCTCTCTCTCTCTCTCTCTCTCTCTCTCTCTCTCTCCCTCCCCCTCTCTCCCTCCCTCTCTCCCCCCCTCTCTCTCGCCCTCACACTTTGACAACCTAGGATGGCTTATAGACGACAGAGTACAGCAACTTGCAATGGGCCTGGTCTACAAGATACACTACACCACTAAGGTACCCATGTACATGTCAAAATACTTCCCAAAGGTCAGTGAATACCACGTGTATTGTACCCATTCTGCAATCTGTTAATACAATCAATCAATTCAATCAATCAATCAAACAGACATTTACATTTACATGTTGTCATTTAGCTGACACTTTTATCCAAAGCGTCTTACATCTGTATGACAAGTCAGCAGGAAGGGTACAACTTTTTCAGCTGAGTAAGAATCATCAAACAGTGCTGAAACTTGGGTGCTGCAGTATTGAGTGCGTAGACATATGGTGCATGGTTTTATAGGACAGTAAACATTTTTTTTTTTTTTTTATGTATGTAAATGGTAAATGGCTGCATTTATATAGCGCTTTTATCCAAAGCGTTTTACAATTTGTTCCTCACATTTGACCCATTCACTACACATTCACACACCGTTGGCGGAGGCAACCATGCAAGGTGCCATGCTCATCGGGAGCACCTAGGGGTTAAGTGTCTCGCTCAAGGACACTTCGACACACTGCCCGGGAGGAGCGGGAATCGAACCGGGAACCCCCGGATTACCAGACGATTGCTCTACCTCGCTCTATGTCGCCCCATATGCGGAAATAAGACAACATCTGAGAGGTCTATCCATCCAAGGCGGTTGAGGACAGGTCATCAAACTAAAATATTACATTTTCTCAATTAAATTATAATTTATACTTACAAAAACACACAATTAATTTGTATTTGTCCTGATGATGTTGTCCAATGATACTGAATCCGTGTGTTGTGTTAATTATAACTGAAAAATAGCATAGCCTATGCTATCCACCAGTAACATGCTATCCACCAGTAACATGCTATCCACCAGTAACAGGCTATCCACCAGTAACAGGCTATCCACCAGTAACATGCTATCCACCAGTAACATGCTATCCACCAGTAACATGCTATCCACCAGTAACATGTTCTTACCTGCAATGCCCCTGTATTGTTGTGTATTTGACAAATAAATAACTTGAACTTGAACAGCAGCAGACTGTCCACCAGCAGTAGCTTCCAGTATCTAAATAACCAAAACGGTGGTGCAAGTGATGTTTAGATGGACAGCAATTACTTCAGAATACTTCTTAAACATATGGAATATCCCTTTAAAGGGTAAATTCAGAATGATGGACCCTTAGCCCTCTGTCTTACTCATCAGTGATGCTGTCAGAGGAGAGAGTCCGTTCTCGGCACAACCCATGCTGGATACCCAGCTCATCTTTACTTATAGCCACAACACTAATGTAACGTTAATGAGTATGTTTCAGTGTTTATCTCAAGGCTTGTACAGACAGACCGAAGCTTTAGTTAGATCTGTGGCTAACCAGCCGGTATACAGTGGGAAGAATGGCAAGGATTGTGCTGAGAAAGTACTATAGCAATCAACATCATTGATAAGAAGTGGAATAGGGAAAGGGTTCCAAAGAAATCCCCTCACCCTTTTAACACAAACGATGTAATGATTATAAAAGGCAAACTGGATAATTGTGCTTGTTCAACGGCACAACATGATTACATTGAGTGACATTACAATTCAGGGGAAATAGGCAAAGAGCAGAGCCTGCACTCCGACCTCTGACCCTCTGATGTGATAGAAGTGGTGGAGCGGTGGAGCAGGTTTCAGCCCCGTGTGTCCCGTCTCAGAGCAGGACCACCGTGTCTCAGAGCAGGACCACCATGTCTCAGAGCAGGACCACCATGTCTCAGAGCAGGACCACCATGTCTCAGAGCAGGACCACCATGTCTCAGAGCAGGACCACCGTGTCTCAGAGCAGGACCACCATGTCTCAGAGCAGGACCACCGTGTCTCAGAGCAGGACCATCATGTCTCAGAGCAGGACCACCATGTCTCAGTCAGAGCAGGACCACCATGTCTCAGAGCAGGACCACCATGTCTCAGATCAGGACCACCATGTCTCAGAGCAGGACCATCATGTCTCAGAGAAGGACCACCATGTCTCAGAACAGGACCATCATGTCTCAGAGCAGGACCACCATGTCTCAGAGCAGGACCATCATGTCTCAGTCAGAGCAGGACCATCATGTCTCAGAGCAGGACCATCATGTCTCAGAGCAGGACCACCATGTCTCAGTCAGAGCAGGACCACCATGTCTCAGAGCAGGACCACCATGTCTCAGAGCAGGACCACCATGTCTCAGAGCAGGACCATCATGTCTCAGAGCAGGACCACCATGTCTCAGAGCAGGACCACCATGTCTCAGAGCAGGACCATCATGTCTCAGAGCAGGACCACCGTGTCTCAGAGCAGGACCATCATGTCTCAGAGCAGGACCACAGCCTGGATCAATGTCGTCTCTAATGTCTTTACATTTTCCTCCATGGTGATCGTAGTGGATGCCCATGCAGATTGGCATATCACAGTGATAATCAACAAGGTTTTGAGGGTATACTGTACATCACGGTTACACAGTAATGTACTGATTTACCCTAAAAGCCTCAGGTATCTATTACAATTATTTGTTGATCATTTTGGATATATGACCTATTATTCTGCCACTACTGTAACACTGTCGGCTTTCTATCTAGATGGTGATTCTTCAGACTGAACATTAGCTCAATGAAAAATGTGTGTCTACTGCCATCTAGTGTTCTGTAGATGTTAGGGCATATTCAACGTGTCATCTGCAGCACAGCATGTTGACCAGTGACGCGTGCAACAGATAATTAGGCTCTAACAGCAAACGAAACATTAGTCCCCGTGAGGATTGCCATATCGGCCCTGTTTACCCTCCCAAATTCCACTCTTGAGACGTTCCCAAAAACGTGTTTACTTAAGAGGCAAACCTCAAAGCCTTCTCCAATAAACAAAATGGTGTGGCTGAGCCTCGTTTCCAGCCGTATGTTATGATTTAAGACTATTTATTCTCAATTCCAATTCTGAATACAAATGCTGGGAAAGTATGATTGAAGAATTATAATAATATTGGGATAATCCCTGAAATAGTTGTCCAGATATTTGGTGAGTAGGCAATAGCTATAAGCTATTACCTCCGCCAAGGACGTTATGTTTTCGTTCCCGTTTGTTTGTTTGTGAACATGATAACTTGATAAGTAATGGCCAGATTGACATCAAATTTGCTGTGCACATTCATGACCCCGAAGACACCTATTGAGTTAGGTGACCCTGTAACCACCCCTCTAGCGCCACCATCAGGCCAAACTGAAAGGTTATTCAGATTGCCATAAAATATGTTGTGAACATTCATGACCTCTAGAGAAATAAATGTATTGATTTTGGCGAACCCATGATAATTTCTCTACTGCTGCCATCAGGCCAAACCTTTGCTTTTCAAATGAGCGCATCTCCTGACTCATGATGTATAATCACAAGAATTATACCCAAACATGTGGCTCCTCTTGGACAATGCATTTACCTAAGGAATTATGAAGTCTGCAACATAGGTTTTTTTGCTCCTCTATGTTCACTCTCATGAAAACCTAATGTGTGACATGTATGGACCAACATCTTTAAATATGTTATTTAGACAGTTGATAGGCCAATTCATATGACCACCATATCCAATAAAATTTCAGGTCAACACATGGCAAAAAGGAAGTGATGTTTTACTTGTGTGAATGCTTTGTCTGATTTTCACCAAACTTTAGTGAGGAAGCCTGTGAAATTCTCATTTATTGTAATTTGGCCTCATGGTGGCGCAATTCTCGCAATTCTCACAATCTCACAATCAAATCAACATTGTGTCCACAATCAGGAAATACTTTGTCCCTTTGTGATATTCTCCTGATGGCATCATAAGCCAAACCTTATGACCCCGAGATCCAATCATCTCAGTATAAAGGAAAGAATCTTAGCTTACCAAAAGCTCAAACAGTGAACTCCAAGCCCACGTGGTTGAACAAAAAATTCAAAGAAACAGACTAAGAAATGACGTAAACACCATGATCAAAACCGCAAATATATATTTCATCAATGACAAAACTGAGGAAAACAAAAACAAACCATGTGAACTTTGGAAATGACTCAACAACCAACTAGGCTGCAGCAAAAAACCAAAAACCAGATTTACAAACATAAACATAAAGACAGAAAACACTCTCATCACAGACAAACTGGATGTGACCAAATACCTAAACATATTCTTTACAAACATAGCCACAACACTGGTTAATAAACTACCCTCCCACTCAGGGCATTTAGGGGTAGAACACATAGTAGCATACTACAAAAACCTAGGGGTCCGCAAAGATGACTTCAAACTAGAAATGGTAACAACCGATGAGGTACTCAAAAGACTGAGCGCCCTCCAACCTAACAAGGCCACTGGCCATGACAACATCCCCTCCAAATTCCTCAGAGACTCAGCAGCCGCCATCACCCCAGTCATCACACACATAATAAACCTCTCCATAAAACAGGGACACGTCTCCAATGACTTCAAAATTGCGAGAGTGACCCCCCTGCACAAAAAAGGCAGGAAATTAGACCCAGGCAACTGTTTCTATTCTTACCTCCATCTCGAAGTCATGGAAAAACTTTTCTACGAACAGGTCGAAAAGTACCTTGCAGAAAATAATCAAATCTACGAATTCCAATCTGGTTTCAGAACATCCCACTCCACTGACACATGCCTTCTCTATTTGAATGACCACATCAAACAAGAGGACGTGGACGCGGGCAAATACTGCGGCATGGTCATGCTGGACCTACAAAAGGCCTTCGACACTGTCAATCACTCCATTCTGATTGACAAGCTAAAAGCAATTGGTTTTGATAGTCTATCAGTGAGCTGGATACAATCCTACCTGGAGGGGAGAGAACAGATGGTGGAGGTAAACGGTACCCTATCCCCCCCCCTCCCAGTGAGCTGTGGTGTTCCACAAGGAAGCATACTAGGACCGCTACTGTTCCTAATTTATGCAAATTACATGTCGTCAGCTTGTGACTGCAACTTGTTCCTGTTTGCGGACGACTCAGCCCTGCTGGTCTCTGACAAGAACAAGTTACAGGTTGAAAAAACCCTCAGCTCGGAACTAGGCAAAATCTGCATATGGCTCGCCGATAACAAACTATCATTACACATGGGCAAAACAGAGTCCATTCTCTTCGGTTCAAATAACAAACTCAGCAAGACCGACGGCTTCTCAGTTACAGTGGGTGACAATATTGTCACAAGGAAAGATGAAATTACCTACCTGGGTTCCATCCTAGAGGCTAATCTTTCCTGTGACAAAATGGCATCCAATGTAATAAAAAAAATCAACCAACGAACTCGATTCTTGTACCGGATCTCCTCTCTGGTAAACAAGAATACCCTGAAGACTCTAGCAGGAGCATTCATTCAAGGGTACTACGACTATGCTTACACCTCATGGTACCAAAGCACCTCAAAGGCACTAAAAACCAAATGACAAACATCTCAAAAAACAAACTAGTCAGACTACTGCTTGACCTGACTCCTAGAACCCACCTCACCCCTGCACACTTTGACAACCTAGGATGGCTTAGAGTAGACGACAGAGTACAGCAACTTGCAATGGGCCTGGTCTACAAGATACACTACACGACCAAGGTACCCATGTACATGTCAAAATACTTCCCAAAGGTCAGTGAATACCACGATCACAACACCAGAGGGAGCTCCACAAATCATGTTAACCCCAGATTCGGCTCAAACAAGAGACTAAACACGTTTCGCAATTATGCCACATCAATGTGGAACGCCCTACCCAAAGCTGTAAAGGAATGTGAATCACTACCCACTTTTAAAAGCACTCTCAAAGAACACCTACGGGAGACTGCAATTCGAAACTGGCCCCTACAAATGTCCTAACCCAGTTGTACAGTAAATGACCAAGTATGGCTTTGTCAGTATTCCAATGTACAGTGTACCCCCCCCACCTCCTACCCCCCCCCCCCCACCTCCAATGTACAGCCCCCCCCCCCCCCAACCCCACCACACTTACCCAACCTCCTCCAATGTACAGTTTCTACGTCAAACACTCTTTTCTGGACACTTTTTGTATCACAAACAGTACTGTATTTGCAAATCTGGTATGTCATAAATGTATAGATGTAGCAGTACTGTCTATCTGTATGTCGTGTGTGTCATATATGTTATGATGAATTGAAAATGGGAGACCCTGATGTAAACAAGACGAAAGTCTTTCTCTGGTCTGCATCCCCTTAACAATTGTATGTATTGAGCTGTACTGTACTGTACCCATTCTGCAATCTGTTAATAAACTTTTCAATCAATCAATCAATCAATCAATCAATCAATCAATCAATCAATCAATCAATCAATCAATCAATCAACACTACACCACACAGGTACCCATGTACATGTCGAAATACTTCCCAAAGGTCAGTGAATACCATGCCCACAACACCAGAGGGAGTTCCACAAATCATTTGCAACCCAGATTCGGCACAAACAAGGGACTAAACACGTTTCGCAATTATGCCACAACAATGTGGAACGCCCTACCCACAGCCGTAAAAAGATGTGAATCCCTAGCCACATTCAAAACCGCTCTTAAAGAGCACCTACGGGAGGCTGCAATTCAAAACTGGCCACCGTAAATGTTCAAACCCCCCCCCCCCTCCTAATAGACAGTCTCCTCCCCACCGTATGTATATATTTTCACCCACCCACCCACCCCCTCCTAATGTACAGTCTCCTCCCCATCATATGTATATATTTTCTGTTAGGATCTCTGGGTAACAGTACTGTATATGTCACAAATGTAACAGTACTATATACCTGTATGTCATGTATGTCATATGTCATGTATGTTGTGTATGTCATAAATGTCACTATGAATTGAAAATGGGGGACCCTGATGTAAACAAGACAAACGTCTTTCTCAGGTCTGCATCCCCTTAACAATTGTGTGTATTGAGCCGTACTGTATTGTACCCATTCTGCAATCTGTTAAATAAAGTTTTCATTCATTCATTCATTCATTCATTCATTCATTCATTCATTCATTCATTCATTCATTCATTCATTCATTCATTCATTCATTCATTCATCTCTGTCTGTGTATCTGTGTCTTTCACATAATCTCAATAACTGTTCATCGTCCATTGCTCGGCATGAAGTGCTGGTGCCATTTAGCCAGATGGTGGCACTACAGTGTCTGTTTGTCTGTCCTTAGAATATCTCAAGAAGAAACATTATTTAACACGCACACACACACGCACGCACGCACACACACACACACACACACACACACACACACACGCACGCACGTGCACGCGCACACGCACACACACACACACACACACACACACACACACACACACACACACACACACACACACAACAATATACAATTCTAAAACTTGGGCCACACTCAAGGGCCACAAAGTCAAAGTCACTCCATCTACCTCCTTCCATTGAGGTTGCGTGCATTTGTGCCAACTCTAACATTTTCATTGCAGTCTGTCTGAACACACAGTTGGGGGGTGCAGAGCCCTGGGAGCCATTTGGGGGTTCAGTGCCTTGCTCAGTGGCAATTTGGCAGAGATATTGGGGACTGCAGTAATACCAGCCACCCTCCAGCTGCTAGCTTACATGTACACCCCCATGTCAGTGTCAGGGATCAAACCGGTTGGCCTCTCTACCTCCCAGGCTATCCTGTCACCCCCTATAATTTACAACTGATTTAGGCAAGCCTCAGAGTCGCCATCCAAATATGGCGGATGCGTTCCCTTAGCTGCTCTAGTCGTGACACATTTTGATTTACACTATTTAAACTCTAAGCGCATTTCTCTGCATTTCGGGACCGCTTCTGCATGGAAAACACGCGTGCAGGACGCAGCAAAGCATCACACTCTGGTGAAGTGGCCTCGCTGCCGGAGTCAGCTGCTGACACCAGTTATACCAACTTGGGGCAACTGTCCTGCAAACCATGCTGGACTCACTGAAAAATGACATTTGTGGGAACATTTCGCGTCTGAGCTCCGTGGCTTCACTCCAAAAAGAGATGAAAAACAAGATTGAGCCTTAAAACAGAATATCAGCAACCACGACCAGACCATTAGTGAGCTGGAATGCACAGATCAGCTAACTGGACTGGAGTCTAAACAGGAAACACGCTGACAACCTCAGTGAAAGTTTTGATCCACAGATTTGGAGGGATGGGCCAGGAGAAATTATATTTGGGTACCAGAGAATATGGAGGGCCGCTGAGTGCCCGACTGACTTTGTTGCCTATTTGCTGAAGGACCTCAACAACCTGCCCCTTCTCAACACAGCTCATCATACCCTTCGCCCCAAACCCAAGGAGGGAGAGATCAGGCCCTTTGATTAAATTAGATTTGATTTATTGCCATAGCACAAGTAGCTACTGTACAGCACTAACGAAATTAAGCTGAGTGCAAAGGAGCACTTGTAGGATACAGTATAACATTTTGAATATATGGAGTATGATAAAACTATGGTGTAAATATGCTAAGCTAATGTATGTACAGTATTATTATGTACAGTGGTACAAGTATGAATACGGTCAAGTATATTGTACATCATATGTAGCGCAATCATGCAGAGAAGCAATTTTAGTTCATAAACAATTAATTGAATCTGATCTGATATTTTTACGGAACCAAACGGGAGATATGTTTGTCACTGGGCAGCTCTATTACTATAATTGTATTGTCTATATTTATGTATTCTACTATTACCACGCCCATACCTCCCCTCCCACATGCTGCTATAGGGAGGTGTAGTCTGACGTCACTTTAGATTCCTGCGCGGTCCACCCGTATAGGGATTCATCATTGGGAAAATGTATTACCGGCTATTGTAATAATTCTGCCTCATGAACATTGGCAAGCTTTCCATTTGTGCACAAAATGAGTTCTCTTCTATCACTAACATTATTGTTTAAGCATTTTTGGTTGAAATAAAATGATACGTAATTATTTTACGATGAATTGCGAATTGTTTCATGTTGAGCTATAGATTGTGGATGAATACACACAGAAAGGTACACCATGTGTTGCTCATGCTTTATTTGTTTTAAACTAGACGAAATACATTGCAATTTCAAGCGAGGTGGACCGGCCGGAAACAACAATGACTATTTCCCCAAGTGGATCAATGGCACTCCACTGACAATATCTGATCCTGGACAATATCTACTGCCCTAACTCGGATAATTAGAATCTTCTACATTTTTCCAATCACCTTTCTCTAAATTACCCACTCTGTGTTACTAATGTAAATTAATGTCTCTCCCTCTCTCTCTGTGTCTCCCCTGGGTCCACCAGAGGGCCTCAGCTGTTACGACACGTGAGGAATGGGGTCTCTCTGCCGTCGGACAGCTGGGACCTATCGCCTAATTATTGGCAGCCCTTGTTTAGCATTTATGTTCTCTCACTGAGTTTCTTGTCTCCCATGTTTGTTTACTCTCGCCTGTGCTCTTCATATGTAGTTCTCTGTTCTATATTTGGATTTCTGTACTTTTTTTCTTCTTTTTCTACAGTGCTATGGTGAACATTTTGGATAAAAGTGTTGCAAGTAAACACCCTTGAAACCTATTTCTGTGTCTCCATCTGCTCAAACACTCTGTCCTCACTTTCTAAATGAGATCGTTCCGCCGCTAGAAAAAGTGTACCCTCAAGGTCTGCCAACTTACCAAGACTATATTTTATGGATCAATTTAATGTTTCAGACGCCCAGAGCTTATTTAATCCATCTGCACAACAATACTCTTTCTTCCCTCAAGTTCACCGTATTAATACAGTTTTGATTGACAATCGACTCACATCATCACTGCACTCTTGCTCTTATAACACTGTTGTTTTATCAGACCACTCCCCGGTACTACTGGAGATGCGTGTCCATGACGCACGCCACAGTTGCCACAATTATATATAGACACTAGGGCAGAAATCCAAATTGACAGTGTGCGTTGATGACGGACGGCACCCCGATCAGTTGTTCTCAGTTCAATATCCAATCATATACCCATGCAAGTTTACAATGAGGCACTTAGTTAACACCCTTTTAAACCTAAGCCTGAAACAGTCCAATATATGTAGTTGTGTAATTGTCAGAGAATGTGCTGTGAGTAAGTGCTTTTCACCCTTTTTTCAGAACTACTTCAGCTTTCAATATCTGTTATTATTTTAACTTAATAACTTAACTGTTATTAGACAAGAAAAACTAAAATCGGAATGGGATTTTTACAGGTTTTTAGTGAAGTAGACACTGCAATTGAACACAAATTTAAATTGGCACAAATACATTTTGAACTTGGAACTATTATGTGACTGCAATAACGTTTGTGAACCCTGGCCTTTTAGATTTATTCTTCTTAGGCTCTTTTTTACTCACTTTTGTCTAGGCGGAATTTGACCTTGGTGGTTGACCTTGAAGCAGGTCGAATTCTACCTGTGTTTACTTCCTCATCCTCAATAACAATCGCAAATACTCAAAGAGTTACGGTACAGAGAAGCAGCAGTGGCAACAGTTAGTCGATCTCTGAACCTGCAGCATTGTAGATGGTATGAAGGTGGAGATGGCGGTAGATGGTGGATATTGGATCTGATGTTGTAGATGTAGAACGAGCTGTACGCTATCGTGAGACTCCCCACAGCTGTGCCCACTCATCCACCAATCAGTCTATTATCATAATCTTGGACACACAGCCATGGGGGAAAAGGCACAGGGTCATTCCATCAAACAGGGCAGTTAGTTAGTGACATTAGTAGACATTAGTGTTTGGAACCTGTCCGTCCCATTATCACCTCTTCAGATCAGACGTGGTTCGTCCAAGACACACAGACCCTTTTCAGTGTAAGACATCTCTTCAATGTATTATATAATCCCTCCCCCTCAAATTTCGCTTGACGCGGAAAACGCCTTGAGTGGGGTAGAGAGGAGGTATTTTTTTATACACTGGAGGAGTTTGGGTTTGGCAAGAAAAGTTAAATAGTTTCATGCATCTCCCACAGCTTTAGTTAGAACTAATAATACCCACCCAGAACAGTTATCCCTGTACCGCTCGAACCTGCAACTTGCGTCCGCTCTTGTTTGACATTGCTGTTAAGCCGCTGGCCATTACGCTTCGGTCAGACCCTTGCAAAACAGGTGTAATTAAGTGCGACTCCAAACAGAAGATTTTGCTTTATGCAGATGATTCAGTTCTATACATATCCAACCTCTCTGTGGGGAAGACCCCCCCCCCCCCTTCTTTGCCAGTTTAGTAGGCCCTCACAGCATGCTCCCCGGTTAGAGGGAGACAAAGTGACAGCTTCACAGGGGGTTACACACAGAAGGGGACTTTATTGGGGACCAGACCAGTGCAGACTAGGGCACTGTGGTCCTACAGTGTGAGACAATAACAATACAAATGAAGAACACAGTAATGAATAATGATGTAACACACTATGGAGTAGTAGTAAGTAGAATTTTAATACAAATAATACTAACATCTAGGCTAACACAGCACACATCACACATCATCCACAAACCACAGCAATGATACAGGGAACATCTGTACCCAGGGAGAGGAGCAGCACTTACTTTGCTCACACACACGATCTCTGCTGTCCATTTACACCAATGTCCAGAGGAAACCTGACTCTGAGGTGTTTTGTACTCCCTAAAGAAGACTACTACCTAAGGGGAGGTTTGGAGCTGTCAGCACCTCGTTTGGGTTGCCCTTTGACCTGGCCACAGAGGAGCAGATAGCCAGCCTGCAGCTGGTAATTAGCCATTTTACGGTCATCATCTTGTGGGGAATCCTGGATACTTTCCATATCTAGATAAATGCTATCTGTTTCCCTTGAAGCTGCCACGTCGGAGAAATTAGCAAGAGTTTAACAGCCCAGCAGAAATAGAGCAATATATAATATATATATACTATATATATTTTTTATTCAGCTTAAAACTGCTGGTGTCTCTGGGAGTCTGTGGAAAACCTTAGTTTTGAAGTGTGAATCCACTGTGTTGAGATGAACCATCTCCCAAAATCGTCCTGTCTCTTCCAGTAAAATTGAGAGTTCAGTGTCAAAAGCCTCTCGGAGGAATGACTTTGCTTAATTTTAAGTTCTACTATTGGGCTGCCAATCTCAGGATAAGTCACCTTCCACCCTATGCGGATGACTGTAGAGGTCAGTCAGACCTGCCTCACTTTAAGCTCTTATTCATGCCCCGTACAATTTTCCATGTCGGCATACTCCAAAAATGTATAGTTAAATAGGGAGTATATGGAATCAGTTCAGACACTACTTTGGCTTACACACTCTCTCCTTCCATGACCCCAATAGCTGCTAATCCAATCTGGCATCCTTCTTTAATATATGGAACTTTCTCTTCATGGTCTTAATGGGTATTATACCTTTCAGTACTCAGCAGCTTGTGAGTGGAATAAACTGCCAGTGTCTATAAAAAGTATTGACTCAGATAGACATTTTAAACAGGCTTTGAAGAAATGGCTTAGTCACTCACGATAAAGATTATGCAGGTGTGCTGTAGACTTTGTGTTTGTTTGTTTTATTGCATTTCTTTTATTAATATTTACATATTTATATTGCTTGAAAATTGTATTTGCATGTCTTATTTGTGCATACTCGTCATCTTGTCTCTCCACCCCCCCCCCCCCCCCCCCCTTTGAGGACCACAATGCATTTTTTTTTTAAGGTTTTATTGTGTTTCAATCCTCGACGGTTTTAAATTATATTATGTGATGGCTGTACATGTTGTGTATCAGAATTGTATGTGATTTTAGATTGTCCAATAAATTCAATCAATCAATCAACCAATCAATCAATCAATCAATCAATTCAATCAATCAATCAATCAATCAAATATCCTAAAGGACCTATCTCAACATTTCTTCAGATAATTACAAATCCGTAACTTTGTCTGTGATGTTAACCCCACATTAACCCCCTATCTCTCCTCTTCTATGGTAATGTCAACTCTGCTTGTGACAGATCATTCCCCTGCTATACATTCATGTTTTGGTCGTGCCCCTCCCTGCACAGTTATTGGGCAGAAATATTTAGCACTATTTCAGTCAATGCTGCCCCAACAGCTCGTTTTGGAATCTCTCCCCCTCATTGTATCATTGTATCATCTGTATCATCAAAGTACAGGGTAGACTTGGTGACGTATGCTATGCTCCTAGCCAGACGCCTGATTCTTTTGAAGTGGAACCCCCCCCCCCCCCCCCCCCCCCCCCCGCATCCTCTATAGATCAGAGTCATTCTTCATTTCATTAAACTGGAAAGAATTAGGTGCACAATGAGAGGTTCATCAGCCAGATTTAAGAAAACATGGCGCTCTTTCTTGATACATTACAGTTCCCCCGGATCCCAGAATACTGACTTCTAGTACTCATCTACAAACATTTTTTGTGTTCATATAATATTGTCTCTGATAGGTGATCAGACTATGTGAGGTTTATTTCCGGGTTGTTGTGTTGTGCTTGTTCCTTTAGGAAAGGTTAACTCAGGGTAACAATGATACCTCTCCCTTTAGAAAAAAGTATGGATTGTATTGTTAATTTTTCATTGTAAATTGTAATTTTCTCTTTTGGGGAAAAAATTTATTGTATTTTGAACTACTGATTCATGTCCTAGAAATCGGTAAAACAACTGATTTACACCTGGCTTGTAAAGGGAGAACAAATAACCCTGTGCTTTATTACAGGGCATATCAGATTACCCGCTCCTTGGTCATATTGTGCAACATGATCAGTAATTATAGATGGGAGACATGCACTATCACAACTAATCAGTCTGGCACAGTCATGCTGGGGGTGACAGAGTCACACTATCTGCTCTTTGTTGGTGTGTGTGTGTGTGTGTGTGTGTGTGTGTGGCGCGTGTGTGTGTGTGTGTGTGTGTGTGTGTGTGTGTGTGTGTGTGTGTGTGTGTGTGTGTGTGTGTGTGTGTGTGTGTGTGTGTGTGTGTGTGTGTGTGTGTGTGTGTGTGTGTGTGTGTGTGTGTGTGTGTGTGTGCGTGTGTGTGCTTGCGGTTGACGAGAGGGTTGCTTTTTGTCAAGATATTAATATCCCTTCTGTTTATACCCAGCATGTCTCCCTTAATTGTCTTCAACTAGCTAGGCCTGAAATGATCCTGGCATCACCGTGAGAACATTTCAAAGATGGACGAATGACAATGTAAATTTTTTTTTACAAGCACTGAAGGTGTTCGACGAATGCTACAAGGCTCAAATTTGGAAGATGTTATCGAAGTTTTGAATGTTGTAAATATTATGCAAGTGTGACGGATCATATTGGTCTGCGTTGTGTTGATGTTAAATGTTAATGTCCCGAGGGGGAGTCGAACAGGGGGCTCCCGCGTCCGTGGGCGACGACACAGGCCGCTGCACTAAGAAGTGAATTCACTCCTAACTACTGTTAACGATAGGTTATGTAGATAACCTAGTTATATTAGTATTGGCTGAGCTCCCGCTCTGAGCCTTACGAGATACTCTATATCGCCTGTGATACCTAATGTATCTCCCACGAACAAAAACACATGCACCCCACCTGTATGGGGCCCCGCCCCTTATGGTGGCACCACCCATATAATCATGACTCTGGTCATGACACACCCTTCCTCGCCAAAAACCCGTCCCAGGAAAAGATCCCTCAAGAGGGAACTCAGGGCGCGCAGAGCGGGAGCTCAGCCAATACTAATATAACTAGGTTATCTACATAACCTATCGTTATATTTCGTATGGCATCGCTCCCGCTCTGAGCCTTACGAGATAATGGGGAAGAGCGGGTGCGAGACCCGACAGATGTACCCCCTGAGGACCCGTAAGCCCACATCAAGGGGTGCGGGGAGCCCTGTCACCCCATCCTTCCTAACGAAGGGGGGGCGCAGTCAACTCCACCTGAATGCGAACAAGAGGGAGCCAGAACCCCTTGAACACACCGTACAGGCGGAACCACGTGTGACTCAACACACTGCGGCCCATACCCATACACTCCCGCTACCCGACCAAAGGACGGGAAGCAGGAAAGGCCACAGACCCCAGAACCGCCTGGGAGACAGAACCCCCGGTCATGTCCATGAGGTAAAACCTTACAAAGGGGCCCGGTGAGGACCATGAAGCTGCAGCACAGATGTCCTCCACCGAGGCCCCACCCAGGAGAGCGGCAGAGGCAGCCACCCCACGAGTGGAGTGCGCCCTGACGCCCCCAGGGGGATCCTGCCCAGCCAACGTGTAGCAGAGGGCAATACCCTCGCACAACCAATGGGACAGGCGCTGCTTCGACAGTGCCTTACCAGCACGAGCCCCACCGTAACAGACAAAAAGCTGGCCGGTAACCCTGAAGTCCTGAGTACGGCTGAGGTAAAACCCCAAAGCACGGACTGGACATGACAGGTGAAGGCCCGCATCTAACTCACTAGTGTGAGGAGGAGGACGAAAAGCCTGAACCACAATATCCCGGGAGCGGAAGGAACTCCGGATATTCTTAGGCACGAAAGCAGGATTAGGTCGCAGAGTGACACCGCAATCGGTCCGAAAAGACAGGCACTCTGGAGGTACCGAGAGAGCACAGAGCTCACCTACGCGTTTAGCGGAAGTGACAGCCAGAAGGAACGCGGTCCTGAAGGACAGCTGTCCCAACGGCGCCCGCTCGAGCGGCTCAAACGGGGCCAAGGACAACCGACCGAGGACCAATTGAAGATCCCAAGTCGGAGCCAAGGAGCGTTGCACCGGCTTAACGCGTCGAGCGCCAAGCAGGAAACGCTTCACAAGAGGGTGGCTGAACAAGACATCCCCTCAAACCCCTCATGATAGGAGGATATAGCTGCTGCATATACCCTCACCGTCGAAGCCGACAGTCTATCAAGGAGAGACTGGAGGTAACTAAGGACAGCAACCAGGGGGCAGGAGACTGAGTCCTGGCCCCCCGCCTTACACCACACTTGGAACATACGCCATCTGCCCGCGTAAGCGCGACAGTGGAGGGAGCATGCGCATTCCAGATGGTAACACCATCAGGATCAAGGACCTGCGCCCCTCAACGTACCCGTCCCAACAACTGACCTAACAGATGTATGGGGAAGAATCCCTGGCGGCACGGCATCGGTCCCAGACCTGCCTGGCCATGTCCAGACGCAATCCTCACCCGTCAGGATGAGGGCCGCCCCGCGACAGTACACCTGCACCCACATTCTCCCTGCCGGGGATGTGGGGAGCCCTTAGGCCGCGCAGATGGAGGACGCCCATAGCCAGCCGCCCGCCGCCTGGTGCAGACAGGGGGAGCGTACTCCTCCCTGTCTGTCGATACACGACACTGACGTCGTATCGTCCGTCCTGATCAACACCATTTGTGGACCAGAAGGACCGCTTTCAACACCAACACATTGAACGTAGCGCAGACCGGGCAGCATGGTTTGCCAGCTGCCCCCTACTGCGTTGGCCCGACGCGTCACCAGCGAGGGAGGCGTCGGTGAAAACGCGACGTGAGACAGCGCCGTAACCGTCCTAGGACGGAACCTCCCGAGCGTGTTGACAACACGCTCTGAGATGGATGCCCATAGCCCTCCAACCGTTGACTGGGAAGAGGAATACTCTACATCCAGTCTACAGCAACCCCAGGCTGGTAGAGACCTGCCTGGTACGAGACCTGACGATCCACCTTGACCGCGAAGGACCAGAACGTCATCAGGGCAGAACACTCCGTAACCCCGGATGACGCAGAGGCCCCAGTGCGGCCTCCACGCACTTGGTGAAGATGCGGGGAGCCAGAGAAAACTGAACGGCAGCCTCTGGTACTCATACGCTAACCCTGCAAAGGAAGCGTAGGTAAGCCCTAGGATGGAAGATCGGGGATGCGCATACGCATCCTACAGGTCTATGGAGGAGAACCAGACCCCCACCTGACAGTGTTCAACAGGTAGGAGACGATCCAAAAAATGCTGAACCTTCCCATGGGACAGGTCCAGCCTGGGTCTTACACCCCTCCCTCCCGACTTCTCGGGCAGAGAACACCGGGAGGAGAACGCCACGACGATGGCTTGCTTCGTCCACAGAGATTGGATCTCGTCGACCAGAGCTGTCCCTGCTGGAGACCCCGACAACAGGGTCTGTACCAAACCTGAAAACGGGTGGGGTTGTGTAAACACAAGTCCCCGCCTCACCATTCTCTCCATCTACCTCGACATATGGTACTGCCGTAGTCATATGTGACGACACTCCCAACGCACCCGCCGTCACGTGGCGCAGGTCCGCCAGGAACTGTAGATAGTTGGCCCGGTCCCCCCCGCTGTGCGAAGACAACCCTGGAATCGTGCGAGGAGCGCGTTCCGTGTCGGAACACCTGACCCTGACACCACCCACGAGGCAATCGCACCCAAGGGGGAACCCCGACAGAAAAGGGCCTGTCTGATACGGGGGGCTTCCGATCAAAAAAAGCCCCCCCACTGAACACCCCTCCAGAACATGCTGAAGGAGTTGTTCTGCAGCCGGACATGCAAGGTGTAAGGCCCCCATGGGTTCCTACACACCGTAGCCCTGCAGTGATATCACTACCACCCCAAACCATGTGAGCTGCGACCACTTGCCAATATTCCAGGAGTGGGAGCACCAACATGATACCTGGCCTGGCGAAGGCGAGGCCGGGGAAGCCCGCACTGTGTGCCTCAAAAGGTTTCGAGCCCCCCTGCTGACAACACTTAAGTTGACAGACGTAACACCAGGCTCAACCAACACAGTTCAAGGTGTGGGAGCCGCTTGACAGCACAACATTCTCACGGACAGACCCAGGCTCAGCCATCAACTGGGTGTCAGCCCCTGTCTCCATGAGAAGCGAAGAATGGGGCCGCATACGCTTCAATGAAGGTTCGCGGCCCGCAGCCAAAGGAGAACGCTCAGAGCCCCGCTTCTGGGGGTACCAGAGAGAGGATTGAACGGGGAGCGGGCTGCTCGCGGCAAAATGACGACGGAGTGGTTTACCAACACCGAAATCACCCAAAATGGCCGATCCCTCGGCCGCCAAGACTGTCGGCCTCGCGATACCCTGTCGATTCTCCAACCAGGGCACCACTGGCGGGGGAAACATGGCCGCCTGTCGAGGGCCCCGTCATCGCCGCTGACGAGGCCGTGCTCTCTCTTCTTCTGGCTGCGCGGTGTGAGGCGGTGTAGGGCCTAGGACAATACCGCCCGCGCTCCAGCAGAAGACCAAAATCCCCTGCGGAGAGGGGAACCCTGAGCGGTTATAGCTTGCGGCTGGGTCAAAGCTAATAACGTCAACATCCTCGACGGAGTGGTTTACCAACACCGTGCGCGATGTGTCGACGTCGGCCGGCCCTCAAGGCCCCTCCACCAGACACCATTTCTGTAATAGAAAAAACACCAATTCGAACACAGTTCTAATCGTTGCCAATTCCATACCGTGGCGGTACAAGCCTTAACAGCCCACCAGCCACTCGCCAGGCCGACCATGGTGTCGGCCGGGCGGGGCATTGTTTCAATATATCAAAAACAAAGGACTGACGTTAACATGGAGCACCAGTGGTGATTGCAAACAGCACCCTCCACTGTGGTGTGGACCATGAAAAGGTTAAATGAATAAAAGAGCTAAACCACAAAAACTGTAGAATGAGCAAACCCATACACACAAAGTTTAAGGGGAGACGGACCAGACCCGTCTTCATTCAAAATATTCACAACAGAACACCAGCCCTAGTTTAGCCCATTTACCAAAAAAGGTAAACAAAGCCCCCCCCCCGCACTACTCCCCCAGTATACCGATTGACCGTCAGTATGAATGGTTTGAGAGGAGAGAAAGCTGTAGCAAGACAGCCTTCTCATAGCAGAGTGACAAAATGAAACAATAGCCCCCTACACAGGGCCGCCCCAGGAGATGGGGGCCCTCGCGTCTAAAAACGCACAGGGCCTCACATTTCTCCCAAGCGGCCCTGCCCTTATACTACTGCAGCCTAACGCCAGGCAATGTGGAACCCAAGACAACAATTGCCTGTGCACAGACACGCAACATGTTTACCATGTCGGCTGGACCCATAGCCCCACTACCCGACGCCAACCCAGATGGGAACACCGTTCAACAAACCCCGCCGGAACACAAGGTAATACCT
Source organism: Notolepis coatsorum (assembly GCF_963971535.1). Taxonomy (NCBI): domain Eukaryota; kingdom Metazoa; phylum Chordata; class Actinopteri; order Aulopiformes; family Paralepididae; genus Notolepis; species Notolepis coatsorum. The sequence continues at coordinate 27,588,806 of NC_140184.1, forward strand.
GGCTAGAACCTAGCCACGACCTACCCCGTTGTCAACCCATTTACCCGAAAAAGGTAAATAGAACTCAAAACCCCACAACAGCTACCGACTGACCTTCATTGATGAACCGGGCAAGAGGCGGGAGAGTGACAACATCTCACGGCGGAGACATTAAAACAGCATAGCAATTAGCAGTAGTGATAGCATGCGGCAGTAGCGATAGCATGCTAGCATAGCTTTAGATGTTTTAGCAGCACGCCCAAGACAGCTTGGAAACCGTTCCCTGCAGAGAACGTTCACCAAACCATCTTGCCCCTGGCGCCAACACACAACAAGGTTGTGTTAACAACACAAACCAGCATTACTAACACTAATACCCATGCCTGAAGACACAGGGCCTACCTGAGTACAAGCTGGCCCGACAGCCAGCCTTGTACAGCTGAACCTCGATGTGCAGTCATCAAACGAGGAACATCACAGGCCCGTCGTGTCGCCGAAAACATGCGTCGAAGATGCCAGGGGCCAGCAACCTCCGGTAAGCTTCCAACATTATTAATCTTCCTTAATCTTTTCATTCCGCTAGCTCGCATGGTGCATAGCATCCAGTACGCTGGGACGAAAATAGAGGAAGGGTGTGTCATGACCAGAGTCATGATTATATGGGTGGTGCCACCATAAGGGGCGGGGCCCCATACAGGTGGGGTGCATGTGTTTTTGTTCGTGGGAGATACATTAGGTATCACAGGCGATATAGAGTATCTCGTAAGGCTCAGAGCGGGAGCGATGCCATACGAAATATAACCCTGTTATGAGGAAGTGAGTTTAACTTACCAGCCCGCAATGCCACAGTCACTCGTCAACACCCCTGTTTCTGTGACTGTGGACATACCCACGGGCTTCCCCGTTACACTCACCTCCCTAAACTCACGCCCCTCAGGACATCCGGGTCACGGCACCACTGTGACGGATCATATTGGTTTGCGTTGTGTTGATGTTAAATGTTAATGTCCCGAGGGGGAGTCAAACAGGGGGCTCCCACGTCCGCGGGCGACAACACAGGCCGCTGCACTAAGAAGTGAATTCACTCCTAACTACCGTCTGTTATGCGTCTGTTAACCCTGTTATGAGGAAGTGAGTTTAACTTACCAGCCCGCACTGCCACAGTCACTCGTCAACACCCCTGTTTCCGTGACTGTGGACATACCCACGGGCTTCCCCGTTACACAAGGACCATGCACAGGGTGTTTTACCAATGCTGTCTTGTTCCAGGAAAGGTGTGATATCCCTTTGTGTACTAGACACACACAGCTATTGTCATTCGTATGCTTATCACCGACTATTTGGTCTCAGGGTTTGTGCAAATGGTTTCTATTCATGGTGGGTTTTCTCTGTTGACTTTTCCATTTGAACGTGACTATTTGCAGAATTATCGCGTGGTTTATCTGTTGTTTACATTTGGTACTGCCTTTTTCCTTTAATCTGGTGCTTTCAAAGGAAGCTTGGGAGCATCTGTTACATTTAAACATTAGTATGAGTAAGGAGGAGGGTTAGGGTCTACTCAATGTAGGACATTGGCATTGAATTGGAATTGATTTAAATTAAAGTGAATGTATCCCCGAACCCCCTAGTAGAGTAGACAAGATAGGTTACGATAAGTTAAGGGAAATGTAGAAGAGTAATGTAAACTATGGTATAATAGAGTAGAGTAGAGTAGTGTACAGTAGAGTAGAGTAGTATACAGTAGAGTAGAGTAATGTAGGCCTACAGTAGAATAGATAGAGTAGAGAGTAGTGTACAGTAGAGTAGAGTAATGTACAGTAGAATAGAGCAGTGTACAGTATAGTAGAGTAATGTACAGTAGAATCGAGCAGTGTACAGTAGAGTAGAGTAATGTACAGTAGAATATAGTAGTGTACAGTAGAGTAGAGTAGTATACAGTAGAGTACATTAATGTACAGTATAATAGAGTAGATAGTAGTGTACAGTAGAGTAGAGTAATGTACAGTAGAATAGAGCAGTGTACAGTAGAATATAGTAGTGTACAGTAGAGTAGAGTAATGTACAGTCAAGTAGAGTAATGTACAGTAGAATAGAGTAGATAGTAGTATACAGTAGAGTAGATTAATGTACAGTATAATAGAGTAGATAGTAGTGTACAGTAGAGTAGAGTAATGTACAGTAGAATAGAGCAGTGTACAGTAGAATAGAGTAGTGTACAGTAGAGTAGAGTAATGTACAGTCGAGTAGAGTAGTGTACAGTAGAGTAGTGTACCTCCTCATTGCCGCTGATGCAGATACCCTCATATAAGCTTTTGTGCTGCTGCTCCTACCCAATGGAACACTCTCCCTACCTCAATCCACAATCCATATCTGTTTTTAAATCAAGACACTGAAGACACACCAATTATTATTATTATTACTGTTATTACTATTAGTGTAATATTGTAATAGTGTGTAATAGTGTACTAGCGTGCTAGTGTAATAGTGTGTAATGTTGTCATAGTGTAATAATGTGTAATAGTCTAATCTTGTGCAATAGTGTAATAGTATCATAGTGTCATAGTGTAATAGGAATACTGCCGGGAGATATGCTTTCATTGGTCTATATTTTCCCTGCCCCCTACACTTAACTCTAACATGTAGGCTACTAGAAAATAAATTGGTGGCTGCCGCCTGGTGGAGATTTGCGCTCTACTGGGCGCACCTTTCTAGTTATCCTATCTTTATACTCCCAGTGGGCTGACATTCTATGATATCATTATCCATACCTTGTTCTTGCTCCTAGGTCTCTCTCTCTCACCCAGGTGGCTGGCTATGAACTCATTAGGACCCTTTCAGGCTAGACAGGGCAGTCCATCTTCAATATGACAGCAAGTTATATTTTTGGCCTTTTCCTTACCTGTGTGATGTGTGGATATTTTCAGGTTTTTTCCTTCTCACTGTAGCAGTACTCTTCAAATGCAGTCAGTCCACACGGATGAACACATATGGGCCCATATTCACAAAACGTTCCAGAGAAGGTGTACGGATCTGAGGTCAGTGAACAGGACTGCTGGTATTCATGACCTTATTGTCTTCATGACATTTATTTGAGCTAACAGACTGAAGCTGACTCTAGATCAGTGGCCAGGACTGTTTGTTTTCATGACCTTTGTTCAAACAAACAGACTGAAGCTGACTCTAGATCAGTGACCAGGAACACTTGTATTTATGACCTTATTCAAACAAACAGACTGAAGCTGACTCTAGATCAGTAGACCCAATTTGAGGGGCTTTGTGAATATCTCTTTATGCTGAAGAGTACAAGCAATGCTCTAGTCCGGGGTTCTCAAACTTTTTTATACCATGACCCAATTTTATTTAGGATCTGTTTTGGCGACCCCACACTTAATGTATGGCGTAATTTCAACGTGGAATTAAGGAATATCAAAATAAAAGCACATGTTGTTGAACTTGATCATGCATATCTATTAGAACATTTCATTACAGCACTATGTTATCAATACACATTTATAAAAAAAAATATGTTGCCAGAACATAAACAAAATATATACGTATATATATATATATATATATATTTTTTTTTTACTTGGCAATGTACTACCACTTTGGGTCGCGACCCATAGTTTGAGAACTGCTACTGTAGTCTAAACTTTGGGACTGTGGAAGAATCTCTTTTGTTTGTTCCAAGACAATGGATCTCATTCACCAACGGACTTAAGACAAAATATCTTTTGTGTTCTTAAGGGCTTTATTTTGGAGGAATCCTGGTGATTTCGTTCATGTCAACTCTACAGGCCTCCTTTGAATTAATTAATCATAATTAAAATAAATATGACAATATTTGTATGATACAAAATTCAACACACACACACACACACGCACGCGTAACCTTTATTTGCAAGCAAGTAAGAACTAATTCTTATTTTATTTATTGTCAAAAGTATGCATAATGTTCTGTTAATTCCATGACAAGAGATATGTATGTTAATTACCTGAAATTATTACGTTTGGGGACACACACACACACACACACACACACACACACACACACAAGAGTTGGACAATATCGGTATATCGGATATCGGTAAAAAAGCCAATATCGAACATCCCTAAGTATATAGTGTGCTGTGTGATGACATACATTGAATCTAATCTAATTTTGATCCGTCGCTAAGTGCTTCCTCGCTACCTGTTGAATACGTGGCAATGCCGCCCCACTTTTTCTGCACGGCCCTCGCATTATAATTGTGAGGATTGGCTCGTTCCCCTCCACACGCTCCTTCAAGGTACTGTGTTGATTGGTGCATTCCCCGCCACATGCTTCTGGAGCGATTACCAATTCCATCACGCACCTGTCGTAGTTTGTGATTAGCGCTCCAGAGGCTTCATATACTGGGACCTTCTTTCAATCGTTGTCGGGTCGTTTTGAATACTACTGCTTCTGCCTGCCTTCCCCCCGTTGTTGTGCCTCGTCTACTTTCCCTCCAGGACATCTTTGGATCGCCGCTGGTGAATATCTTGATCATCCGTTTGGAGCTGCGCCTCGTTGCCCGCTTTACGCGTTTGCGCTTTGGTGAGTTTTGGAACCAAACCCTTTGGATTATCTGTTTTTGTGTGTTTGGATAACACTGAAGAAGTACTGTTTTTGTTTTGCACTGGACTCAGCTAAATTGTGTGTTTGGATAACACTGAAGAAGTACCGTTTTGTTTTGTACTGGACTCAGCTAAATTGTGTGTTTGGATAACACTGAAGAAGTACCGTTTTGTTTTGTACTGGACTCAGCTAACTTGTGTGTAGTTTACACCGAAGATCAAATCACTTGTATTTCATACTGGACTCAGCTAAGGGAGGACTGAACTGCACTGCCTCTGTGTACTGTTGGACTGTTGTTGATCTCTCTCTCTCTCTCCGTTTCCACTCCGAGTTGGAGCTGGGAGTATCTGCAGAGCCGCAACGGCGTCTACGCCGATTCCCCACCTCTAACACCGGGAGGATCTGCAGAGCCGCAGACATTCTCCTTTTTTGTTGTTCAGAATTGTTACTTGACTCTTTTTGATTCTGTAAATAAATACGCCCTAGTGTTTGGCTAACTCTGAACTACCTGTCTGTGCCGTGCTGTTGAGGTCGGTTTCAAACCCTAACAATAATGAGCTGGATGGGCGTGTCTGTATGCAAATGAGGTAAACGTGAACATGCGTTCAAGTTTGTGAATGACTGACGTATCTCATTCTGGGCATCGCAGCTGTGATCATTTTGGGGAGTTAAGACAACCTCTCCACGTATTGGTGAATCTGGGGGTAATTGTCGGACTTTCTCTTTTTTTTTATCCACTTTTTCTCCCATTTTCTATATATTTTCTCCCATCCCAATTTAGTATCATCCAATTCAACCCTCCCCTGTCACGGACGCTGTTTCTTGCTTCCCACTAGCCGGCTGCAATGTGGACTAAGTCATACATAGCACAAGTCCCCTCCGGTACTTGAGGTAACAGCAGTCGCATCTTTTCACCTGCGCAGCTCGATCTCTCAGTGGCGAGGAGTAACGCGTGGGAGGCTCACGCTGCCCCCGACACTTCCTGATTCTACTGCGCAGGCGCACCAACCGACCTGTAGGAGTCGCTGTCCACAACGCCCGATCCCCACCCATCAGTTTCCCACCCCCTAATACGGCCAATTAGTGTACGGTGTATTAGTACGGACGACCAGCTAAACTGAAAGCACATGTGGAGCGCTGGGCTCGAACTGACGAGCCCAGCGTCTCCAGCATTTCGTGGCGAGCGCCTTGCCCACTACGCCACGTAGCCGCCCTGTCGTCGACTTTCTCTTACGACCTTCCAAGGAGGTTGTCGTAAGAGAAATCTTATAACAATATTGGTGAATGAGGTCCAATAGCTTTAATCTCACACTTTGGGGAGAGCCAAGGGTCTACAGCCCCCACCCCTCTGTACTCTTAAGGCCCGTTCTCTCTCTTCAGTTGAAGCGCTCCTCTCAGCCAAGCTCATTTGACCTACATGTACTTTGATCCGTGTCTCACTATTAAATCTACATTGATCATGAAGATAATTGATGAATCCGGTTCCACCACAGGACCATAGTGAAATGACTTAGTGTATGCATGTGTGTATGGCTGACAGCTAAGAGTGTACTACTATGTGAGTGCTATGTGTACCTGACCTGGCGGACAGTGGGTGGTGGTCCATCTGTTTTATGTTCAGATTGAGTGTTCATGGCAGAAAGTTGATCCATCTCTTATCTTCATGCATCATAATTGCCAACGGCCATAATGCACAGCAGCCGCAGCCCGCAGGACAACCTGAGCCAGACGCAGCTTCCATGAAAGGTTGTTTCTCAGCAATGGCCTGAGGTCATTTGAACCCTTTCACTACCACACTACAGAAAGTTAACCTTTCACTACCACACTACAGAGGGTGTGGTGTGATAGTGAAATGGTTAACCTTCTGTAGTGTGGTAGTGAAAGGGTTAACCTTCTGTAGTGTGGTAGTGAAAGGGTTAACCTTCTGTAGTGTGGTAGTGAACGGGTTAACCTTCTGTAGTGTGGTAGTGAAAGGGTTAACCTTCTGTAGTGTGGTAGGGAAAGGGTTAACCTTCTGTAGTGTGGTAGTGCAAGGGTTAACCTTCTGTAGTGTGGTAGGGAAAGGGTTAACCTTCTGTAGTGTGGTAGTGCAAGGGTTAATGGCTGAATGGACCAGAAATTATGTCACTTGTAAAACAAGCATGAAACCAGCAGGGAATGACTGACTAAATAATTTCTCCTTCTGATCATGTGTTGTAGGGCTTCCATGCATTTCATCCCATCTCCCCTCCTCATGCAACCAATGGGATGAAAAAAAGGAGGGGGGGGGGCGGGGGGAATAAAAAGGTCAGTGGACAACTTGTCTTGTGATGTCATTGTCCACTCCTTGTTCTTGGTCTGTCTCTCTCAGCCGAAGGTTGGTAGCGATGAAAGACTGGGATGTGGTTTGTGGTTAGTCAGGGATGTGGTTTGGCAAGGAATGTGTTGTTTTATCCTTGCTTTCCCCATAAAACCTATTGTTAATTGTTGTACTGAAGTGTTGTTCATATTGGGGTTGAAATTAGGGGTATGATGACATCATACCAGGGGTGTAAAGTACTTGAGTAATTGTACTTTGTTACAAACTTACAATACTTAAGTACTGTTTTTGGGGATTTGTACTTTACTCGAGTATTATTAGGTTTGTATACTTGTACTTTTTACTCCTTACATGCAGACCTACAAAGTACAAATTACAAATCTCGCAGGTCCAACTATTTTAATTAGTATATTTGTTTCTCTGGCCGAACTAACGTTAACGTTATTAACTTTAATTAATTAATTAATCCTGCGGCCGCACTTTATTTAAAAACAGCCAATCAAATCCCCATCAATGGAAAATGAACCCGCCCATACCCATGCTGATTGGTCCTTGTGCAAGACTAGAAAGCGGGGACCTTTGATTAAACACCTGCTATCAGAAGAATAGAGTCAGAAAAAAAGTTTTTACTTTTTAGTACATTTAAAAGTAGAAACTTTTTTACTTTTACTCAAGTGTGTTTTTAGCCAGATACTCTGACTTTTACTGTACTTGAGTACGAATTTGAGATGGTACCCATACTTTCACTTAAGTATAATTTCTGGGTACTTTTTACACCCCTGCATCATACACCATTCATCCTCGCTCCCTGAAGTGTTGTATTACAGTCAAAAGAACTGCAACACACAGGTTTACAAGTAATCTTTAATAAAAGACAAAAGTGTTACACCCTGGTAAAGACATTACACCAAGACATCACACACACACACACACACACTGTATCATCGTTGGTCTTATGTACAAACACATGATTCAAGCTGATACACATACACTCACATATACCCACACACACACGCACGCACGCACGCACGCACGCACGCACGCACGCACGCACGCACACACAGCAAAGTTCGTCAAAGTCAATCCAGGGGATTCTCTTTTTCATTGCAACTGCAATTAAAGTAAAAGATCAGACAAATCTTCATAAGTCAACTATAGTAGTGATGAAGTGACTCCCCCTGGCGTGGCGATAAGGAGCTGTGCTCAACCATACTGTAGCTGTGGCACCGTGCAAAAGTAGAATGTAGAGTTTATTTGGAAACCATAACACCAGAGGAACAGAGTTATCACGAAGGCATTTTGACAGCTGCAAGACCACACATTTACATATTTGGCAGGAAATTGGCTTTGATTGGTCAGACCTACTCATGGACATTGCATTTGTAAGACACCATGATGTCTGTAATAGGGGATAGCAAGGGCGGGAAATAGATTACTGTATTTACAGTGCATTCATTTTGGGCTGAATTCAACCATTAAGCTTCATGCTCCCAACACATCGATAAAAACCTTCTGACTGGGGACATCACAGACGTTGAACTTGAAGACTGAACAAACACACCTCATTATCATCCATAGCCCAATATCCCTACTTCTTTTGGCCATTGGTACAGTATACATTGGTACATGAAGACAACATAGGTTCATATAATGCATAACATTGATGTGATGCGAAGCAGGTGATTGGCTGTCCAGTGTGGAACAACATTGTGCTGAGAGGGAACATAATATACAGTAAATCCCCTCTCAAACAGCCATGGCATCAGATCAACTGACTCCATATAAACTGATGAATGGGAAGAGAGGAAAAGAGAGAGGAAAAGGGGGGGGGGGGGTGGGGGGGGGTAAGAGGAAAGGGGGGGGTAAGAGGGACAGAAAAAGAGAAGAATGAGAAAGATAGAGATATAACTTGGCAGCAGGAGGTGTTCAAGGAGGAGAGCGCCTGGAGGATGAGAAAGAGAACAAAGAGTGAGAACAGAAACAGGAGAGAGCTCGGGGGGGGGGGGGAAGGACAAGGCCAGGGGTGAAAGCTTAAAGTGTTCCTTCGTCCAGCAGCTTGTTGATGCCGCTGCAGATCTTCCTCAGATAGAGTCTGTACTCCTCCCTGTGCCCGTACAGCTCCGCCAGGAACTCCCCGTGGGCAAAATGGTTAAAGACGTGATCGATGCGGGCGTGCGAGCGCGTGGTCAGGTGCTGCTCCACCAGGGTGTGCAGCAGGTCCCTGCATTCCAGCAGCAGCTCCGACAGAATATTCCTGTCAAAGGTGTACTCCACCTCGTAGAAGCTGACCGCCGTCATGGCTGCCTGGTTGATCTTCTTCTTGAACCTATCCACCGTGTCCAGCTCGTCGGGGTTGAACTGGTGGTTGCGGTAGAGGATGCCGGATCTTCAGGGCGATCTTGATGACGTCCTTGATGATCTTGTGGGCCTCCTTCTTGCTCTGGGTGAACTCGCGGCTGGCCTTGTAGAGCTCGTCCAGGATCTCGCTGCTGGTGTCGTCTGTCAGCAAGTTGGCCACTGCCATGGTCGCCATCTTACTCAAGATCTTCTTTTGGGTTTTGGGCCTGCATGGTGAGGGAGCGGGAGTTGAAACTCTCCTGGCCTTCAGAGAGAGAGCGAGAGAGCGAGAGAGAGAGAGAGAGAGAGAGAGAGAGAGAGAGAGAGAGAGAGAGAGAGAGAGAGAGAGAGAGAGAGAGAGAGAGAGGGAGAGAGAGAGAGAGAGAGAGAGAGAGAGAGAGAGAGAGAGAGAGAGAGAGAGAGAGAGAGAGAGAGAGAGAGGGAGGGTTAGTTCAAAAGGCCATTCAACCACCCACTCTTCACTGTGTGATTATTCTTCCTGCCAGAGGGGAAGATGATTTAATAATACCAAACAAACAGAATAATCAGATGAGTCACGTTTGAACCTCGTCCTCCCACTGAAATTAGAGCACTTTAAGTACTGCAATATTCTGGTAGTTAAACCTTTTTCAGACAGGTACCAATATTTAATGAATTTAGACGACTGGGATCCATTTTGGGTTCCGAGAAGTGATACATTTAGTCTGTTATTCTTCTCCTCCAGACACCTCTCAGTTTCTACACTCTTATATTTTCCCTAAAATGCAGGCAAAATATCCTTTGTCATTCACAGTGTTGTCACATGTAAGCCTGGACATAAATATCAATAATGTAAAACTGTTAAAGCCTTATACTACTAGGGCGGTTAGGTGGCCGAGCGGAGATTGCGTTCGTCACCAGCCCCGGAGCTGTGAGCTCGATTCGCCTGTTCGAATCCAGCTCACAGCTCCGGGGTTGTCACCAGCTTGGCTGGCCGTCTGCACTGATACAATTGGCTGTATCAGAGGGTGGGAGAAGCTGGCGGGGTGGGTCCGGGTCGTTGTAAACAGCGACTCCTACAGTTCGGTCGGGGCGCCTGCTAAGCGCGGATTGGACGTGAGGGGGATAGTGTGGTCCTCCCACACGCTACGCCCTCTCAATGAGAATCCGCGCTGCCAGGTGAAAAGAAGCGGTGATTGGCTGGACGTGTGTCGGAGGAAGCACGTGGTAGCCTCCACTCTCCCAGATGATCTGACTGTGGGGGGTAAGTGCGCAGCGATCAGGAAGGGACTGGGAATTGGCATACGACTAACATTGGGATGGGAGAAAATTGGAGGAAAATGGAGGGGGAAAAAGACCAAAAAAAAAAAAAAAAAAAAAGCCTTATACTACTATTTCTATATCCATGAATATTTAATATTTTCACATAGATTTTGGAAGTTGAAATTCTCTTGGTCCACAACTTGAAGTATAGCTCGATTATTTTTTATTATTATTTTTACATTAACACTTGTGACCATCGCAAATCATCATGGCTCGTATGAAACCTTGTACGTATAAATCCTTCTGTCAGTAAATGCCAGAATGAAAACATGTTACAGATTGGGCTTTCAAATTATTCATGTAAAATCATGCAAAGCCTAATAGAGAACATGCTCTAAATGAACAGAGGGTACAGTATATGAAACTATTATTTCTTTTGAACAGATGAACAGATTTGCAGCCACATTCTGTGGAAGGGTGGAGGCTTTCCTGCCCTGGCAGAGGCGTGCCAGTGGTCTGAACTTCCAGAGGAATGACTGTTCTGGAAAACGGCCAACATCTGTCTCTGTGTGATTTTAGAACGATAAGAACTCCTCTGTGAAGTCTCTCTGCTTTACAAGTGTAGATTCATCACCCCTGCTGCCACACTGCATCAGAGCTGCTCAGATACACTGCCCAGCAGAGAGGCTGTGTCTGGATGGTATTCAGGAATGCCAGCAGGTCTGTGTCAGATGTGTCCGCACGCATGTGAGGAGTGGAAGGCTTGGCTGGGGGAGACAGAAGCTGGGGGAGACAGAAGCTGGGGGAGGAGAGAAGCTGGGGGAGGAGAGAAGCTGGGGGAGGAGAGAAGCTGGGGGAGGAGAGAAGCTGGGGGAGGAGAGAAGACTAGGGGAGGAGAGAAGACTAGGGGAGGAGAGAAGACTAGGGGAGAAGAGAAGACTAGAGGAGGAGAGAAGACTAGGGGAGAAGAGAAGACTAGGGGAGGAGAGAAGACTAGGGGAGGAGAGAAGACTAGGGGAGGAGAGAAGACTAGGGGAGGAGAGAAGACTAGGGGAGGAGAGAAGGGGAGGAGAGAAGACTAGGGGAGGAGAGAAGGGGAGGAGAGAAGACTGAGGAGAGAAGACTAGGGGAGGAGAGAAGGGGAGGAGAGAAGACTGAGGAGAGAAGACTGAGGAGAGAAGACTAGGGGAGGAGAGAAGACTAGGGGAGGAGAGAAGACTAGGGGAGGAGAGAAGACTAGAGGACAGAAGACTGAGGAGAGAAGACTGAGGAGAGAAGACTGAGGACAGAAGACTGAGGACAGAAGACTGAGGACAGAAGACTGAGGAGAGAAGACTGAGGAGAGAAGACTGGGTTTTATTTAGGTACCACCCAGCTACAATTACACACCAGATAACTCTGCTATTATGATTAAAGATGTGGAAAAAGTCTTCACTTTTTTTCTTTCCCCCTGAGCAGCGTGTCAGCCTCTTCCTCCTCCACACACAGAGAGAGAGAGAGAGAGAGAGAGTGAGAGAGAGAAAAAAAGTTACTCTGTCTGTCTGTCTGTCTGTCTGTCTGTCTGTCTGTCTGTCTGTCTGTCTGTCTGTCTGTCTGTCTGTCTGTCTGTCTGTCTGTCTGTCTGTCTGTCTGTCTGTCTGTCTGTCTGTCTGACTGACTTTTGTTATCATTTACGGGGGAAATTAGTGCTGAAGAGTGATTAAGAGAGAATCTGTCCTGTTCTTATACGGATGGCATTTCTTGTGACATTTCATGCCTTGTTCTGAAGCAAAATGGCATTTTGTGTACAGTATGTGACATTTAAAGCCTAATTAGAAGGCCTACAGTATGTACAGTATATATATATATATATATATATATATATATATATATATATATATATATATATATATATATATATATATATATATATATATATATATATATATATATATATATATATATATATATCTGTCTGAAGTGAGAACACATTCTCAAAAAGCAAAGGCAAAAAGGAGTAACTTCAGGGGCAACGTTGCAGGGCAACATGGCAGCAGGACATAATATTTTAACAAGGTCTGAATATGGAAAACTCCTGGAAAGTCAAAAACCCCCTGACCCTCAGATGTCCCACACATAGACTGTAATTTTGCATGCTGTTTGAATAGTGACCCTGGGATATTTAACTGTGGTTACATCCGTGTCACAAGCATTTCCCCGTCTCTGACTGTGAGGCAGCTCTCTGTTCTACACAGTGTGGAGCCCGCGGGATGGAACCTCTCGTCTCCACGCCACACACCGATGCCACTGCATTGCCGCCGCAGACGTCTCGGTTGGTTGTGATCAAATGACTGACGATTACCATTGAATGATAACCAATGAGCCACGCTGATGCCACTACTCGTGGGGGTCACCTATAATTAACCCCACCTCCCTGTGTCTATACTGATCGGCAGAATGCATGGTGAAGAAGGGCGTCTCGCGTGAAACGCCCACGTGGCAATAAAACAAAGTGGCCTGGGAACGCTGTCCTGGTCTCTTCTTTTTAGGAAATACACGAGAATACATGAGAATAGTAGGAAAATCATCTCTCTGATTCCTAGCTGTAGGAGAGAGGGGTGCATGTCTCTCTCTTTTTCTGTTTCACTCTCTCTGTTTCTCTTTGTCTCTCTCTCTTTCTGTCTGCTCTCTCAATTAAATTAAATTCATAGATAGTTATTCATATTATTTATTATTGTTATATTGTAGAAATGTGTGCATTGAAATGTCTGTGAAGTCTTGACGACATTGAAAATGAGGGTGACCTCAATTGTCTTTTCGAAAATAAATAAAGCGTTGAAATTAAATGAAATAGAATGTTCACATAATACTGACTGAACTATCCGTGGGCACAGGAAGGCTGAGGCTGTTATCTTCAGTGAAGTTATCTTCACAGGAGATGTTGTTCCCATTTTACGGTGTGCTCGTTGAGACCAACCAATTGCAATGCGTTTTACAAATAAACCTGGCTTGACTTGAATGTCTGCTTCATGACTCAAATAGGTAAGTGTGCTGTGTGCTTCAACCCTGCACCCCTACAGCTATTATCAAATGACTGCAACAACATGGATATCTTCTCTCTCCCTCGTTATACCAAAATTGATCTGCGAATACGGCCCTAACGAGTCACAGTTTGGCTCTTATCGGAGTCGTGCAAGCCTGATTGGATCCATTCAGAACAAAGCCTAGACTAACGAAGCCTCTGTGTTCCCCCATCACGGCGCCTGTTCTCACAGACACCGCAGGCAGCCATTGATTCCCTGGCCTTGACCTCTGCTCTTACCAGCCCAGACTGCGGAGGAGAGAGTGAGACGTGAGAAGAAGAACCTGTGTTAAAGTAAAGGGTGAGAGAGGAGAGGATGTGTGAGGAGGTGACTCAGAGTCTCTTTTTCTGTTTCACTCTCTCTGTTTCTCTTTGTCTCTCTCTTTCTGTCTGCTCTCTCAATTCAACTCAATTCAAATGTGTTTATAGGCATTCATGTAACAAATGATGAATTAACAGTATTGCCAAAGCGGTTTACAACATAATGTAGAATGATCATGTTAATACTCTTCATTTGATTCAATCTCTCCCCTCTCTTCCTCTGTCTCTATCTCTCTCTTTCTCTGTCTCTATCTCTCCTCTCTCTTCCTCTGTCTCTATCTCTCCTATCTCTTCCTCTGTTTCTATCTCTCCTCTCTCCTCTCTCTTCATCTGTCTATATCTCTCCTCTCTCTTCCTCTGTTTCTATCTCTCCTCTCTCTTCATCTGTCTATATCTCTCCTCTCTCTTCCTCTGTCTCCATCTCTCCTCTCTCTTTCTCTCTCTCTCTTCCTCTGTCTATATCTCTCCTCTCTCTTCCTCTGTCTCCATCTCTCCTCTCTCTATATATCTCATCTCTCTTCCTCTGTCTATATATCTCCTCTCTCTTCATCTGTCTCCATTTCTCCTCTCTCTCTCTCTCTCTCTCTCTCTCTCTCTCTCTCTCTCTCTCTCTCTCTCTCTCTCTCTCTCTCTCTCTCTCTCTCTCTCTCTCTCTCTCTCTCTTCCTCTGTCTATATCTCTCCTCTCTCTTCCTCTGTCTCCATCTCTCCTCTCTCGTCCTCTGTCTCCATCTCTCCCCTCTCTTCCTCTGTCTCTCTCTTCCTCTGTCTATATGTATCTCCTCTCTCTTCCTCTGTCTATATATCTCTCCTCTCTCTTCCTCTGTCTTCAGCTCTCCTCTCTCTTCCTCTGTTTCTCACATAGTTACGTCTCTCTTCCCCTGTCTCTCCTGTCTCTTCCTCTATATCTTCTCTCTCTTCCTCTGGCTCTGTCTTCCTCTGTCTCTTCTCTCTCTATCTCTGTCTCTCTTCCTCTGTCCCTGTCTCTGTCTTCCTCTGTCTCTCTCTTCAGCTGTCTCTGTCTTCATCTGCCTCTCTCTCTCCCTCTGTCTCTCTCTTCCTCTGTCTCTGTCTCTCTCTTCCGTTGTCTCTCTCTTCATCTGTCTCTCTCTTCCTCTGTCTCTGTCTTCCTCTGTCTCTCCTCCTCTGTCTCTTATCTCTCTTCAGCTGTCTCTGTCTCTGTCTTCATCTGTCTCTGTATCTCTCTCCCTTTGTCTCTCTCTTCCTCTGTCTCTGTCTCTCTCTGTCTCTCTTCCTATGTCTCTATCTTCCTCTTTCTCTGTTTCTCACATAGATACATGTCTCTTCCTCTGTCTCTGTTTCTCCTACTCCCATACACCTGCTTATTATTGGTGTATGTTGTTCTGAATAAGAGTGTAAAATTGTAAAACATTTGTAAATGTGCTATTTATTGCAA
>NC_140184.1:27609057-27635027 GCF_963971535.1 Notolepis coatsorum
CACATGGGTGTCAATATGTAAATACAAATAAAAATTATAAATAAATAAAAGAAAGGTGGTCAGGTTTTATGGAAGGTCTGTTGGGAACCTTTCAGAGAAAACCTAATCCTCTCAAGCCTAATGCATTGCAGTATCTCATGAATCCATTATGGGTAGGTGGGGGGGAGGGATGTGTCCATTTAAGAATACGCCTTCTAACAAGCAATGAATGCAATAACTTGTTGTGTGGCTATGAAGGAATAGAAGGGATTTCAAAAAGGGCAGTGAGGGGGTCAGGGTCTACTGTTCTACTGGTGGAGCAGGGGGACACCTGACTCATTTACTAGGCGAGCTGCTGGGGGGAAGAAACTGAGTTTTTAATGTCTTGGGCAGCCGTAGCTGCCTGCCGTGGGGGAACATGGTGAAAAGGTTGTGACCCGGGTGGGCGGGGTCTGCCATGATCTTCCTCGCCCTCCTCAAGGCCCTGGTGGAATATAGGGACTCAAGGGGGGGGAGGGCGCAGCCGATCACCCTCTCCGCCGAGCGTATCACCCACTGCAGCTTGGCCTTGTCCTTGACCGTGGCCACCGGAAACCAGGTGATGATGGAGAGGGTGAGGATGGACTCAATGATGGAGGTGGAAAACTGAGCCATCATGGTCCTCGGCAGCCTGAACTTCCTCAGCTGACGCAGGAAGAACATCCTCTTCCGGTCCTTCTTATTGAGAGTGTTGATGTTCAGCTCCCATTTCAGGTCCCGGGAGAGTGTCATGCCGAGGAAGCCTTCTACAGATGGCCTTTAGGGAGCCTAAACATGTTGAGTTTACCTTGAAAATGTAATCATATACTGTATGATATGATTGAAGTGAGCCCCTTTAGCCTAGTATTAAGTGATAGAAAATAGTCAATTAGAGAATCTGGAGGGTACAAACTCAAAGAGCGGGGCTATCTCTTTAAATCGTCGTACATGCCCTGGACATCTGACCCATGCCAAAGTAATTGCCCTCCCTTATTTGGGCAGAGAAAACATGATATATGTGAGAGGTCTATGTAGCCATGTCTCAGCCAGCAGACCTGCAACCATCCTACCATGAGTAGGCCTATGGCCCAAAGTTATAATGTCTGGGCCAAATATTTCCATCAGCAATCTGCCCAAATCTTGTTTGCTGTCTTAGAGCATAAATTCACAAAATGTTTGTGAATTTTTATGTTTTCAAACAGTCACCCACACATGACAGTGACACTATACTTGCATTTCAGTTCCAGATGATTCCAAGTATACTCTCAGGAGGTTTGTTCCCACTGAGCAACATCTCATCTATGATGTCCATGTAGAAAGCTCATTTTAGTGCTAACAACCAGATGATTAACACTCTTGTATCACATGGTACCAATACTGTACAATAAAACCAAGAATTCAACAGCTCAAGGGTAAATGTTGCCTGGAGATATTTTGAACTAAAGTCCAGGTCATAAAGTATGACATGGAGGACAAAACATGCTTTGGTTGAGCACAGCAATAAATGCATGAACCCTTTCACTGCCACGCTACAAAATGGTTAACACTTTCACTAGTAGAAAAAAGGGTAGGCACCGCACTCAAGGAATATCGTTTGTTTTAATACGCACAAAACGTTTTCGACCGCCGGGCCTTCATCAGTGTGCAATGAAGAATGGTTGCAACAAACAAGCCTTAACTAGGCTGTGATCGACAACATGACAGGTGGAAACCAAGTGAAAGGCTAACCTTCTGTAGTGTGGTAGTGAAAGGGTTAAAGGCAGAACACAGGCATATTATAGGAAAACAGAGACAGGACACTGATGAATAGTAGCACATCGACGAGTCTGTAAAAGCCTGGTGTATAATACATGTGGTTGTGTTTGGAACCAGAAGGGTGTGCGTATGCCAGGACTTTGGCTAAGTGGTCTGGCTATGACAAACAGTCCAGAGAAAGGCACTGAGGAGACTCTCTTTAATCCTGTTCATTCATTTATTCAAATCTTTATTTAAGACTCTGAGAATCAATTGAAGGAGACTCTCATTTTCAAAGATGCCAAGCATTCAATCAACAAGCAAAACAGTTCAAATAGAAATGCAATCACACAAAACAACAAACAATAATAGTTAAAGTAGTTCCAGGCTGAAAATGGACATATAATCCTAAAGCGTCCAAGAGGTATACGACTGTCCAGTTTTAGGTCATTCCACGAGTCTGCTGCACTAATACTGAAAGCAGTCTTTCCAAGATCAGTCCTGGCGATGAGGTACCTGAAGAGCCAGCCAGTCACTGGAGTGAGTTCAGAGTTCCAATGCAACATAGATGTAATGTATGATGGTAATTTTCCAACCAGGGCTTTAAGATATACAGATACAAGTGATTATTGCGTCTTTCAGTGAGAGAAGACCAACCAACCTTATCATAGACTCTAGAGGATACAGTGGTGAGTATTGTAGCTATCATGGAACGCCCTACCCACAGCCGTAAAAAAAAATGTGAATCCCTACCCACCTTCAAAACCGCTCTCAAAGAGCACCTACGGGGGAGCCTGCAATTCGAAACTGACCCCCGTAAAAGTCCAAACCCCCCCTCCCTATGCTTGGACCTTGCACCCCCCTCCGCCCACCCACACCCTCCCAATGTACAGTCTCCTCACCCTCGTATGTATATATTTTGTGTTAGGATCTCTGTTTAACAGTACTGTATATTTGCATATCGTGTATGTCACAAATGTAACAGTACTGTATATCTGTATGTCATAAATGTCATGATATATCTGTATATCTGTATGTTGTGTATGTCATAAATGTCATTATGAATTGAAAATGGGGGACCCTGCATGTAAACAAGACGAAAGTCTTTCTCTGGTCTGCATCCCCTTAACAATTGTGTGTATTGAGCCGTACTGTATTGTACCCATTCTACAATCTGTTAATAAAGTTTTCAATCAATCAATCAATCAATCAATCAATCAATCAATCAATCAATCAATCAATCAATCAATCAATCAATCACCAGTAATAAACCTTTATTTTTTATTTATTTACCATTTAAACCTCAGGGCTGAGTGGTAAACAGATTCTAAGGACTTAAGTGTGGAGGCAGCAGCGTGTCTGTAAATTACATCCCCATAATCCGGGCGACAGTGGCTCGGGAGGTACAGCAGTAGTCTGGTAATCCAGAGGTTCCCTGTTTGATTCCCGCTCCTCCCGGGCAATGTGTCGAAATGTCCTTGAGCAAGTTCAAGTTCAAGTTTCTTTAATAGTTGTCATACAGAAGTACAGAATACTTTTATACAAAATGCTTCTTACTGTTACGCTCCAGAGACTGTGCAAGACAAGATAAGTATGAAATAAAATAACATAGTATAGCATGTAAATTAGAAGTAAAAAAAAAATGAGGTCACAGTGTTCAGTATAGACATATGTACAATGTTCGATGCAGAATAGACGTAACTGAGTTACCATATAATATACAATACTGTGCAGTGTACTAATACAATACTATATAGTGCAAGCCATAAAAATGGGATGAGGTGCAATTTAGGTACAATTTACAGTGGGTGTACGAGTTGTAGTGCAAATCCTTTATCAATAATATAAAGTGTGTTTGTGTGGTTTAAGTGAGTGTGTGCGTGTGGGTGTGTGTGCTGTGTGCATTTGATGGTTGTTGCATAGTGTTTATTGTTCGTTTAGCAGCCTGATGGCCTGGGGATAGAAGCTTCTTCTGAGTCTTTCTGTGCTCGCCTTAAGACTCCGGTATCGCTTGCCTGACCGCAGCAGTTGAAAGAGGCAGTTGTTCGGGTGGCTCGAGTCCTTAATAATTCTCTTAGCCTTCCCCCTGCACCGCTTGCTGTAAATGTTCTGGAGGGTGGGAAGCCCCCCTCCAATTGTGCGTTCGGCTGAACGTGTCACTCTTTGTAGTCTGCTACGGTCTTGTGCAAGACACTTAACCCCTAATAGCTCCCGATGAGCAGGTTGGCACCTTGCATGGTTGCCTCTGCCATCGGTGTGTGAATGTGTGAGTGAGTGGGTGAATGCGAGGAACAAATTGTAAAGCATTTTGGAGAAAAGTGCTCTATAAACGCACCATTTACCAGTTAATCCCAAATTTCTATTCAACAATCCTCTTCCTACAGATCAAATGAAAGTTGGTTTTATTTCTGTATAAAAAGCCAATCTTTTGTTGTAATAATGCCAGCAAGATTCCTGATGTGGTATTCAAATGTACATTTGTAAATATGCCAAGATACTAACTATACTGTTTTGATCCGTTTCGTAAATTTATTAGGGATGCATTGCTGCCGATATGAAAATTCTTGCCCGATACAGAAACCGATTATTTAGGCTATAAGCCCATATTTTAAAAAGAAAATAAATAGGCATATATCTGCCAATACCGATAGTTGGTTGTTTATGCCTACATCATTTGTCAATTTCTCTTTCATCTGCCTAAACATTTCAAGAAACACAATTTCAATTAGGCAACACAACCTCCAAGTTACTGTACCACTAGTGATGAAGCTACTGTACCACTAGTGATGAAGCTACTAGCTACTGTACCACTAGTGATGAAGCTACTGTACCACTAGTGATGTAGCTACTGTACCACTAGTGATGAAGCTACTGTACCACTAGTGATGTAACTACTGTACCACTAGTGATGTAACTACTGTACCACTAGTGATGTAACTACTGTACCTCTAGTGATGTAGCTACTGTACCACTAGTGATGTAGCTACTGTACCACTAGTGATGAAGCTACTGTACCACTAGTGATGTAACTACTGTACCACTAGTGATGTAGCTACTGTACCACTAGTGATGTAACTACTGTACCACTAGTGATGAAGCTACTGTGCCACTAGTGATGAAGCTACTGTACCACTAGTGATGAAGCTACTGTACCACTAGTGATGTAACTACTGTACCACTAGTGATGTAGCTACTGTACCACTAGTGATGAAGCCACTGTACCACTAGTGATGTAGCTACTGTACCACTAGTGATGTAACTACTGTACCACTAGTGATGAAGCTACTGTACCACTAGTGATGACGCTACTGTACCACTAGTGATGAAGCTACTGTACCACTAGTGATGAAGCTACTGTACCACTAGTGATGAAGCTACTGTACCACTAGTGATGAAGCTACTGTACCACTAGTGATGTAGCTACTGTACCACTAGTGATGAAGCTACTGTACCACTAGTGATGAAGCTACTGTACCACTAGTGATGAAGCTACTGTACCACTAGTGATGAAGCTACTGTACCACTAGTGATGAAGCTACTGTACCACTAGTGATGTAGCTACTGTACCACTAGTGATGAAGCTACTGTACCACTAGTGATGTAACTACTGTACCACTAGTGATGTAACTACTGTACCACTAGTGATGAAGCTACTGTACCACTAGTGATGTAGCTACTGTACCACTAGTGATGAAGCTACTGTACCACTAGTGATGAAGCTACTGTACCACTAGTGATGAAGCTACTGTACCACTAGTGATGAAGCTACTGTACCACTAGTGATGTAGCTACTGTACCACTAGTGATGAAGCTACTGTACCACTAGTGATGAAGGTACTGTACCACTAGTGATGAAGCTACTGTACCACTAGTGATGTAGCTACTGTACCACTAGTGATGTAGCTACTGTACCACTAGTGATGAAGCTACTGTACCACTAGTGATGAAGCTACTGTACCACTAGTGATGAAGCTACTGTACCACTAGTGATGAAGCTACTGTACCACTAGTGATGAAGCTACTGTACCACTAGTGATGTAGCTACTGTACCACTAGTGATGAAGCTACTGTACCACTAGTGATGAAGCTACTGTACCACTAGTGATGAAGCTACTGTACCACTAGTGATGTAGCTACTGTACCACTAGTGATGAAGCTACTGTACCACTAGTGATGTAGCTACTGTACCACTAGTGATGAAGCTACTGTACCACTAGTGATGAAGCTACTGTACCACTAGTGATGAAGCTACTGTACCACTAGTGATGAAGCTACTGTACCTCTAGTGATGTAGCTACTGTACCACTAGTGATGAAGCTACTGTACCACTAGTGATGACGCTACTGTACCACTAGTGATGAAGCTACTGTACCACTAGTGATGTAGCTACTGTACCACTAGTGATGAAGCTACTGTACCACTAGTGATGAAGCTACTGTACCACTAGTGATGTAGCTACTGTACCACTAGTGATGTAACTACTGTACCACTAGTGATGTAACTACTGTACCTCTAGTGTAGCGTTACTGTACCTCTAGTGATGTAGCTACTGTACCACTAGTGATGAAGCTACTAGCTACTGTACCACTAGTGATGAAGCTACTAACTACTGTACCACTAGTGATGAAGCTACTGTACCACTAGTGATGTAGCTACTGTACCACTAGTGATGTAGCTACTGTACCACTAGTGATGACGCTACTGTACCACTAGTGATGAAGCTACTGTACCACTAGTGATGTAACTACTGTACCACTAGTGATGTAACTACTGTACCTCTAGTGATGATGCTACTGTACCTCTAGTGATGTAGCTACTGTACCACTAGTGATGCAGCTACTGTACCACTAGTGATGTAGCTACTGTACCACTAGTGATGAAGCTACTGTACCACTAGTGATGAAGCTACTGTACCACTAGTGATGTAGCTACTGTACCACTAGTGATGAAGCTACTGTACCACTAGTGATGAAGCTACTGTACCACTAGTGATGAAGCTACTGTACCACTAGTGATGTAACTACTGTACCACTAGTGATGTAACTACTGTACCACTAGTGATGAAGCTACTGTACCACTAGTGATGTAACTACTGTACCACTAGTGATGTAACTACTGTACCACTAGTGATGAAGCTACTGTACCACTAGTGATGAAGCTACTGTACCACTAGTGATGAAGCTACTGTACCACTAGTGATGTAACTACTGTACCACTAGTGATGTAACTACTGTACCTCTAGTGATGACGCTACTGTACCTCTAGTGATGTAGCTACTGTACCACTAGTGATGAAGCTACTGTACCACTAGTGATGTAGCTACTGTACCACTAGTGATGAAGCTACTGTACCACTAGTGATGAAGCTACTGTACCACTAGTGATGAAGCTACTGTACCACTAGTGATGTAGCTACTGTACCACTAGTGATGAAGCTACTGTACCACTAGTGATGAAGCTACTGTACCACTAGTGATGTAGCTACTGTACCACTAGTGATGAAGCTACTGTACCACTAGTGATGAAGCACTGTACCACTAGTGATGAAGCTACTGTACCACTAGTGATGAAGCTACTGTACCACTAGTGATGTAACTACTGTACCACTAGTGATGTAACTACTGTACCACTAGTGATGAAGCTACTGTACCACTAGTGATGTAACTACTGTACCACTAGTGATGTAACTACTGTACCACTAGTGATGAAGCTACTGTACCACTAGTGATGAAGCTACTGTACCACTAGTGATGAAGCTACTGTACCACTAGTGATGTAACTACTGTACCACTAGTGATGTAACTACTGTACCTCTAGTGATGACGCTACTGTACCTCTAGTGATGTAGCTACTGTACCACTAGTGATGAAGCTACTGTACCACTAGTGATGTAGCTACTGTACCACTAGTGATGAAGCTACTGTACCACTAGTGATGAAGCTACTGTACCACTAGTGATGAAGCTACTGTACCACTAGTGATGTAGCTACTGTACCACTAGTGATGAAGCTACTGTACCACTAGTGATGAAGCTACTGTACCACTAGTGATGAAGCTACTGTACCACTAGTGATGTAGCTACTGTACCACTAGTGATGTAGCTACTGTTGAATATTGAATTGAATACTTTATTGAATTGAATTGAATTGAATACTTTATTTTTTGACACAAATCGTATGACAAAAAAAACATTTTAAAAGACAAGACAATAACAGTGTCAATAACGCAGGTCAAAAATGGATAAAACACAATAAAGCCAAGGCTTGTTTCCATTGTGGTCCATACATGGAACATAAAAAGGCACAGAAACACAAATGGACATGTACACTGACAGGACACATTCTAAAAAAAAATTTATAAAAACACCTAACCTGACAACTCATACAGTTAACTAATGTTAAAAGAAAATCCGCAAACCCTTAAAAGCAACTCATGATAAAAGAAATAAAAGCCAAGTTATGATAAAAGAGATAAAAAAAACATTTTAAGACCAATTTGAGTTGCTGCTGAGCCATGTTTTTAGGGCGGATTTAAATCCGAGAGGGGAGTTCAGGAGTTTTAAAAATGTTGGCAGGGCATTCCACATTACCGTAGCAGAGTAAAAAAATGCATCTTTCCCCATGCATGTCCTGACTCTCGGCGGGACCAGGTCCGTGGGGCTTCCTCTTGTGGCGTGTTTGTGGACATCTCCTACTTTATTAAAATAATTGACTAGGTACTTGGGGACCGTTTCTTTTAGTACTTTAAAAACCAGTAGCATTTTAAGCTGGTGTACTCTTTCTTCAACCCTAAGCCATCCCAGCCTGCTAAAGTGGGCTGGCGTTAGGTGAGTCCTAAAGTGAAGGTTGTGCAGGAGTCTCACTAGTTTGTTTTGGGAGGTCTGGAGCTTTGTCTTCATTTGTTTTGATATGTTGCTGTACCATGAAGTGCAAGCATAGTCAAAGTGACATTGGATGAGGGCTCCAGCTAGGGTCCTCAGAGCGTTCCTATTTATGAACGAGGAAATTCTAAATAAAAATTTGGTTTTTTGATTGACCTTAGTAATAACTTTTTGTGCCATTTTTTCGTTAGAAAGTTTGTTATTTAAAATAAAGCCCAGGTAGGTGACCTCCTCTTTATCCTCAATAATGTTTTCACCTACTCTAATTTTAAAACCCTGGGATTTCTTTAGGTTGGCGTTTGACCCAAAGAGTATGGCCTCTGTTTTTCCCAGATGTAGAGACAATTTATTGTCACTGAGCCAGGAGCAGATTTTTTTCATTTCACTGCTCAGGACACTTTCCACTTTAGACTTATTCCTGTCTGAGACCAGGAGTGCCGAGTCGTCAGCAAACAGGAACAGGTTGCAATCGCATGCCGATTTCATGTCATTAATATATATTAAAAACAGTTGAGGTCCCAAAATGCTTCCTTGGGGGACCCCACATGTCACTGGAAGGGACGAGGACAAGGTGCCATTGATGTCTACCACCTGTTCTCTTCCCTCCAGGTAGGACTTGACCCATTTGGCTGACTTGCTATCAAAGCCTATCGCTCTCAATTTTTCTAGTAGGATGGAATGGTTGACCGTGTCAAACGCCTTTTGCAGGTCCAACATTACCATCCCACAGTAGTTCCCCTTGTCCATCTCCCGTTTTATATAATCTGTCAGGTACAGTAAACAGGTGTCAGTGGAGTGTGATTTTCTGAAACCTGATTGGAACTGGTACAATAGTCTATGTTCAGTCAGGTAGTTGTCTATCTGCTCATATACCAGCCTCTCAATTACCTTTGATATGGAACAAAGGATAGAAACGGGGCGGTAGTTACCTGGATCTAGTTTGTTTCCTTTTTTAAATAGAGGGGTTACCCTAGCAAGCTTGAGTTCTTGCGGGATGTGACCCTGGTTGATGGAGAGGTTGGTGATATGGGCTACAATGGGAGCTATGATGGAAGCAGAGTCTCTGAGAAATCTGGTGGGAATATTGTCATGGCCTGTGGCTTTTGTTGGCTGCAGCATACTGAGCTTTTTCATAACCTCTTCAGTAGTTACTTCAGTCAATTTAAAATCATTTTCACGTACACCCAGTTCCTTATAAAAGGCCTGGATGTGCTGTATGCCATATCGGCCAGAGTGGATCGGCAGTTTGTTCACCAAAGTGGTAGCAACAGTTGTGAAGAAGGTGTTTAAACAATTTGCCACGCTCAATTTGTCAGAGATGATCGTGTTATCTATTTTCAGGTTGAGATTTGTGGTTTTAGTCTTGAGTCTATTATTGTGACCCAGTGTTTTTAAAGACTTCCACAGTTTTTGAGGATTATTTTTATTTTCCTCAATTTTTTCGTTAAAATAGTTCAGTTTTGCTTTTTTGATCATATTGGTTACTCCATTTCTTAGTGTTTTACATGTCTCAAAGAGCTGTTCATTTTTAGTTTTTCTGTATTTAGAGAAGCTCTCATTTCTCACACTGATGGCTTTTAGAATCTCGGCAGTGACCCAGGGCTCTGTTCTGGCTTTGACCCTGGTCACCTTTGAGGGTGCAAGCGTGTCAATAACTGAAAGGAAGGTGGTTTTAAAGCATGACCAAGCTTTTTCTGTCGATGTGCAGTTTAGTACATTTGTCCAATCTACTTTGTCCAGAGCTGTTTTTAAGGCTTCACTTGTGTAGTTTTTCAGAGATCTGAATCTGATTGTGTTGTGACAATTTATTACAGGTCTGTGAATTTTACGACTGCAGAAAATGATGTGATGGTCACTTAGACTGCATTCTATCACGCCACTTCTAGAGATCTTGGTCTGGTCTGATGTCAGAATTAGATCAATGATGGTTTGTGTGGAAGAGCAGACTCTTGTGACTTGAGTGATCAGCTGATTTAAGTCATGTATGTTGCAGTAATTTCTGAATGATTTAAAGATTGGTGCATCTTTTTTAAGAGTGTTGGTATTAAAATCTCCAATCAAAATCACCTCAGATTTACAAAGATCCACTGAGCTCTCTTCCAGTAAATCATAAAATGAATTTTGAGTTGGAGGTCTGTAGAGGACACCGATTAAGAGAGGTTTTGTTTTAGGAAAAATTATATCAAGCCACACTGCTTCGATATCATTGTGATTTAACTCGGGCCTCATGTTAAAACAAATGTCCGCTCGGACATAAACACATACACCCCCCCCATTTCTATTTCTGTCTTTACGTATGACAGTGTAATGTCATACCACTGTACACTGTACCACTAGTGATGTAGCTACTGTACCACTAGTGATGAAGCTACTGTACCACTAGTGATGAAGCTACTGTACCACTAGTGATGAAGCTACTGTACCACTAGTGATGTAGCTACTGTACCACTAGTGATGAAGCTACTGTACCACTAGTGATGTAGCTACTGTACCACTAGTGATGAAGCTACTGTACCACTAGTGATGTAACTACTGTACCACTAGTGATGAAGCTACTGTACCACTAGTGATGTAACTACTGTACCACTAGTGATGAAGCTACTGTACCACTAGTGATGTAACTACTGTACCACTAGTGATGTAGCTACTGTACCACTAGTGATGTAGCTACTGTACCACTAGTGATGTAACTACTGTACCACTAGTGATGAAGCTACTGTACCACTAGTGATGTAACTACTGTACCACTAGTGATGTAACTACTGTACCACTAGTGATGAAGCTACTGTACCACTAGTGATGAAGCTACTGTACCACTAGTGATGAAGCTACTGTACCACTAGTGATGAAGTTACTGTACCACTAGTGATGTAACTACTGTACCACTAGTGATGAAGCTACTGTACCACTAGTGATGAATCTACTGTACCACTAGTGATGTAACTACTGTACCACTAGTGATGTAACTACTGTACCACTAGTGATGAAGTTACTGTACCACTAGTGATGAAGCTACTGTACCACTAGTGATGAAGTTACTGTACCACTAGTGATGTAGCTACTGTACCACTAGTGATGAAACTACTGTACCACTAGTGATGTAGCTACTGTACCACTAGTGATGTAGCTACTGTACCACTAGTGATGAAGCTACTGTACCACTAGTGATGAAGCTACTGTACCACTAGTGATGAAGCTACTGTACCACTAGTGATGTAGCTACTGTACCACTAGTGATGAAGCTACTGTACCACTAGTGATGAAGCTACTGTACCACTAGTGATGAAGCTACTGTACCACTAGTGATGTAACTACTGTACCACTAGTGATGAAGCTACTGTACCACTAGTGATGAAGCTACTGTACCACTAGTGATGAAGCTACTGTACCACTAGTGATGAAGCTACTGTACCACTAGTGATGTAGCTACTGTACCACTAGTGATGAAGCTACTGTACCACTAGTGATGTAGTTACTGTACCACTAGTGATGTAGCTACTGTACCACTAGTGATGTAGCTACTGTACCACTAGTGATGAAGCTACTGTACCACTAGTGATGTAACTACTGTACCACTAGTGATGAAGCTACTGTACCACTAGTGATGTAGTTACTGTACCACTAGTGATGACGCTACTGTACCACTAGTGATGAAGCTACTGTACCACTAGTGATGTAGCTACTGTACCACTAGTGATGTAGCTACTGTACCACTAGTGATGAAGCTACTGTACCACTAGTGATGAAGCTACTGTACCACTAGTGATGTAGTTACTGTACCACTAGTGATGTAACTACTGTACCACTAGTGATGTAACTACTGTACCACTAGTGATGAAGCTACTGTACCACTAGTGATGTAACTACTGTACCACTAGTGATGAAGCTACTGTACCACTGGTGATGAAGCTACTGTACCATTAGTGATGAAGCTACTGTACCACTAGTGATGAAGCCACTGTACCACTAGTGATGAAGCTACTGTACCACTAGTGATGAAGCTACTGTACCACTAGTGATGAAGCTACTGTACCACTAGTGATGAAGCTACTGTACCACTAGTGATGAAGCCACTGTACCACTAGTGATGAAGCTACTGTACCACTAGTGATGTAACTACTGTACCACTAGTGATGAAGCTACTGTACCACTAGTGATGTAACTACTGTACCACTAGTGATGTAGTTACTGTACCACTAGTGATGTAACTACTGTACCACTAGTGATGAAGCTACTGTACCACTAGTGATGTAGCTACTGTACCACTAGTGATGTAGCTACTGTACCACTAGTGATGTAGTTACTGTACCACTAGTGATGAAGCTACTGTACCACTAGTGATGTAGCTACTGTACCACTAGTGATGAAGCTACTGTACCACTAGTGATGTAACTACTGTACCACTAGTGATGAAGCTACTGTACCACTAGTGATGTAGTTACTGTACCACTAGTGATGACGCTACTGTACCACTAGTGATGAAGCTACTGTACCACTAGTGATGAAGCTACTGTACCACTAGTGATGCAACTACTGTACCACTAGTGATGTAGCTACTGTACCACTAGTGATGAAGCTACTGTACCACTAGTGATGAAGCTACTGTACCACTAGTGATGAAGCTACTGTACCACTAGTGATGTAACTACTGTACCACTAGTGATGAAGCTACTGTACCACTAGTGATGAAGCTACTGTACCACTAGTGATGTAACTACTGTACCACTAGTGATGTAACTACTGTACCACTAGTGATGTAACTACTGTACCACTAGTGATGTAGCTACTGTACCACTAGTGATGTAGCTACTGTACCACTAGTGATGAAGCTACTGTACCACTAGTGATGTAACTACTGTACCACTAGTGATGAAGCTACTGTACCACTAGTGATGAAGCTACTGTACCACTAGTGATGTAACTACTGTACCACTAGTGATGTAGCTACTGTACCACTAGTGATGAAGCTACTGTACCACTAGTGATGTAACTACTGTACCACTAGTGATGAAGCTACTGTACCACTAGTGATGAAGCTACTGTACCACTAGTGATGTAGCTACTGTACCACTAGTGATGAAGCTACTGTACCACTAGTGATGAAGCCACTGTACCACTAGTGATGTAACTACTGTACCACTAGTGATGTAGTTACTGTACCACTAGTGATGTAACTACTGTACCACTAGTGATGTAGCTACTGTACCACTAGTGATGTAGCTACTGTACCACTAGTGATGAATCTACTGTACCACTAGTGATGAAGCTACTGTACCACTAGTGATGAAGCTACTGTACCACTAGTGATGAAGCTACTGTACCACTAGTGATGTAGCTACTGTACCACTAGTGATGTAGCTACTGTACCACTAGTGATGAATCTACTGTACCACTAGTGATGAAGCTACTGTACCACTAGTGATGTAACTATTGTACCACTAGTGATGTAGCTACTGTACCACTAGTGATGAAGCTACTGTACCACTAGTGATGAAGCTACTGTACCACTAGTGATGAAGCTACTGTACCACTAGTGATCAAGCTACTGTACCACTAGTGATGTAACTACTGTACCACTAGTGATGTAACTACTGTACCACTAGTGATGAAGCCACTGTACCACTAGTGATGAAGCTACTGTACCACTAGTGATGAAGCTACTGTACCACTAGTGATGTAGTTACTGTACCTCTAGTGATGAAGCTACTGTACCACTAGTGATGTAGCTACTGTACCACTAGTGATGTAGCTACTGTACCACTAGTGATGAATCTACTGTACCACTAGTGATGAAGCTACTGTACCACTAGTGATGAAGCTACTGTACCACTAGTGATGTAGCTACTGTACCACTAGTGATGAAGCCACTGTACCACTAGTGATGTAACTACTGTACCACTAGTGATGTAACTACTGTACCACTAGTGATGTAGCTACTGTACCACTAGTGATGTAGCTACTGTACCACTAGTGATGAATCTACTGTACCACTAGTGATGTAACTACTGTACCACTAGTGATGAAGCTACTGTACCACTAGTGATGTAACTACTGTACCACTAGTGATGAAGCTACTGTACCACTAGTGATGAATCTACTGTACCACTAGTGATGAATCTACTGTACCACTAGTGATGAATCTACTGTACCACTAGTGATGAATCTACTGTACCACTAGTGATGAAGCTACTGTACCACTAGTGATGTAACTACTGTACCACTAGTGATGTAACTACTGTACCACTAGTGATGAAGCTACTGTACCACTAGTGATGAATCTACTGTACCACTAGTGATGAAGCTACTGTACCACTAGTGATGAAGCTACTGTACCACTAGTGATGAATCTACTGTACCACTAGTGATGAATCTACTGTACCACTAGTGATGAATCTACTGTACCACTAGTGATGAAGCTACTGTACCACTAGTGATGTAGCTACTGTACCACTAGTGATGAATCTACTGTACCACTAGTGATGAATCTACTGTACCACTAGTGATGTAACTACTGTACCACTAGTGATGAAGCTACTGTACCACTAGTGATGAAGCTACTGTACCACTAGTGATGTAGCTACTGTACCACTAGTGATGAAGCTACTGTACCACTAGTGATGTAGCTACTGTACCACTAGTGATGTAACTACTGTACCACTAGTGATGAAGCTACTGTACCACTAGTGATGAATCTACTGTACCACTAGTGATGAATCTACTGTACCACTAGTGATGAAGCTACTGTACCACTAGTGATGTAACTACTGTACCACTAGTGATGAAGCTACTGTACCACTAGTGATGAAGCTACTGTACCACTAGTGATGTAACTACTGCACCACTAGTGATGTAACTACTGTACCACTAGTGATGTAACTACTGTACCACTAGTGATGAAGCTACTGTACCACTAGTGATGAAGCTACTGTACCACTAGTGATGAAGCTACTGTACCACTAGTGATGAAGTTACTGTACCACTAGTGATGTAACTACTGTACCACTAGTGATGAAGCTACTGTACCACTAGTGATGTAACTACTGTACCACTAGTGATGTAGCTACTGTACCACTAGTGATGTAACTACTGTACCACTAGTGATGAAGCTACTGTACCACTAGTGATGTAACTACTGTACCACTAGTGATGAAGCTACTGTACCACTAGTGATGTAACTACTGTACCACTAGTGATGAAGCTACTGTACCACTAGTGATGTAACTACTGTACCACTAGTGATGTAACTACTGTACCACTAGTGATGAAGCTACTGTACCACTGGTGATGTAACTACTGTACCACTAGTGATGTAACTACTGTACCACTAGTGATGAAGCTACTGTACCACTAGTGATGAAGCTACTGTACCACTAGTGATGAAGCTACTGTACCACTAGTGATGAAGCTACTGTACCACTAGTGATGAAGTTACTGTACCACTAGTGATGTAACTACTGTACCACTAGTGATGAAGCTACTGTACCACTAGTGATGAATCTACTGTACCACTAGTGATGTAACTACTGTACCACTAGTGATGTAACTACTGTACCACTAGTGATGAAGTTACTGTACCACTAGTGATGAAGCTACTGTACCACTAGTGATGAAGTTACTGTACCACTAGTGATGTAGCTACTGTACCACTAGTGATGAAACTACTGTACCACTAGTGATGTAGCTACTGTACCACTAGTGATGTAGCTACTGTACCACTAGTGATGAAGCTACTGTACCACTAGTGATGAAGCTACTGTACCACTAGTGATGAAGCTACTGTACCACTAGTGATGTAGCTACTGTACCACTAGTGATGAAGCTACTGTACCACTAGTGATGAAGCTACTGTACCACTAGTGATGAAGCTACTGTACCACTAGTGATGTAACTACTGTACCACTAGTGATGAAGCTACTGTACCACTAGTGATGAAGCTACTGTACCACTAGTGATGAAGCTACTGTACCACTAGTGATGAAGCTACTGTACCACTAGTGATGTAGCTACTGTACCACTAGTGATGAAGCTACTGTACCACTAGTGATGTAGTTACTGTACCACTAGTGATGTAGCTACTGTACCACTAGTGATGTAGCTACTGTACCACTAGTGATGAAGCTACTGTACCACTAGTGATGTAACTACTGTACCACTAGTGATGAAGCTACTGTACCACTAGTGATGTAGTTACTGTACCACTAGTGATGACGCTACTGTACCACTAGTGATGAAGCTACTGTACCACTAGTGATGAAGCTACTGTACCACTAGTGATGCAACTACTGTACCACTAGTGATGTAGCTACTGTACCACTAGTGATGAAGCTACTGTACCACTAGTGATGAAGCTACTGTACCACTAGTGATGAAGCTACTGTACCACTAGTGATGTAACTACTGTACCACTAGTGATGAAGCTACTGTACCACTAGTGATGAAGCTACTGTACCACTAGTGATGTAACTACTGTACCACTAGTGATGTAACTACTGTACCACTAGTGATGTAACTACTGTACCACTAGTGATGTAGCTACTGTACCACTAGTGATGTAGCTACTGTACCACTAGTGATGAAGCTACTGTACCACTAGTGATGTAACTACTGTACCACTAGTGATGAAGCTACTGTACCACTAGTGATGAAGCTACTGTACCACTAGTGATGTAACTACTGTACCACTAGTGATGTAGCTACTGTACCACTAGTGATGAAGCTACTGTACCATTAGTGATGTAACTACTGTACCACTAGTGATGAAGCTACTGTACCACTAGTGATGAAGCTACTGTACCACTAGTGATGTAGCTACTGTACCACTAGTGATGAAGCTACTGTACCACTAGTGATGAAGCCACTGTACCACTAGTGATGTAACTACTGTACCACTAGTGATGTAGTTACTGTACCACTAGTGATGTAACTACTGTACCACTAGTGATGTAGCTACTGTACCACTAGTGATGTAGCTACTGTACCACTAGTGATGAATCTACTGTACCACTAGTGATGAAGCTACTGTACCACTAGTGATGAAGCTACTGTACCACTAGTGATGAAGCTACTGTACCACTAGTGATGTAGCTACTGTACCACTAGTGATGTAGCTACTGTACCACTAGTGATGAATCTACTGTACCACTAGTGATGAAGCTACTGTACCACTAGTGATGTAACTATTGTACCACTAGTGATGTAGCTACTGTACCACTAGTGATGAAGCTACTGTACCACTAGTGATGAAGCTACTGTACCACTAGTGATGAAGCTACTGTACCACTAGTGATCAAGCTACTGTACCACTAGTGATGTAACTACTGTACCACTAGTGATGTAACTACTGTACCACTAGTGATGAAGCCACTGTACCACTAGTGATGAAGCTACTGTACCACTAGTGATGAAGCTACTGTACCACTAGTGATGTAGTTACTGTACCTCTAGTGATGAAGCTACTGTACCACTAGTGATGTAGCTACTGTACCACTAGTGATGTAGCTACTGTACCACTAGTGATGAATCTACTGTACCACTAGTGATGAAGCTACTGTACCACTAGTGATGAAGCTACTGTACCACTAGTGATGTAGCTACTGTACCACTAGTGATGAAGCCACTGTACCACTAGTGATGTAACTACTGTACCACTAGTGATGTAACTACTGTACCACTAGTGATGTAGCTACTGTACCACTAGTGATGTAGCTACTGTACCACTAGTGATGAATCTACTGTACCACTAGTGATGTAACTACTGTACCACTAGTGATGAAGCTACTGTACCACTAGTGATGTAACTACTGTACCACTAGTGATGAAGCTACTGTACCACTAGTGATGAATCTACTGTACCACTAGTGATGAATCTACTGTACCACTAGTGATGAATCTACTGTACCACTAGTGATGAATCTACTGTACCACTAGTGATGAAGCTACTGTACCACTAGTGATGTAACTACTGTACCACTAGTGATGTAACTACTGTACCACTAGTGATGAAGCTACTGTACCACTAGTGATGAATCTACTGTACCACTAGTGATGAAGCTACTGTACCACTAGTGATGAAGCTACTGTACCACTAGTGATGAATCTACTGTACCACTAGTGATGAATCTACTGTACCACTAGTGATGAATCTACTGTACCACTAGTGATGAAGCTACTGTACCACTAGTGATGTAGCTACTGTACCACTAGTGATGAATCTACTGTACCACTAGTGATGAATCTACTGTACCACTAGTGATGTAACTACTGTACCACTAGTGATGAAGCTACTGTACCACTAGTGATGAAGCTACTGTACCACTAGTGATGTAGCTACTGTACCACTAGTGATGAAGCTACTGTACCACTAGTGATGTAGCTACTGTACCACTAGTGATGTAACTACTGTACCACTAGTGATGAAGCTACTGTACCACTAGTGATGAATCTACTGTACCACTAGTGATGAATCTACTGTACCACTAGTGATGAAGCTACTGTACCACTAGTGATGTAACTACTGTACCACTAGTGATGAAGCTACTGTACCACTAGTGATGAAGCTACTGTACCACTAGTGATGTAACTACTGCACCACTAGTGATGTAACTACTGTACCACTAGTGATGTAACTACTGTACCACTAGTGATGAAGCTACTGTACCACTAGTGATGAAGCTACTGTACCACTAGTGATGAAGCTACTGTACCACTAGTGATGAAGTTACTGTACCACTAGTGATGTAACTACTGTACCACTAGTGATGAAGCTACTGTACCACTAGTGATGTAACTACTGTACCACTAGTGATGTAGCTACTGTACCACTAGTGATGTAACTACTGTACCACTAGTGATGAAGCTACTGTACCACTAGTGATGTAACTACTGTACCACTAGTGATGAAGCTACTGTACCACTAGTGATGTAACTACTGTACCACTAGTGATGAAGCTACTGTACCACTAGTGATGTAACTACTGTACCACTAGTGATGTAACTACTGTACCACTAGTGATGAAGCTACTGTACCACTGGTGATGTAACTACTGTACCACTAGTGATGTAACTACTGTACCACTAGTGATGAAGCTACTGTACCACTAGTGATGAAGCTACTGTACCACTAGTGATGAAGCTACTGTACCACTAGTGATGAAGCTACTGTACCACTAGTGATGAAGTTACTGTACCACTAGTGATGTAACTACTGTACCACTAGTGATGAAGCTACTGTACCACTAGTGATGAATCTACTGTACCACTAGTGATGTAACTACTGTACCACTAGTGATGTAACTACTGTACCACTAGTGATGAAGTTACTGTACCACTAGTGATGAAGCTACTGTACCACTAGTGATGAAGTTACTGTACCACTAGTGATGTAGCTACTGTACCACTAGTGATGAAACTACTGTACCACTAGTGATGTAGCTACTGTACCACTAGTGATGTAGCTACTGTACCACTAGTGATGAAGCTACTGTACCACTAGTGATGAAGCTACTGTACCACTAGTGATGAAGCTACTGTACCACTAGTGATGTAGCTACTGTACCACTAGTGATGAAGCTACTGTACCACTAGTGATGAAGCTACTGTACCACTAGTGATGAAGCTACTGTACCACTAGTGATGTAACTACTGTACCACTAGTGATGAAGCTACTGTACCACTAGTGATGAAGCTACTGTACCACTAGTGATGAAGCTACTGTACCACTAGTGATGAAGCTACTGTACCACTAGTGATGTAGCTACTGTACCACTAGTGATGAAGCTACTGTACCACTAGTGATGTAGTTACTGTACCACTAGTGATGTAGCTACTGTACCACTAGTGATGTAGCTACTGTACCACTAGTGATGAAGCTACTGTACCACTAGTGATGTAACTACTGTACCACTAGTGATGAAGCTACTGTACCACTAGTGATGTAGTTACTGTACCACTAGTGATGACGCTACTGTACCACTAGTGATGAAGCTACTGTACCACTAGTGATGTAGCTACTGTACCACTAGTGATGTAGCTACTGTACCACTAGTGATGAAGCTACTGTACCACTAGTGATGAAGCTACTGTACCACTAGTGATGTAGTTACTGTACCACTAGTGATGTAACTACTGTACCACTAGTGATGTAACTACTGTACCACTAGTGATGAAGCTACTGTACCACTAGTGATGTAACTACTGTACCACTAGTGATGAAGCTACTGTACCACTGGTGATGAAGCTACTGTACCATTAGTGATGAAGCTACTGTACCACTAGTGATGAAGCCACTGTACCACTAGTGATGAAGCTACTGTACCACTAGTGATGAAGCTACTGTACCACTAGTGATGAAGCTACTGTACCACTAGTGATGAAGCTACTGTACCACTAGTGATGAAGCCACTGTACCACTAGTGATGAAGCTACTGTACCACTAGTGATGTAACTACTGTACCACTAGTGATGAAGCTACTGTACCACTAGTGATGTAACTACTGTACCACTAGTGATGTAGTTACTGTACCACTAGTGATGTAACTACTGTACCACTAGTGATGAAGCTACTGTACCACTAGTGATGTAGCTACTGTACCACTAGTGATGTAGCTACTGTACCACTAGTGATGTAGTTACTGTACCACTAGTGATGAAGCTACTGTACCACTAGTGATGTAGCTACTGTACCACTAGTGATGAAGCTACTGTACCACTAGTGATGTAACTACTGTACCACTAGTGATGAAGCTACTGTACCACTAGTGATGTAGTTACTGTACCACTAGTGATGACGCTACTGTACCACTAGTGATGAAGCTACTGTACCACTAGTGATGAAGCTACTGTACCACTAGTGATGCAACTACTGTACCACTAGTGATGTAGCTACTGTACCACTAGTGATGAAGCTACTGTACCACTAGTGATGAAGCTACTGTACCACTAGTGATGAAGCTACTGTACCACTAGTGATGTAACTACTGTACCACTAGTGATGAAGCTACTGTACCACTAGTGATGAAGCTACTGTACCACTAGTGATGTAACTACTGTACCACTAGTGATGTAACTACTGTACCACTAGTGATGTAACTACTGTACCACTAGTGATGTAGCTACTGTACCACTAGTGATGTAGCTACTGTACCACTAGTGATGAAGCTACTGTACCACTAGTGATGTAACTACTGTACCACTAGTGATGAAGCTACTGTACCACTAGTGATGAAGCTACTGTACCACTAGTGATGTAACTACTGTACCACTAGTGATGTAGCTACTGTACCACTAGTGATGAAGCTACTGTACCACTAGTGATGTAACTACTGTACCACTAGTGATGAAGCTACTGTACCACTAGTGATGAAGCTACTGTACCACTAGTGATGTAGCTACTGTACCACTAGTGATGAAGCTACTGTACCACTAGTGATGAAGCCACTGTACCACTAGTGATGTAACTACTGTACCACTAGTGATGTAGTTACTGTACCACTAGTGATGTAACTACTGTACCACTAGTGATGTAGCTACTGTACCACTAGTGATGTAGCTACTGTACCACTAGTGATGAATCTACTGTACCACTAGTGATGAAGCTACTGTACCACTAGTGATGAAGCTACTGTACCACTAGTGATGAAGCTACTGTACCACTAGTGATGTAGCTACTGTACCACTAGTGATGTAGCTACTGTACCACTAGTGATGAATCTACTGTACCACTAGTGATGAAGCTACTGTACCACTAGTGATGTAACTATTGTACCACTAGTGATGTAGCTACTGTACCACTAGTGATGAAGCTACTGTACCACTAGTGATGAAGCTACTGTACCACTAGTGATGAAGCTACTGTACCACTAGTGATCAAGCTACTGTACCACTAGTGATGTAACTACTGTACCACTAGTGATGTAACTACTGTACCACTAGTGATGAAGCCACTGTACCACTAGTGATGAAGCTACTGTACCACTAGTGATGAAGCTACTGTACCACTAGTGATGTAGTTACTGTACCTCTAGTGATGAAGCTACTGTACCACTAGTGATGTAGCTACTGTACCACTAGTGATGTAGCTACTGTACCACTAGTGATGAATCTACTGTACCACTAGTGATGAAGCTACTGTACCACTAGTGATGAAGCTACTGTACCACTAGTGATGTAGCTACTGTACCACTAGTGATGAAGCCACTGTACCACTAGTGATGTAACTACTGTACCACTAGTGATGTAACTACTGTACCACTAGTGATGTAGCTACTGTACCACTAGTGATGTAGCTACTGTACCACTAGTGATGAATCTACTGTACCACTAGTGATGTAACTACTGTACCACTAGTGATGAAGCTACTGTACCACTAGTGATGTAACTACTGTACCACTAGTGATGAAGCTACTGTACCACTAGTGATGAATCTACTGTACCACTAGTGATGAATCTACTGTACCACTAGTGATGAATCTACTGTACCACTAGTGATGAATCTACTGTACCACTAGTGATGAAGCTACTGTACCACTAGTGATGTAACTACTGTACCACTAGTGATGTAACTACTGTACCACTAGTGATGAAGCTACTGTACCACTAGTGATGAATCTACTGTACCACTAGTGATGAAGCTACTGTACCACTAGTGATGAAGCTACTGTACCACTAGTGATGAATCTACTGTACCACTAGTGATGAATCTACTGTACCACTAGTGATGAATCTACTGTACCACTAGTGATGAAGCTACTGTACCACTAGTGATGTAGCTACTGTACCACTAGTGATGAATCTACTGTACCACTAGTGATGAATCTACTGTACCACTAGTGATGTAACTACTGTACCACTAGTGATGAAGCTACTGTACCACTAGTGATGAAGCTACTGTACCACTAGTGATGTAGCTACTGTACCACTAGTGATGAAGCTACTGTACCACTAGTGATGTAGCTACTGTACCACTAGTGATGTAACTACTGTACCACTAGTGATGAAGCTACTGTACCACTAGTGATGAATCTACTGTACCACTAGTGATGAATCTACTGTACCACTAGTGATGAAGCTACTGTACCACTAGTGATGTAACTACTGTACCACTAGTGATGAAGCTACTGTACCACTAGTGATGAAGCTACTGTACCACTAGTGATGTAACTACTGCACCACTAGTGATGTAACTACTGTACCACTAGTGATGTAACTACTGTACCACTAGTGATGAAGCTACTGTACCACTAGTGATGAAGCTACTGTACCACTAGTGATGAAGCTACTGTACCACTAGTGATGAAGTTACTGTACCACTAGTGATGTAACTACTGTACCACTAGTGATGAAGCTACTGTACCACTAGTGATGTAACTACTGTACCACTAGTGATGTAGCTACTGTACCACTAGTGATGTAACTACTGTACCACTAGTGATGAAGCTACTGTACCACTAGTGATGTAACTACTGTACCACTAGTGATGAAGCTACTGTACCACTAGTGATGTAACTACTGTACCACTAGTGATGAAGCTACTGTACCACTAGTGATGTAACTACTGTACCACTAGTGATGTAACTACTGTACCACTAGTGATGAAGCTACTGTACCACTGGTGATGTAACTACTGTACCACTAGTGATGTAACTACTGTACCACTAGTGATGAAGCTACTGTACCACTAGTGATGAAGCTACTGTACCACTAGTGATGAAGCTACTGTACCACTAGTGATGAAGCTACTGTACCACTAGTGATGTAACTACTGTACCACTAGTGATGAAGCTACTGTACCACTAGTGATGTAGCTACTGTACCACTAGTGATGTAGCTACTGTACCACTAGTGATGTAATTACTGTACCACTAGTGATGAAGCTACTGTACCACTAGTGATGTAACTACTGTACCACTAGTGATGAAGCTACTGTACCACTAGTGATGTAACTACTGTACCACTAGTGATGAAGCTACTGTACCACTAGTGATGAAGCTACTGTACCACTAGTGATGAAGCTACTGTACCACTAGTGATGAAGCTACTGTACCACTAGTGATGAAGCTACTGTACCACTAGTGATGTAGTTACTGTCAAACTTTTGACTCAAACAATGAATAGGAGTGACAGTGAATTTGAAATGATTGCCTTTTTAATCTTTTTTTTTTTATTATAGATACCATACAAGCCTAACCATAGTCTAAGCCAGGTAATACAACTGTTGTTCTCACTACATGCCTGACATTACATTAAATATTATGATGACGTAAGAGATGGCTACCGCTGATTATGAACATAATCTGCTGAAACAGTGGAAGGGTGCCTAGAGTCACTCTTTACAGAGGCACGATTGGCAACATAGGGTCACTACAGGTCTGACTGTACATTAAATAGTATGATGAATAACATCAGGTAGATATGACTGAATATTATGCACATATCTGCTGGAACAGTGGTTTTTATAGACAATTCAAGGATAATTCCAGAGCATTTCTAAATAGTTTGTAGGCCTGAAGAATTTGGAGAATTGTGAGGTTTCCTGGGTAAACAAACTTCACATTACGCTCCATTAAACTTGCATTAGGTGTTAACGTGTTCATCGTCTGCTGAATGCTGTCTGGTGACTGCATGCTCAGCTGAACAGCGGCCTGCAGGCTTTGCCATATTCACAGTAGACAGACCATCTCTAGTATGTACTGTATGGCCAAACTAGCAGTAGACAGATCATCTCTAGTATGTACTGTATGGCCAAACTAGCAGTAGACAGATCATCTCTAGTATGTACTGTATGGCCAAACTAGCAGTAGACAGACCATCTCTAGTATGTACTGTATGGCCAAACTAGCAGTAGACAGACCATCTCTAGTATGTACTGTATGGCCAAACTAGCAGTAGACAAATCATATCTCGTATGTACTGTATGGCCAAACTAGTAGTAGACAGATCATCTCTAGTATGTACTGTATGGCCAAAATAGCAGTAGACAGATCATCTCTAGTATACTGTATGGCCAAACTAGCAGTAGACAGATCATCTCTAGTATGTACTGTATGGCCAAACTAGCAGTAGACAGACCATCTCTAGTATGTACTGTATGGCCAAACTAGTAGTAGACAAATCATATCTCGTATGTACTGTATGGCCAAACTAGCAGTAGACAAATCATATCTAGTATACTGTATGGCCAAACTAGTAGTAGACAGATCATATCTAGTATACTGTATGGCCAAACTAGTAGTAGACAGATCTCTAGTATGTACTGTATGGCCAAACTAGCAGTAGACAGACCATCTCTAGTATGTACTGTATGGCCAAACTAGTAGTAGACAAATCATATCTCGTATGTACTGTATGGCCAAACTAGCAGTAGA
>NC_140184.1:27635227-27645227 GCF_963971535.1 Notolepis coatsorum
CCCAGGTATTTATCATTCTACTTGCAATAGCTTCCTGTACTCAGCAGTCAGCAGACATTTAGGGCTAAGTGTCACTGAACACACGCACCTCATGTTCTCTCTCTGTCACCTCTCTCTCTCTCTCTCTCTCTCGCTCTCTCTCTCTCTCTCTCTCTCTCTCTCTCTCTCTCTCTCTCTCTCTCTCTCTCTCTCTCTCTCTCTCAATTCAATTCAATTTCAATTCAAATGGGCTTTATTGACATGGGAAACATACGTTTACATTGCCAAACAAAACAAAACAATCAAACAGAGAAAACAAAAGAAATCAGTACATTACAGACGGAATTTCTTGTACAGTCTTTATGGTGGTTGTATTCCGCTGGATGTCCTTTTCTTGACACAGCAGCTCACAAATCTTGCTGCTGTGTTTGCACATTCTTGTATTTCTCCCAGTAGGTATGGGAGTTTTGAGTTATTGTCCATGTTTTCAAAGTCTCTTTGGGTGTTTGCAATTTGTGGGAAGTATATGTCTCTGATGTCTTGGTATAGTGGGCAGGTTGTTAAGAAGTGGAGCTCGGTTTCCACCTCATCTTGTGTGCAGTGGGTGCAGTCTGTCTTCTCTTGGGAGCCAGGTCTGCCTATGGCGGCCTTTCTCAATGGCTAGGCTGTGCTCGCTGAGTCTGTACCTAGTCAAGGATCTTCTTAGTTTTGGGTCAGTCACAGTGCTCAGGTATTCTGCCACTGTGTACTCTCTGTTTAGGGCCAAATAGCATTTCAATTTGCTCTGGTTTTGGGTTGTTTCTTTCCAATGTGTCAGGTAGTTTTCTTTT
This sequence comes from Notolepis coatsorum, assembly GCF_963971535.1. Lineage (NCBI taxonomy): Eukaryota > Metazoa > Chordata > Actinopteri > Aulopiformes > Paralepididae > Notolepis > Notolepis coatsorum. Next base: position 27,636,037 of record NC_140184.1, read on the forward strand.
TGTTTTCTTATAATTTGATTTAGTCCAGTGTGGTTTCTGTCTGGTGGCTCTGCTTGTGTTTGTGAGCAGAGTCCCAGAACCATCTGGCTGAGTGGGCATCTATCGGGGGTCTCTCTGTGGGTGAGGGCTATGTTGTGGAGTGTGTCTGGGTCGCTTTCTTTTAGGTGATTGTGGAATTTGAATGCTCTTTTTTGAATTTTGATGATTAGTGGGTATCTTCCTAGTTCTGCTCTGCATGCATTATTTGGCATTTTCCGTTAGGTGCGGAGAATGGATTTGCAAAATTCTGCATGCAGAGTCTCAGTTGGGTGTTTGTCCCATTTGGTGAAGTCTTGGTTTGCAAGTGGGCCCCAGACTTCACAACCATATAGGGAAATGGGTTCTATGACGGAGTCTAATATTTTTAGCCAGATTTTGATTGGAATGTCTAACTTGATGTTCCTTTTTATGGCATAGAAAGCCCTTCTTGCTTTGTCTCTCAGGTCGTTCACAGCTTGATTGAAGTTCCCTGTAGCACTGATGTTTAGGCCGAGATATGTGTAGTTTTTTGTGTGTTCTAGGGAAATTGTGTCTAGGAGGAATTTGTGTTTTTGTTGTTGTAGGCTGTGCCTTTTTTGGAATGTCATAATTTTAGTTTTGTTTAGGTTTACTGTCAGTGCCCATGTCTGGGAGAATTTGTGCAGAAGGTCAAGGTGCTGTTGTAGCCCTTCTTTTGTTGGGGACAGCAGCACCAGGTCATCTGCAAACAGTAGGCATTTGACTTCTGTGTTTGCTAGGGGGATGCCAGGTGCTGCAGTTTGTTCCAATGTTTTTGCCAGTTCATTTATGTATATGTTGAAGAGGGTTGGACTCAAACTGCACCCCTGTCTAACCCCACGGCGTTGAGGGAAGAAGTCTGTGTGTTTTCCCTCAATTCTCACAGCACATGTGTTGTTGGTGTACATTGACTTTATGAGGTCGTAGGTTTTCCCTCCAATGCCACTATCTAACAGTTTGTACAGCAGACCCTCGTGCCAAATTGAGTCAAATGCTTTTTGGAACACGCACCTCATGTTCTCTCTCTGTCACCTCTCTCTCTCTCTCTCTCTCTCTCTCTCTCTCTCTCTCTCTCTCTCTCTCTCTCTCTCTCTCTCTCTCTCTCTCTCTCTCTCTCTCTCTCTCTCTCTCTCTCTCTCTCTCTCCCATACCATAACCATTCTATTAAGGCAGTACTGTGTTTCCTGTGTGTCTTCTCTATATCTGTCTCTCTGATCCAGGGAGTTTGTAGGGAGTGGGTAATGAGAAAGTAAAGGCTTTCTGGCCCGTGAGCAGCCTCTCTCAGGCTTAGAGAAATCATAGACCTCTGCCAAGACCCAGCATGCCGTGGCATCGCTTACAAAGCCACACACACACACACACACACACACACGCACACGCACACGCACACACACACACATACACATACACATACACATACACACACACACACACACACACACACACACGCACACACGCACACACACACACACACACACACACACTCACACACACACACCAGCGCATACACGTGCGCAGACACACGTAATTGTACAGACCTTGCCAGCGCTCCCCATAACTTTGGCCTCCTGGTTTGTTTACTAGTTCATTCATTCTAAGTGAGTTTATGTAAAAACTAAAGGTTCAGTGAATCTAAGAGGAGTGTGAGTCACTGAGGACATCGCTCTGGTCTCTGCCTCATCTAGTGTATCATGGAAGGACAGTGACATGTGTATAGCAGGTTTGGTTTAGTTTAGTTTTGATGTGTCTTTACAGATTTATTACCTTTGAAAAATAAGAGCAGATCCGGTAAATGAGCTGTAATTTGAGTGTGCTGTTTATCTCTTGCATGGAATGTGTGGTTACCCTCGTTACATGCTGCCTTACTGGAAGGGAGACATTCTCCTACAGAGAGTTGTTCGACGTTCCACTGTCAAACATATCGTCCCAAAGAGGATGTAAACTAACCGGTGCTCCTTTACTATATTATTATTTTCCCTTAACCCTTTCACTATCACACTACAGAAGGTTAATCTTTATACCACACTGGTTAACCTTCTGTAGTGTGGTACTGAAAGGTTAACCATCTGTAGTGTGGTAGTAAAAGATTAACCTCCTGTAGTGTGGTAGTGAAAGGGTTAACACTTTGTCCTGTGGTAGTGAAAGGGTTAACCTTCTGTAGCGTGGCAGTGAAAGGGTTAACCATTCTGTAGTGTGGTAGTGAAAGGGTTAACATGTTGAATAAATAATATTCTATTATTGTTCCTCCATATGCTTTAGTCTCTCTTATAGATAAGAACAGAAAACAAATTGAAAAAAGTTTATAATAATTCATTTAATTACACATCTGTGTAGCTTTGTTTATTCACTGTGTCCATGGAAATAACATTGAACACAGCCATAAAGGTATGGTTTCCTTACGTAGAAAAGACGTAGAACTAGAGTCTGTTTACTTTGGTTATTAGTAATACTAATCTAGTCCATTCTCTTCGGATCAAATAACAAACCAATGGCTTCTCTGTTACAGTGGGTGATAATATTGTCACAAGGAAAGATGAAATTACATACCTGGTTCCATCCTAGAGGCAAATCTTTCCTGTGACAAAATGGCATCCAATGTAATAAAAAAAGTCAACCAAATAACAAGATTCGTACCGGATCTCCTCTCTGGTAAACAAGAATACCCTGAAGACTCTAACAGGAGCACTCATTCAAGGGTACTACGACTATGCTTGCACCTCATGGTACCAAAGCACCTCAAAGGCGCTAAAAACAAGATTACAAACATCACAAAACAAACTGGTCAGACTACTGCTTGACCTTACTCCTAGAACCCACCTGACCACTTTGACTACCTAGGATGGCTTAGAGTAGACGACACACTTGCAATGGGCCTGGTCTACAAGATACACTACACCACTAAGGTACCCATGTACAAGGAATCTACTATCATTCCGTTTCCCAAGAAATCACCTGTGACTTGTCTTAATGATTACAGACCTATTGCTCTAAACTCAGTTTTAATGAAATGTTTAGAGCGGCTAGTGCTGAATTATATAAAAGGTCAGATTCCTACCTGTCTGGATCCCTGGCAGTTCGCCTACAAGAAAAATAGATCAGTAGATGATGCTATTTCCTTAGCTCTTAATCCTGTGTATGAACACTTAGATAAGAAAAACTCCTACTGTATGTTAGAATGCTTTTTATCGATTATAGCTCTGCTTTTAATATGCTTATTCCATCTAATCTGATCCACAAACTTCAGTGTCTGGGTCTATGCGACGCTATCTGTGAATGGATTCTTAGCTTTTTAATTTTGAGACCTCAAAGAGTCAGGATTGGAAACAATATGTCTGATGAACTTTTAAGTTTTAAGTACTGGTTCTCCACAAGGCTGCATTCTCAGCCCTTTACTGTTCTCTCTCTGCACTCATGACTGTACTGCTTCCTATGATAACAATCTGATAGTAAAGTATGCTGATGATACCACGGTCATTGGGCGTATAAACCCTGAATGCTTCCAAAACGAAGGAGCTAGTCATCGATTTTAGACATAGCAAGGTATCCCATCTCCCCATTACCATAAATGGCTCAGAGGTGGAGATGGTGAGCAGTTTTACATTTCTTGGGGTCACTATTTCAAATGACCTGAGCTGGCACTCCAATACCAGAACCATTGTTAAAAAGTCCCAGCAACGTCTTTTCTTTCTCAGGGAACTGAAAGAGTTCACAAATAACAGGGTGATTCTACACAACTTCTATCACTGTGTGATCGAGAGCGTTCTTACTTTCTCCTGTACAATATGGTTTGGTAACATCACAGACCAGGAGAAGAAATCTCTGTAAATAAATGTGCGTCTTGCACGCAAGACAATCGGGTCTAGCCTGCCAGCTCTAGAAGACCTCTATGGTGCCAGGCTGCTTTCCCGTGCCTCTGGCATTATCAACGACCCCTCTGGTCACCCAGCCGCAGGACTCTTTGTCCCCCTCCCCTCGGGCAGACGTTACCACTCCATCACATGCTCTACCTCTCGGTTTACAAAGAGCTTTTTCCTCAGTGCTGTGCGGAGCCTGAATGACTCCAAAGGCTAGTTTTGTATTTTATCCTATTTTGTTTCTGTGTTTTTATTAGTGTTATTAGTCAGGTTTGTGAAAGTGCTATTTTTTTGTGTGTCTGTGCATCATGCACTTTGATTATATGCACTTTTACTGTCATTTGTGCCACTATGCACTTAACTATGATATGCACTTTTAGGGGATGTTCGATATCAATTTGAGCATTTGTCCTTTTATACTGTCTGTGTTTTTACATATTTTTCATGTACTGTTTACACAGTGTTTGCTCATGTACGTGTATTCCAATGTGGATTCGTCCATACATGGCAATAAAAATCTTTGACTTTGACTTTGACATGTCGAAATACTTCCCAAAGGTCAGTGAATACCACGACCACCAGGGGTGCAGTGCTGGGCAAACGCGGTCAAACGGCGTTTGGCCTTCGTCACTGAGGCCGAAGTGCGCGCATCCTATTATTATGCAAAGTCTAGGTGATAAAATGACTCGTCGCGCCACTTATCACCTAGACTTTGCATAATAATAGGATACCGACAACCAAATACAAGCCCTGTAGGTGTGGTGGGGGGTTGCTTGATCTCCCGACTTCACTGGAAGGATGAGACAAGGTGTATCATCTGTTATGTGCGCAACAGAGGGAACATGCATGCGCGTGCACGCGCTTGCGCAGGCGTTTGGCCTTCGCCCATATTACGACTGCACCCCTGACGACCACAACACCAGAGGGAGTTCCACAAATCATGTTCAAACCAGATTCGGCTCAAACAAGGGACTAAACACGTTTCGTAATTATGCCACATCAATGTGGAACGCCCTACCCACAGCCGTAAAAATTTGAATCCCTACCCACCTTCAAAACTGCTCTCAAAGAGCTGCAAATTCCCCCCCCTCCCCATAGCTGTCAACCCTACCGGTTTTTCCGGTATTCTCCTGTTTTTTAACCCTCTTCACGCGCTGTTCACGGCTCACGGATTGGTACGTATTTTGTACTTATTATTATAATTTTTTACAAAATGGCTGCAATTCTCCTCCGTGACGACAGGTGGCAGCAGTGTAGATTAGACCGTTATCACAGGAAGTCAGACCGTTGCGACCCGAAGAAGACAGCGACGTGACCGGATAAAGCTCAGAGCTCAGGGGAGAGAGTAGACTGATGCACCGAGGCGGCCGCGGACCGAGGGTGTCAAATCAACTTAGCCAGTGTCTCTTGATTGCCCACTCTGTGGCTTTTGTCTCTGGAACAAAATGTTTGCAAATCTTCTGTGGATAAAACAATACAAATGCAGGAATGTGTTGGTTGGTGAACACTAACAGCCGTTTGCTCTGCGCCTCCACTGTCCCCTCCTGCCATTCCTCCACGGATAGCATGCCTTCACTGACGCCCAATTTCCTGAATGCGATTTATACATATAAATAAATTGATCCGTTTTAAAAGTTGTCGTGAATTGTCATGGTATGACAAATACAGTTACTGGTAACTCGCAGGCATTGCAGAGATATTGAGGAAAAACACAAAATCGCATTGGCTTTTTTTCTATCTCATTTTTCTCTGTAGAATGAATGAATGAGAACTTTATTTAACAGATTGCAGAATGGGTACAATACAGTACGGCTCAATACAGACATACAGACATACTACACAGACATAATAGACACACACACTGTTCCAAAAATGATATTCCCATTTCCCACTGCTAAATTAATGACCATAGGTATTTTTTATAGCTTTTTCAGGAACATGGCATGTCTTTTTTTATCATGCATATCCTGTTACCTATATTTTTTTGCATTTTGCACAATCAATGCGGGCGTGACCACCTGCATTTCACTGTATGTGACAAATAAACCTCTTGATTCTTCTTGAGTTGTCGTATTAATATGTAGCCTACAGGTATAAAGACACTGGTAATACATTGATTGATTGCTAACTTTAACAGATGGGTACAATACAGTATTGTGCAATACACAATTGTTAAGGGGATGCAGACCAGAGAAGGACTTCTTCCCCCATTTTCAATTCATCATAACATTTATGTATGAATTGTAAGATTTCAATAAATCTGAACATGTTAATGCTACTACTAAAACTGAATTTATACTGAATTTGTCTTACACTTAATGCAGGGATGTTCACAGCATTTCACTTTCAACCAGGTATCTGATTAATTTAATGTAGCAACTAGTTCACCCAGTCCTTGTTGGACTGATAACTTTAAGTGGTTGCCCAGTGGAGATTTAGGATTCACTGACTGTAGACTGTAAGATAAAAATCTGCAAGAAAACTAAATGTCTGGCATCTATGGTTTCCAAATACTGTCAAATTACAGTAAAATCAAATGCATTTACAGATTACAACCTTTATTTAATGGTTAATATTTTGATAAAAGGTAATTTACTGTATTTTTATAGCATTTACACTCTACACAGTAGGAAAACAAAATAATACCGGTTTTGACCAGCAGCGACGAGGCAGCTCCATTGGGAGGGGGCGGGGCCGGGTGGGAGGGGGCGGGCTGAGGGGGCGGGGCCAGGAGAAGGGGCGGGGCTAAAACCTGCACGTTTTTTCAAATCGAAATGTTGACAGCTATGCCCCTCCCTATGCTTGCACCTTGCACCCCCCTTTCTCTGGTCTGCATCCCCTTAACACTTTGGATGCCCAACCCGAGTTTTCGCGGGTTGAATGCCCATAACGAGAATATTTTTTTTTTATCTCTTTTTTTTTTTTATTAGCGATCTGAATTCATATTTCATCAACCGAGTCTACCGTTGGAAAATCAGCCACCCCAGGCGCTCAGATGTGAAAAAAGCGCCCCATATCGTCTCCCAGATGGTAATTCACCCTTTTGGATTGGACTCAGTGAAAATGAATGAGAAAAAAAGACCCGGACTCCACATTTTACTTCTCACTCATGTAACCGGGGTTGATCAGCTTCATGCTGGACCCTCAGAGCAGCGGGGATTATGTGTTTTTACTGTATAAATGGGTGGATCAATAAAAGGATTGATTTTTTAGAATGGCGATCAGGAATTGGAATAATCCATTTGGATACCATCTGATCTCAGGTAAGGAATGTTACCAGTCTTAGGATAATCAGACCCGTTTTCACTGAGATATAAGCTTTTTCTTTTTTTGTGATATGGCTGTTTGACTCTAAGAGCGATCAGGAACTGAGAGAATCGATTTTCAGCGCGCGGCACTAGCGTGCACACGTACACATATACTATCGATAATCTAGCGTTTATTTGAAAACGATTCATAAATAGGCCGACAAATGACAACGTTCTAGAATAGAGTCAAGAGTCAACAGCTTTAAGTACCTCGGAGCCTACATATCCGAGGACTTGACATGGACCACACACATTGACAGTGTTGTGAAGAAGGCAGACAACGCCTCTACTTCCTCAGGCGCCTAAGGAAGTTCCAAGTCAGTCAGAAGATCCTTAAGAACTTCTACTCATGTACAATAGAGAGCATCCTGACTGGCAACATCACCTCCTGGTTTGGGAATAGCACTGCACAAGACCGAAGCAGACTACAAAGAGTGACACGTTCAGCCGAACGCACAATTGGAGGGGGGCTCCCCACCCTCCAGAACATTTACAACAAGCGTTGCAGGGGCAAGGCTAAGAGAATCATTAAAGACTCCAGTCACCCGAACAACTGCCTCTTTGAACTGCTGCGGTCAGGCAAGCGATACCGGAGTCTCAAGGCGAGCACAGAAAGACTCAGAAGAAGCTTCTATCCCCAGGCCATCAGGCTGCTAAACGAACAATGAACACTACACAACAACAACCATCAAACGCACATAGCACACACATCCACACGCACACACTCACTTTAAACAAACACACTGTAGCACCCACTCCACACACTTTATAGCACACACCCACTTTAAACAAACACACTGTAGCACCCACTCCCCACACTTTATATTTATTGATGAAGGATTGCACTACAACTCGTACACCTTACTGTAAATTGTACCTAAATTGTACCTCATCCCATTTCTGCTTTGCACTATATAGTACTGTACATTAGTACACTGCATAGTATTGTATATTATATGGTAACTCAGTTACGTCTATTCTGCATCGAACATTGTACATATGTCTATACTTAACACTGTGACCTCATTTTCTACTTCTAAATTACATGCTATACTATGTTATTTGATACTATCTTGTCTAGCACAGTCTCTGGAGCGTAACAGTAAGAAGCATTTTGTATGAAAGTATTCTGTACTTCTGTATGACAACTATTAAAGAAACTTGAACTTGAACTTGGAATATTACAGTACATCAGCGATTATCATGGAATCCTCTTTTTTTTCGTGAAAACAAGGGGTTTTCTAAATGCTATGAAACGGAAATGAACCAATAAAAAAACAATCTGCTTCGACAATGTTGACTGGAAATAGGTCATTGATAATGCGACGGGCAGATTAGACACATAGCCATAATTTAAAACATAGATTAGGCGATATTAATGCTAACATTGAAGTGGATGTGGGCATTCAAGCACTAAATGTGCGCCCCCTGCTGGGCATTCAAAGTGTTAACAGTTGTGTGTATTGAGCTGTACTGTACTGTACCCATTCTGCAATCTGTTAATTAGAATTTTCAATTCAATTAAATTTTCAATTCAATACTCTGTATACAGTATACACCCAATTCAACGTTATAGCAGCATTTTCTTTCAAACTAATTTGATTGTGGATGTCCCAATGTCCCAAACAATAATAATGTTTGCTCTCTTGGGCAGAGGTGTTTAGCAGGCTGTGCCGTACAGGCGTAGAGACAGATCTGCATAGGACGTACGTTTGACACAGCAGAATATGTTGCACAGAATAATATTGTATAGTTTGTTTATACTTCAGAAGTATGATATTTTAGACTTGGTCCTCAAAATGAATGGAGCCTGACACCTGGGAGGGACAGTGGTGTTGACAGAAGAACAGGGGCAGCAGTGGTCACAAGCTCACTTGTAGATGACTTTACAGAGAGGTGAGACTGATTATTCTTGACAAGTTCTACTAAAGTGAAATATCCCTTTAAATGCATGCATATAGTAAGCCTGTATCATTTTAGCCTGCTGCTCTCT
>NC_140184.1:27650227-27662727 GCF_963971535.1 Notolepis coatsorum
GGCACAGTCAAATCCACTTGAGTAAAATGTATACTCTGAGGAAGTAATTATACTGTATTTATATGGTTGAAATCATTTGTATGACTAGCTAGACCAATGTGAGTTTTATTTGGGCTCAGATACCGATTTTGATATTTGCAAAAATCTAAAAATCTGAAAATCAAAGTATCATTGCTTTAACTTCAAAACTATTCATTATTTTTAGATTTTAATTATTTTATTTTGTAGTTATTTATTTTAAAGACAGACATGAAAACAGCTGTGTATACACATAAGGGTCATACAGGGGTTGTGGTAAAGATGTATTCTACCACATAATCAGTACAAACTGCGTCTAGAAAGAGGCTACACAGTCAGACTCTAGGGTATTGCATAAAAGCTAAACATTTCACAACAGTCCAGACCTCGCACCAACCCGGGTCAAGTTGTTCCAGTAACATTGAGGTCACTATAATCAAAAGGTCCTTAGGGTTTTCCAGAATATCAGCACATACTACATTTGAATCACTGTGTGCCATCAGGACGATGTCCATGGGATACTCCAAAGCATGTATTTATGTAAGCCTGAGTTATTCAAATAAACATAAATGAGCAATATGATTCAAATATCAGCGAATATATTCAGGTCACGGTATGTTATGGAAAATGTCTGCTAAAATCCTACCTACCAACGAGCACCTTTGCACCCCTAACCACCCTTCAACTCATGTTCATGTATATTGGGGAAACCTTCTTTTTTTTTGGCTACCCGGCACATGTACTATGTGAATATAATGTGTCAAGAATGCAGTCAAATCTAATTTGAAATTGGACAGGTTTGACTCTGTGGTGAACTGTGGGCTGATCTGCCTTAACACTTTGATTGCCATGGGTTAAATTCATGATATACCATCCCTTGCCAGCTCTATTTAACATGGAGAAGTTCCCCTTCTTTGCAGGGCTATAACTTTTTAAATTATATTGCTAGATTGCCATTATTAGGGCCCATTCAATGTCCTATATGTATTGTTCATGGTGTAGCAACGTTAAACTTTTTCATTCACATATTCATACTAAAATATGGTCTAAAGTATAAGTATGTTTTCATCTCTTTCTGCAGCTTTCTCCAGAACGTGATTTATAGCCCCAAATGCATTATATTGATGATCAAATACAGTTTGGTAGGAATCTGTGCGAGATAAAAAATGTCAACTTGATGTACTTCTAGGAGTTACTACACGTCATCTGATGTTGACCGGATGGGCGAGGGGGCATTTATAATTCCGTGGGCAACGTTATACCATTCATCTAATGTGGGTCATATGTTCATCATAGCAGTTTATATCGAACACGGTAATACTACATGCTAAAACTCACCCCAGTCTCCTCGGGCCATTGGGCGATCAGCGTGGAGTAGACAGTTTTCCATTATGGGATGTCGAAATACCCGATCCATTTCCAGGTTGTATAATCATGTTGTTTTTTCGAGTTATTTCCACCGATCGATGTTCACTGTGTGAAGACGGAGTCTCTCTAACATTAGCGAGTGCCCGGACCACATATGGAGTGAGTTCTGCCGGTTCAAAGGTTGATATCCGGTTTCGATCTGCCGATCGGCCACCAGATGGCGCTCTTGAACCGCTAGAGGGTTGAGAGGAGATCAGCGCTGTGTGTCAAGGCTCCGGAACGGAAATATGATTTCGATCACAGATTTTTGAAATATTGATATCAAAGACGAGTTACGTCGTCCTCTGCAACTTGAGCATGGCGGGGAATGACGAGTTCCGGCATTTTCGGGAGTTAAAGTGTTAATCATCTCAAACACAGAGCTCCAGAAAGCTGACAGAGAGGGACATGACACAGAGTTATACATTTATTGTGTTGTTGTTGTTGTTGTTGTTGTTGTTGTTGTTGTTGTTGTTGTTGTTGCTGCTGTTGTTGTTTGTGTTGTTGTTGTTGTGATTAATTCTATTGGTGCTTTCACTTTATCAGATAACACTATTAGTAAAAGGCTTAAATCTGCAGGTTTGCTGATGTATGGTACATTTAAATGTTTAACATGTTGGTATGGTATTGGTATGGTACTATCCATACCAAGTTCTGACAGAGGAATTCTATTTGAATTATATATTATACAGTAGGTAAGTCATATATCCCAAATCGCCAAGGACTCAGCAAAATCAAAGACTTAGAACACACACACACACACACACACACACACACGCACGCACGCACGCACGCACGCACGCACGCACACATACACACACAGTATGTGCTCCAGTTAGTTTAACATCTTAGTCTAGACAGAAGAGTATACTACACCATCATAATATGAGTTTGATTCTTTCAAATAATTTGACATTTTGTAGACCGAGGGTCATTCATAATTTGTCTACAATATTTTACATCACCTGTATGATTATGATAACGGACAAAGCCCACATATTGGGCGATATATATATACACACAGTATGAGCTGGATGGTGGATGTGCACAACCTTGAGCTGTCTGCTTGCATTCTTCCGGACAATAGAGACGTCTCATCATCACCTACTGATCTCTGTGTTATATGCTGTCTGGCTCATTTGTATCCCACCAAACAATTTGTGGACTTATGTCATGGTTACAAGGCTGATGGATGTCATGTAATATGTAATGAGTAATATGATTATTATGTGAAAGGATACCCAGCAAACACGCAACACAATTTCAATGTTGAAAACGTGTTGAAAACTCACCAATTCTTGAATGAGAAATTTTTTACATTGGACATTTTGTGATTCCATTTCTATCTACAGTATGGGATGCTGATGAATCATACATATTTTTAAACAATGTCTGTCAAACTCAGGTCAGTCGTACAGTATGACCGACATCAAGAAAAACATTAACTTCAGCCCCGTTAATAGACATTAATAGACATCATGCCGACCTCCAGGCCAAATGTTCGTTGGGACGGATTCCTGCCTTTTCAAGATGGACCGAAAGATAGAAAGATAGATAGATAGATAGATAGATAGATAGATAGATAGACAGACAGACAGACAGACAGACAGACAGACAGACAGACAGACAGACAGACAGACAGACAGACAGACAGACAGACAGACAGACAGACAGACAGACAGACAGACAGACAGACAGACAGACAGACAGACAGACAGACAGACAGACAGACAGACAGACAGACAGACAGACAGACAGACAGACAGACAGACAGACAGACAGACAGACAGACAGACAGACAGACAGACAGACAGACAGACAGACAGACAGACAGACAGACAGACAGACAGACAGACAGACAGACAGACAGACAGACAGACAGACAGACAGACAGACAGACAGACAGACAGACAGACAGACAGACAGACAGACAGACAGACAGACAGACAGACAGACAGACAGACAGACAGACAGACAGACAGACAGACAGACAGACAGACAGACAGACAGACAGACAGACAGACAGACAGACAGACAGACAGACAGACAGACAGACAGACAGACAGACAGACAGACAGACAGACAGACAGACAGACAGACAGACAGACAGACAGACAGACAGACAGACAGACAGACAGACAGACAGACAGACAGACAGACAGACAGACAGACAGACAGACAGACAGACAGACAGACAGACAGACAGACAGACAGACAGACAGACAGACAGACAGACAGACAGACAGACAGACAGACAGACAGACAGACAGACAGACAGACAGACAGACAGACAGACAGACAGACAGACAGACAGACAGACAGACAGACAGACAGACAGACAGACAGACAGACAGACAGACAGACAGACAGACAGACAGACAGACAGACAGACAGACAGACAGACAGACAGACAGACAGACAGACAGACAGACAGACAGACAGACAGACAGACAGACAGACAGACAGACAGACAGACAGACAGACAGACAGACAGACAGACAGACAGACAGACAGACAGACAGACAGACAGACAGACAGACAGACAGACAGACAGACAGACAGACAGACAGACAGACAGACAGACAGACAGACAGACAGACAGACAGACAGGACAGACAGACAGACAGACAGACAGACAGACAGACAGACAGACAGACAGACAGACAGACAGACAGACAGACAGACAGACAGACAGACAGACAGACAGACAGACAGACAGACAGACAGACAGACAGACAGACAGACAGACAGACAGACAGACAGACAGACAGACAGACAGACAGACAGACAGACAGACAGACAGACAGACAGACAGACAGACAGACAGACAGACAGACAGACAGACAGACAGACAGACAGACAGACAGACAGACAGACAGACAGACAGACAGACAGACAGACAGACAGACAGACAGACAGACAGACAGACAGACAGACAGACAGACAGACAGACAGACAGACAGACAGACAGACAGACAGACAGACAGACAGACAGACAGACAGACAGACAGACAGACAGACAGACAGACAGACAGACAGACAGACAGACAGACAGACAGACAGACAGACAGACAGACAGACAGACAGACAGACAGACAGACAGACAGACAGACAGACAGACAGACAGACAGACAGACAGACAGACAGACAGACAGCAGGCCAGATGGACAGACAGACAGACAGACAGACAGCAGGCCAGATGGACAGACAGATGGTCAGAGGCTCTGATGGTCAGTCAGACCAGTCAGACACAAACACACAGAGACAACCATATTGTGCATCACTGCATCCACTCTTCACTACCAGTCCTACATCATTGACCCACGTTGACAACAAGCATTAACCAATGACGTGTCGATCCATGACAGCTGCAGGGCATCTCGCTATAGTGGACATCATCATGTAACATCCATATGTGGTGCCTGAAGAAGGATCTATTTGGAACACAACCCCCCAACACCACCACCACTATTACCACCACCACCACCACTATTACCACCACCACCACCACTATTACCACCACCACCACCACTATTACCACCACCACCACCACTATTACCACCACCACCACCACTATTACCACCACCACCACCACTATTACTACCACCCACCACCACTATTACCACCACCACCACCACCACCACTATTACTACCACCACCACCACTATTACCACCACCACCACCACATTACCACCACCCCACCACCACCCACTATTACCACCACCACCACCACCACCACTATTACTACCACCACCACCACTATTACTACCACCCACCACCACTATACCCACCACCACCACCACCACCACTATACTACCCACCACCCACCACTTATACTACCCACCACCACCACTAATACCACCACCACCACCACTATTACCACCACCACCACCACCACCACTATTACTACCACCACCACCACTATTACCACCACCACCACCACTATACCACCACCACCACCACTATTACCACCACCCACCCACCACTATTACCATCACCACCACCACCACCACTATTACTACCCACCACCACCACTATTACTACCACCCACCACCACAATACCACCCACCACCACCACTATACCACCACCACCACCACCACCACTATTACCACCACCACCACCACTATACTACCACCACCACCACTATTACCACCACCACTACCACCACCACTATTACTACCACCACCACCACCCACTATTACCACCACCACCACCACTATACTACCACCACCACCACTATTACCACCACCACCACCACCACCACAATACCACCACCACTACCACCCACTATTACCACCACCACCACCACACTATACCACCACCACCACCAAACTATTACCACCACCACCACAATACCACCACCACCACCACCACCACCACCACCACCACCACCACTATTACTACCACCACCACCACCACCACCACCACCACCACAATTACCACCACCACCACCACTATACCACCACCACCACCACTATTACTACCACCACCACCACTATTACTACCACCACCACCACTAATACCACCACCACCACCACCACCACCACCACCACCACCACCACCACCACACTAACCACCACCACCACCACCACTATTACCACAACCACCACCACCACCACTATTACTACCACCACCACCACTATACCACCACCACCACCACCACCACCACCACCACCACCACCACCACCACCACTATTACTACCACCACCACCACCACTATTACCACAACCCACCACCACCACCACTAATACTACCACAACCACCACTATTACCACCACCACCACCACACTATTACCACCACCACCACCACACTATTACCACCACCACCACCACCACCACTATTACCACCACCACCACTATTACTATTACTACCACCACCACCACCACCACCACCACTATTACCACCACCACCACCACTATTACTACCACCACCACCACCACCACCATTATTACTACCACCACCACCACCACCACCACCATTATTACCACCACCACCACCACCACCACTATACTACCACCACCACCACCACCACCATTATTACTACCACCACCACCACCACCACCACCACTATTACTACCACCACCACCACCACCACCACCATTATTACTACCACCACCACCACCACCACCACCATTATTACCACCACCACCACCACCACCACCACCACTATTACTACCACCACCACCAACCACCACCACTATTACCACCACCACCACTATTACTACCACCACCACCACCACCACCATTATTACTACCACCACTACTACTATTACTACCACCACCACCACCACTATTACTACCACCACCACCACCACCATTATTACTACCACCACTACTACTATACTACCACCACCACCACTATTACTATCACCACCACCACCACCACCATTATTACTACCACCACTACTACTATTACTACCACCACCACCACTATTACTATTACTACCACCACCACCACCATTATTACTACCACCACCACCACTATTACTACCACCACCACCACCACCACTATTACTATCACCACCACCACCACTATTACTACCACCACCACCACCACCACTATTACTACCACCACCACCACCACTATTACTACCACCACCACCACCACTATTACTACCACCACCACCACCACTAGTACTATCACCACCACCACCGGCTTTCCACCGCTATTACTATTACTACCACCACCACCATTACTATTACTACCACCACCACCACCACTATTACTATTACTACCACCACCACCACCACCACTATTACTACCACCACCACCACCATTATTACTACCACCACCACCACCACCACCACTATTACTACCACCACCACCACCACCACCACTATTACCACCACCACCACCACCACTATTACTACCACCACCACCATTATTACTATTACTACCACCACCACCACCACTATTACTATTACTACCACCACCACCACCACCACCACCACCACCACCACTATTACCACCACCACCACTACTACTATTACTACCACCACCACCACTATTACTATTACTACCACCACCACCACCACCACCATTATTACTACCACCACTACTACTATTACTACCACCACCACCACCACCACTATTACTATCACCACCACCACCACTATTACTACCACTACTACTACTATTACTACCACCACCACCACCACCACTATTACTACCACCACCACCACCACCACTATTACTACCACCACCACCACTATTACTATTACTACCACCACCACCACCACTATTACTACCACCACCGCCACCACCACCACCACCACCACCACTATTACTACCACCACCACCACCACCACCACCACTATTACTACCACCACCACCACCACCACTATTACTATTACTACCACCACCACCACCACCACCACCACCACCATCACTATTACTACCACCACCACCACCACCACTATTACTACCACCACCACCACCACCACTATTACTATTACTACCACCACCACCACCACCACCACCATCACTATTACTACCACCACCACCACCACTATTACTATTACTACCACCACCACCACCACCACCACCACCACCACTATTACTATTACCACCACCACCACCACCACCACCACCACCACTATTACTACCACCACCACCACCACTATTACTATTACTACCACCACCACCACTATTACTATTACTACCACCACCACCACCACCACCACTATTACTACCACCACCACCACCACTATTACTACCACCACCACCACCACCACCACTACTACTACTATTACTACCACCACCACCACCTCCACCACCACCACTATTACTAATACTACCACCACCACCACCACTACTATTACTACCACTACTACTACTATTACTACCACCACAACCACCACCACCACCACTATTACTACCACCACCACCACCACCACCACCACTATTACTATCACCATCACCACCACTATTACTACCACCACCACCACTATTACTATTACTACCACCACCACCACCACTATTACTACCACCACCGCCACCACCACTATTACTATTACTACCACCACCACCACCACCACCACCACCACCACTATTACTACCACCACCACCACCACCACCACCACTATTACTATTACTACCACCACCACCATCACTATTACTACCACCACCACTATTACTACCACCACCACCACCACCACCACCACTATTACTATTACTACCACCACCACCACCACCACTATTACTATTACTACCACCACCACCACCACCACCACTATTACTATTACTACCACCACCACCACCACCACCACTATTACTATTACTACCACCACCACCACCACCACCATCACTATTACTACCACCACCACCACCACCACCACTATTACTACCACCACCACCACCACCACCACCACTACTACTACTATTACTACCACCACCACCACCACTATTACTATTACTACCACCACCACCACCACTACTATTACTACCACTACTACTACTATTACTACCACCACAACCACCACCACCACCACTACGTAGGCTTGGGCGGTATGACGGTATTACGGTATACCAGGGTATTTAGAAATCCCAACGGTATTGAAAACCAATACCGTCAAAATCACAGATCCATTTCAGTTTATATTACAGTGAAACGGAGTTTTAACAGTGGTTGGTTGTAGTGCACTGCACACACGCGCCAGCAGAGGGCGAGACCAGTCCTCACTAGTGGAGCGAGGCAGCGAGCCGCAGAGCTGGTTGTCTACACACAGGAGGAGGAGGGGAAACCCTGCTTCACTGGAAATTAAATGAGAGTCGAGACACGCTTACCGTTGCTGCCTGGTGCTGCGGGCTAACTGGCTGTTCTGAGAGCTAACTTGTGTATGTGTATCACAACGGTGGTCACGCTTTACGGTAATGTTGCGACAGTGCTGTGAAAATACCGTAAAGCGCTGTGGTAACGAGAGTGTGTGTTGTTGTGGACTGGTGGAGCAAGCAAATAAACGGTAAAATGTTACGTTGCAGTCCGGTGCGTTTTTGAATACACAATACTAACGTTACTAGTACTAGGGTGCTGCGGGGCTCCTGGCTACCATTCTGAGAGTTAACGTTAGTATTACTAGGATGCTGCAGGCTTCTGGCTAGTGGCTACCATTCTGAGAGCTAATGATAGTAGCACTCGGATGCTGCGGGCTAAAGTAACTGGCCATCTCCGCGATTTGTTTACTTGGTAACACGGGTTGCCCCCCCCCCCCTCATACCATTCAATACCGTACACCGGGGTATTAGGTCATCAAGGTATGACGGTGTGAAATAAATGATACCGCCCAGGCCTACTATTACTACCACCACCACCACCACTACTACTATTACTACCACCACCACCACCACCACCACTACTACTATTACCACCACCACCACCACTACTACTATTACTACCACAACCACCACCACCACCACTACTACTACTACTACTACCACAACCACCACCACCACCACTACTACTATTACTACCACCACAACCACCACCACCACCACTACTACTATTACTACCACAACCACCACCACCACCACCACCACTACTACTATTACTACCACAACCACCACCACCACCACTACTACTACTACTACCACAACGAGCACCACCACCACTATTACTATTACTACCACAACCACCACCACCACCACTACTACTATTACCACCACCACCACCACTACTACTATTACTACCACAACCACCACCACCACCACCACTACTACTATTACTACCAGCACCACCACCACCACCACTACTACTATTACTACCACCACCACCACCACCACTACTATTACTATCACCACCACCACCACCACTACTACTACTATTACTATCACCACCACCACCACTACTACTATTACTATCACCACCACCACCACTACTACTATTACTATCACCACCACCACCACCACCACCACTACTACTATTACTATCACCACCACCACCACCACCACCACCACCACTACCACTACTACTATTACTATCACCACCACCACCACCACTACTATTACCACCACCACCACTATCACCACTACTACTATTACTATCACCACCACCACCACCACTACTACTATTACCACTACCACCACCACCACCACTACTATTACCACCACCACCACTACTACTATTACCACCACCACCACCACCACTACTACTATTACTATCACCACCAACACCACTACTATTACCACCACCACCACCACCACTACTACTATTACTATCACCACCACCACCACTACTATTACCACCACCACCACCACCACCACTACTACTATTACTATCATCACCACCACCACCACTACTATTACCACCACCACCACCACTACTACTACTACTACTACTACTACTACTACTACTACTACTACTACTACTACTATTACTATCACCACCACCACTACTACTATTACTATCACCACCACCACCACTACTACTATTACTATCACCACCACCACCACCACCACTATTACTATTACTATCACCACCACCACCACCACCACCACCACCACCACCATCACCACCACCACCACCACCACCACCACCACCACCACCACCATCACCACCACCACCACCACCACCACCACTATCACCACTACCACCACTATCACCACTACCACCACTATCACCACTACCACCACCACCACCACCACCACCACCACCACCACCACCACCACCACCACCACCATCACCACCACCACCACCACCACCACCACCACCACCACCACCACCATCACCACCACCACCACCACCACCACCATCACCACCACCACCACCACCACCACCACCACCACCACCACCACCACCACCACCACCACTACTACCACCACCACCACTACCGCTACCACCACCACCACCACCACCACTACTACCACCACCACCACCACCACTATCACCACTACCACCACTATCACCACCACCTCCACCACTACTACCACCACCACTACTACCACCACCACCACTACCGCTACCACCACTACCACCACTATCACCACCACTACCACCACTATCAGACATAACAGGTTTAACATGTCTCTTCTCTTCAACAACACACACTCCTAGTCTCATTGCAGGGTTGCAGTCACGTGTCCTTGTCTCCCTGAACAGTCACCATGCATTATTGTGACACTCCTAATTTTAGACATTTAGTTCCTGCCTGCTAGACCTCAACTGCTCTACTGTGTTTATTGTTCAGTATAAGCTATTATTATTGGCACATCAGGATATGCGGACAAACAAGACAACATGAAGGGCTTATAACATGAAGGACAAACAAGGCAACATGAAGGGCTTAAAACATGAAGGACAAACAAGACAACATGTAGGGCTTAAAACATGAAGGATAAACAAGGCAACAAGACAACATGAAGGGCTTAAAACATGAAGGACAAACAAGGCAACATGAAGGGCTTAAAACATGAAGGATAAACAAGGCAACAAGACAACATGAAGGGCTTAAAACATGAAGGACAAACAAGGCAACAAGACAACATGAAGGGCTTATAACATGAAGGACAAACAAGGCAACAAGACAACATGAAGGGCTTAAAACATGAAGGACAAACAAGGCAACAAGACAACATGAAGGGCTTATAACATGAAGGACAAACAAGGCAACAAGACAACATGAAGGGCTTATAACATGAAGGACAAACAAGGCAACAAGACAACATGAAGGGCTTATAACATGAAGGATAAACAAGGCAACAAGACAACATGAAGGGCTTATAACATGAAGGACAAACAAGGCAACAAGACAACATGAAGGGCTTATAACATGAAGGATAAACAAGGCAACAAAACAACATGAAGGGCTTATAACATGAAGGATAAACAAGGCAACAAAACAACATGAAGGGCTTAAAACATGAAGGACAAACAAGGCAACAAGACAACATGAAGGGCTTATAACATGAAGGACAAACAAGGCAACAATACAACATGAAGGGCTTAAAACATGGAGGACAAACAAGACAAGGAGACAACATGAAGGGCTTAAAACATGAAGGACAAACAAGGCAACGAGACAACATGAAGGGCTTATAACATGAAGGACAAACAAGGCAACGAGACAACATGAAGGGCT
>NC_140184.1:27667542-27670042 GCF_963971535.1 Notolepis coatsorum
CACCCTCCCCGCCACCAAATCCTCCCCCCCCCCCCCCCCAATCATCCTACCACCCCCCCCCCAACACCTACACAACCACCACCACCACCACCACTACTACTATACTACAACTACTATTACTACCACTCCCACCACCACCACCACTACTACTACTATACTATCACACCACCACCACTACTATCTATCACCACCACCACACCACCACCACTACCACTACTTACCATCACCACCACCACCACCACTACTATTACCACCACCACCACACACCACTACTACTATTACTATCACCACCACCACCACCACTACTACTATTACCACTACCACCACCACCACTACTACTATTACCACCACCACCACTACTACTATTACCACCACCACCACCACCACTACTACTATACTATCCACAACACCACTACTATTACCACCACCACCACCACCACTACTACTATTACTATCACCACCACCACCACTACTATAACCACCACCACCACCACCACCACTACTACTATTACTATCATCACCACCACCACCACTACTATTACCACCACCACCACTACTACTACTACTACTACTACTACTACACTACTACAACTACTTACTATCACCACCACCACTACTACTATTACTATCACCACCACCACCACTACTACTATTACTATCACCACCACCACCACCACCACTATTACTATTACTATCACCACCACCACCACTACTACTATTACTATCACCACCACCACCACCACCCCACCACCACTATCACCACTACTACTATTACTCCACCACCACCACCACCACCACCACTACTATTACCACCACCACCACCACCACCACTACTACTATTACTATCCCACACTCCACCACCTACTACTATTACTATCACCACCACTACCACTACTATTACCACCACCACCACCACCACCACTACTACTATTACTATCACCACCACCACCACTATCACCACTACTACTATTACTATCACCACCACCACCACCACCACTACTACTATTACCACCACCACTACTACATTACTACCACAACCACCACCACCACCACTACTACTACTACTCCCACACCACCACACCACCACCACCACCACTACTACTATTACTACCCACAACCACCACCACCACCACTACTACTACTACTACCACAACGAGCACCACCACCACTATTACTATTACTACCACACCACCACCACCACCACTACTACTATTACCACCACCACCACCACTACTACTACTATTACTACCACAACCACCACCACCACCACCACTACTACTATTACTACCAGCACCACCAGCACCACCACCACCACCACTACTACTATTACTACCACCACCACCACCACTACTATTACTATCACCACCACCACCACCACTACTACTACTATTACTATCACCACCACCACCACTACTACTATTACTATCACCACCACCACCACTACTACTATTACTATCACCACCACCACCACCACCACCACTACTACTATTACTATCACCACCACCACCACCACCACCACCACTACTATTACTATCACCACCACCACCACCACTACTATTACCACCACCACCACTATCACCACTACTACTATTACTATCACCACCACCACCACCACTACTACTATTACCACTACCACCACCACCACTACTACTATTACCACCACCACCACCACCACTACTACTATTACTGTACCACCACCACCACCACCACTACTACTATTACTATCACCACCAACACCACTACTATTACCACCACCACCACCACCACTACTACTATTACTATCACCACCACCACCACTACTATTACCACCACCACCACCACCACTACTACTACTACTACTACCACAACGAGCACCACCACCACTATTACTATTACTACCACAACCACCACCACCACCACTACTACTATTACCACCACCACCACCACCACTACTACTACTATTACTACCACAACCACCACCACCACCACCACTACTACTATTACTACCAGCACCACCACACCACCACACTACTACTATTACTACCACCACCACCACCACTACTATTACTATCACCACCACCACCACCACTACTACTACTATTACTATCACCACCACCACCACTACTACTATTACTATCACCACCACCACCACTACTACTATTACTATCACCACCACCACCACCACCACCACTACTACTATTACTATCACCACCACCACCACCACCACCACCACTACTACTATTACTATCACCACCACCACCACCACTACTATTACCACCACCACCACTATCACCACTACTACTATTACTATCACCACCACCACCACCACTACTACTATTACCACTACCACCACCACCACTACTACTATTACCACCACCACCACCACCACTACTACTATTACTGTACCACCACCACCACCACCACTACTACTACTATTACTATCACCACCAACACCACTACTATTACCACCACCACCACCACCACTACTACTATTACTATCACCACCACCACCACTACTATT
>NC_140184.1:27672542-27697542 GCF_963971535.1 Notolepis coatsorum
TGTTCTACCCAGACTAAAGCTCTTCTTTTCTGGGGAGCTGAACTTCCCCTCCCAGCCTGGACCACTGCAGCTGTGAGAGGAATGCTATACTGCTGCTATTTGCTTCTATTTGCTGAGTTGTCCTCCTTTTAGCTCTTTTTCCTTTGCTTTCTCTCACGCTTTCACCCTCTTTTCTCTCTTTCTCCCACTCTCTCAAATGCTCTGCTGACTCTTAGTCTCCCTCTTCCTCTCATCTACTTTCCCCCTGTTTCAGATTCCTCCCTCCCTCCCTTGCCTACTTTCAGCCGTCCTTCTCACTGTTCCTCCCTCCCTGTCACTGCTACTCAGTCCCACCCCCTTCCTCCCCCCCCCTTCCTCCCTCCCTCCCCCCCCTCCTTCACCCCTCCTCCCTCCCTCCTTCCCTCCCGCCCTCTCTCTCAGTGCTGTCACACTCTCTCCCTCTCACTGCAGTTCCACTCAAACTCTTTTTCTCTACCTCTCTCTGTATTCTGTATGTGCACTCTGTCTCTCTCTGTCTCTGTCTCTCGCTCGCTCTCTCTCTCTCTCTCTCTCTCTCTCTCTCTCTCTCTCTCTCTCTCTCTCTCTCTCTCTCTCTCTCTCTCTCTCTCTCTCTCTCTCTCAGGCTGAGAGGGTTTCCTGTGTGTTAACAGTGGGAGAGACTCAACTAGAATGGTATCCTCTCTTCCAGTTAAGACCCAATTTCCCCCACTGTCACTATGTGATATAAAACCAATAATCGACCATGGCACAACAATATCTTCCTGTCTATTCTAATATATTCTAATATATTCTATCTACTTGTCTGCCTGTCTGTCTGCTTGTTTGTCTGTTTGTCTGCCTGTCTGTCTATCTGGGTTGGTTGTCTTGTCTGATCTGATTGGCTGCCCATGTCTCTTCACATGACCTGAAGTGTGCAGTGCTGCTCCCAGCCCTGAATAGTTAATGACTTACTTAACTAATTCTGTCAATAGATGTTGTCACGGAAAGGCTCAGATGGATCTGTTTGAAATCCTTGTTTGCTTTATTTTATAATTTTTTTGTGTTGTATAAGGCAACAAAAACTGCCTGGATTGCAGTTCTACTTCACCAGAAGAAGACTGACTTGAACGGTTTCCACCAGCTCTACTGAAGTGAGAGCGTTTATTGCAGTAGCGAGATGAGGGTGCAGGTGGTCAGACAACAGTTTCAGGCGATACCAATCTCCCAGGTGTAGAGAGGACCGGTACTCAGCATGAACACTGGGCACCAGATGGCCTCAACTCACACACTGCCCAAGGCAGACTGGTCCTCCACACATTGTGTGTGTGTGTGTGTGTGTGTGTGTGTGTGTGTGTGTGTGTGTGTGTGTGTGTGTGTGTGTGTGTGTGTGTGTGTGTGTGTGTGTGTGGGATGTGCATTTTGTGTGTGTGCGTGTGCGTGTGCGTGTGTGTGTGTGTGTGCGTGTGTGTGTGTGTGTGTGCGTGTGCGTGTGTGTGTGTGTGTGTGTGTGTGTGCGTGTGCGCGTGTGCGTGTGTGTGTGTGCGTGTGTGTGTGTGTGTGTGTGTGTAACTAATGTCAGAATCAGAAATAGGAGTCTGGCAGTCTGGTTATTAACCTTTATTATGAGCTGATAGGGGAGTTCCACGTGAAAAGCATAATACTGTCTCACTGGAGTGGAGGCAACGCTTCGATTATACAGGGATACAGTACAACTGGAGTCAGAGAGTGACCTCCGCAGCACGTGGGGGTAAAGACACGACACTGGGGAGAGTGAATGACAGCGAGTGCGTGGCAGGGGTCTGCGCTGTCCTGCATAGTAGCTACATATCGAAAGGCTCACAGCTGGACACTGTACAGTTAAGATAGCAGTAACATGGACATGTTCAAATCAAGTCAAGAGGGGGAGGCTACCAGAGAGGTTAAGGGTCACGAGAGTTTCACTAAAGATACACACTACAATGTGTGTGTGTGTGTGTGTGTGTGTGTGTGTGTGTGTGTGTGTGTGTGTGTGTGTGTGTGTGTGTGTGTGTGTGTGCGTGTGTGCGTGTGTGTGTGTGTGTGTGTGTGTGTGTCTGTGTGTGTGTGTGTGTGTGTGTGTGTGTGTGTGTGTGTGTGTGTGTGTGTGTCTGTGTTGGGAAATTCAGGCATCATAGCAGTATGGGGGATGGGGGAGGGGAGGTACAGGCAGGAAAAAGATAATCATATAAATAATAATAATAATAATAATATAAAATAATATATAATATAAAGATATATACATAATAATAATAGAATATAATAATACAATATACAAAACAATATATTAATAGAATATAACATAATAATAGTAATAGAATGGCAGTATATTGTATGGATAATAGGGTTCATGGTATACATACTGTAGTAGTAGCTGTGTGTGTGTGTGTGTGTGTGTGTGTGTGTGTGTGTGTGTGTGTGTGTGTGTGTGTGTGTGTGTGTGTGTGTGTGTGTGTGTGTGTGTGTGTGTGTGTGTGTGTGTGTGTGTGTGTGTGTGTGTGTGTGTGTGTGTGTGTGAACAACATACATGTTTGCTGTTATATACTAACTGTACTCCCAGTAACCATTCTGTCCCTAACATTGGACACCTTTGACCTTTGACCTGGAGCGGTGAAATAAAGAGAAAGCTTGCTGTAGACTGTTAACAGTAACTGAACGGGGTAACTGGAGATGACACAAAGCACTGGGTATATTACTGAGGAGACATTTGCCTGCATTCATTCATTCTGCTCAACAAAAAACATTTGACGTTTTGTCTGTTTTCCACTCAACACAAAATTTATATTCCAGTGCAAACAAAATACATTGTTGATGTTCTTGAATACAGTTGTCTCTGTCTGTGACCTGAGGTCATTTGTCGAGCACAATTTCAACCAAGCCTGCATTTATGACCTACAGTAATTAATGCAAAGATGTCATCATTAATGTGGGTCATCTAGTCTCTACGTCCTGCCGCTATTGTCTACAAGAGGAAATGTCTGCCAAAGCCACCGTACTGAGCAGAAGAAATGTCAGCCAAATCACTCACACACACTCATGGGCAGTAATGACCCTTGCTTTGCGGAGACCCTCATCAGCCTACACTGCATGGCCTAAACACTGAAGCTGACAGACTGACGTACAGACAGCTGGACGGATGAATGGACAGACGGACGGACGCACAGATGGATGAACAAACACACTTGAGCTTTGAGCCCTCCGGCTGTTGACTCATCACTGGTTCTATTTTAAAGGTGGACATTAAACAGACTAAAGAAAGAACACGCAGTAATGGCCCTGGGATCGAGTGGCAACACTCTCTTCTCATGTCCAGTGAGAATCCAATGAGCCGACCTAGCGGAGGAGTCCACATGAAAAGGCCATGAAGTGAGAGTTTGTCTTTGATCCAGTTTTTTTCCTGGCAGACGGCCATCTATGTCTTGGCTTTCTGCAGGCGGGCTGGCCCAGTGAAAGAGATCCAGTCTTGTTTCACAGGATCCAGAATCTGAATTAAAACTGTATCATGTTGATAGTAGAGTAGGAGCACTTACATTAGGCGATGTTGAGTACCTCCGACGAAGAACCATGACCCTGTTTTAATGAACCTTTCAGAGGAATAATGTTTTCAAGCATACGTTTAGAGTGTTGTGTTCATTTGTAGTTAAATACAGCAGAGGTTGATTATGTCACATTCACACTCCGGGGCGATTCGGATTGACTTTACAACTGGAAATAGTCTACATGGGTATTCTATTTATTTATATTATATGTTATATGGTTCTTCAGTGCAAGGGTTCAATTAATGTGAACGCACACAGTCTGTTGGGGAAGGACAGTCAGGCTAACACAGAAAAACGACATCATTGCTACGTGCTGGACATACCATTATTGTTAAAATGACTGTACCAAACCAAATTTTTTATGGTGTATAGTATACCCTCTCTAGCACGTTTCCATAGTAACAGTAACCTGATTGTGTGAGGATGGGGGGTTCTTGCGGAGCCCAATAGCAAAACACAGGAGGAGAGAATGGAGCGGTTTAGGGTTTTTTAATTATTCTTCCCAACCAAGCAGAGTATAACAGGAATGTGAAACAGGAATGTGAACAACACGGAGGTTATAATGTTCTTGGGTGGAAGAAGAATGAGAGCAGGTGCACTCCAGTGCAGCTGTCGGCAGCGAGAGAGAGAGGACACAGGTCTTGCGCTTGAGAGCGAGCAGGAGTCCTCTTTGCGGGGCTCGAGACGTCAGGGTGGAAGGACGCTGGGGCTCGAGACGTCAGGGTGGAAGGACGCTGGCGCTCGAGACGTCAGGGTGGAAGGACGCTGGAGCTCGAGACGTCAGGGTGGAAGGATGCTGGAGTGAAGTCCTGGGGCACAAGAAACAGAAGGTTAGGGCAAGCATAAACAGGGGTAGTTACAGCTGGTCTTCAGGTAGCGTCGTCGTACCTCGGTAGGCAGTTTAACACTGCGACGTTGGATGAAGGGTTCTGCCAGTTGAAGTAGGGAACGCTTGATGAGGTGATCCCTTGCAGCCGCGCTGATTGCTCCTCATCTGGCAGACACGAGCTCTGATCGTGACAGGACCCCCCCCTCGACGGGCGCCTCCTGGCGGGCCCCCAGGCTTGTCCGGGTGACGGCGATGGAAATCCCGGATGACCTCAGGGTCCAGGATCATCCCTCGGGAGACCCAGCTGCGCTCCTCTGGGCCGTAGCCCTCCCAGTCCATGAGGTATTGGTACCCACGACCACAGGGACGCACGTCCAGCAGCTGGTGGACGATGTAGGCCGGGTGGTCATCGATGATCAGCGGAGGAGGAGGCTCTGGAGCAGGAGGAGACAGGGGACTGGAGAGAACCGGCTTCAGCTGCGACACATGGAAGGAGGGGTGAATGCGCATGATGGCGGGGAGCTGAAGCTTAACGACCGAGGGGTTGATAACGGACAGGATTTTATACGGACCAACAAAACGGGGGGTGAGTTTGTGGGACAAGGACTTGAGTGGAAGGTCTCGGGACGAGAGTCAAACCATCTGACCTGGTTGGTAGTCGGGAGCCGGAGGCCGGTGGCGGTCGGCGAAGCGACGGTTCTGCTCAGCGGTGCGGAGCAGCGCAGCCCTCGTGTCCTCCCATATCCTCCTGCAGCGGTGAAGGTGGTCCTGCACCGAAGGCACGGCGATCTCCTCTTCCTGTGCAGGGAACAGTGGGGGTTGGTAGCCCAGGGAGGACTCAAAGGGAGACTGACCTGTGGCCGCGGAGGACAGCGAGTTGTGGGCGTACTCGATCCACGGCAGGAACGTACTCCAGCCGGAGGGGTCCCGGGTGGTCACGCAGCGGAGGGCGGATCCCAGGTCCTGGTTGGCCCGCTCCGATTGACCGTTGGTCTGCGGGTGGAACCCGGAGGAGAGGCTGACCGTGGCCCCCAGGGACCAGCAGAAAGCCTTCCATACTTGGGAGATAAACTGCGGGCCCCTGTCGGAGACGATGTCCACCGGGATCCCGTGGAGATGGAAGACGTGGAGCACCATCAGGTCCGCGGTTTCTGTAGCAGAGGGGAGTTTGGGGAGAGCGACAAAATGCACGGCCACGATGGTGAGAATGACAGTGTTACCGTGTGAAGGAGGCAGTCCGGTGACGAAGTCCAGGGCGACGTGCGACCTAGGCCGACCGGGAACAGGGAGCCGCCTGAGGAGCCCGGCTGGTGGTTGGTGGGAAGCCTTTCCACGGGCACAGACGGTGCACGCAAGGACGAAGTCGCGGGTGTCCTCCCTCATGGTGACCCACCAGAAGTGTCGCTTCAGCAGGGACAAGGTACGGTTGATCCCAGGATGACAGGCGAACCGGGAGGCATGGACCCACTCGAGCACCTGGGAGTGGACAAGGTCTGGGACAAAAAGCCGGTTAGGTGGGCCGTTACCTGGATCAGGCTGGACGCGCTGGGCCTCCCGGACGACAGACTGGATCTCCCAGGTGGCGGCGGCCACCAGGCAGGAGGAAGGAAGGATGGTGTCCGGGTGTGCGGAACCCTTTTCGGGGACGAACTGCCTGGAGAGGGCGTCTGGCTTGGTGTTCTTGGAGCCAGGCCTGTAGGTCAGGGTGAAATTGAGCCTGGTGAAGAACAGTGCCCAGCGTGCCTGGCGGGAGTTCAGGCGCTTGGCCGTCTGGACGTAGGCGAGGTTCTTGTGGTCGGTCCAGACCAGGAAGGGGGTCTCCGATCCCTCCAGCCAGTGCCTCCACTCTTCCAGTGCCAGTTTGACTGCCAGGATCTCCAGGTTCCCGATATCGTAATTGACCTCTGCCGGGGTCAGGCGGCGAGAGAAGAAGGCACAGGGGTGCAGTCTCTGGTCGAGGGCGGAGCGTTGGGAAAGGACCACCCCCACTCCGGTACTTGAGGCGTCTACCTCCACCACGAACTGGTGGGACGTGTCCGGCTGAACGAGGATGGGCGCGGAGGTGAAACGCTGGCGTAGCTCGGCGAAGGCGGAGTCCACTCTGTCCGACCAGACGAAGGGCACGGAAGGCGAGGTGAGTTGAGTAAGGGGTGCCGCGACCCGGCTGTAGTCCCTGACGAAACGCCGGTAGAAGTTAGCAAACCCCAGGAAGCGTTGGAGCTGCTTGACGTTGGTGGGACGGGGCCAGTCGGTCACCGCCTTGATCTTCTCGGGGTCCGCCCGGATCTTGCCGCCCTCGATGATGTAGCCGAGGAACCCGATGGAGGAGACGTGGAACTCACATTTCTCCGCCTTGACGAATAGCTTGTTCTCTAGTAGGCGCTGGAGGACCCGGCGGACATGCTGGATGTGCTCCTCCATGGAGCGAGAGAAAATCAGAATGTCGTCCAGGTAGACAAAGACAGAGCGGTTCAGGACAACACGGAGAACGTCATTGACAAGGGCCTGGAAGACAGCAGGGGCGTTGGTCAACCCAAAAGGCATCACCTTGTACTCAATGTGGCCGAGCGGGGTCTTGAAGGCCGTCTTCCATTCGTCTCCCTCCCGGATGCGGACCAGATGATAGGCATTTCTGAGATCCAACTTTGAGAAAATGGTGGCGCCTTGCAGGGGTTCGAAAGCAGAGTTAATCAAAGGCAGGGGGTACTTGTTCTTAACCGTGATGTTATTGAGACCCCGGTAGTCAATACAGGGGCGAAGGGAGTGGTCCTTCTTGGACACAAAAAAGAAGCCCGCGCCGACAGGAGAGGAGGAGGGGGTAATAATGCCCGAGGCCAGGGACTCGTGGACGTACTTCTCCATAGACTCTCTCTCTGGGCGTGAGAGGTTAAACAGGCGGCTAGCGGGGAGCGGGGCTCCCGGGAGCAGGTCTATAGCACAGTCGTACTGGCGATGAGGAGGTAGGGAGAGAGCTTGTTGTTTGCTAAACACAGCCTCTAGGTCGTGGTAAATTGGAGGAACAGTCGAAAGGTCAACAGGTTCGTTGGGAACAGGAGAACCAGTGGCCCCCAGTGGTGACCGCGCCGACCGGAGACAAGATGCGTGACAGTGAGCACTCCAGCTCGTGACTGAGCCCGTTGGCCAATTTATTACAGGGTTGTGTAGCTTTAGCCAAGGCATGCCGAGAACGATTGGGTTATGGGGAGAATCAGTGATGTGAAAACGGATCTCCTCGCTATGATTCCCGGAGAGTTGAAGGCGGAGAGGCGTGGTGTGGCGTGTTATTTGCGAGAGCAACTTCCCGTTTAGGCCTTGGGCATCTCGGGGAATGGGTAAGGCGTCGGTGGCAATGTGGTAGTGGGACACTACCCCAGCGTCGATGATGTTTTCGTCTGCGCCCGAGTCGACCAGTGCGGACAGAGGGAGGGATTGACCGTTGTGGTAAAGCGTGGCACTGAATTGCATATTCGGACCGGAACTGGGAACCAATTTAAGGCTTGTGCATGTGCCCAGCGTCACAGCCGAGCCCCGTCGTTTGGGCGAACCGAACATGAGGCGATGGAGTGGCCTAGTTGCCCGCAGTACAGACATGCCCCTGACCTGAGTCTGTGACGGCGTTCGCGGAGAGGAAGGCGAGAGCGGTCGAGGTCCATGGGCTCCGAATCGTCGGTTCTGCGGTGCTGCAGCGGGACACTATTAACGGGGCGCTCCTGCTCAGCGGCCCTGCGGCTCTGCAGCGGGACGCTGTTGACGGTGCTGGCCTTTTCATGGCGGCGTTCCTGGAGACGCGTGTCCAGCTCTCTGGCTAAGTTAATCAAGTTGTCAAGCGAAGTAGGCCTCTCTTTCGACGCCAATTCGTCCTTTAGAACTTCGCTGAGGCCCTGGCGAAAAGCTCTGCGTAATGAGTCATCATTCCACTGGGAACCCGCTGCCAGAATACGGAATTCGATAGCGTACTCGCTCACACTACAGTGTCCTTGGTGGATGGTAAACAAGGCGGCCGTTCTATCCGAACCACCGGGAGGATGGTCGAAGACCTTTTGCATGTCGGCGATGTACCCGGAGTACGAATTGCAGAGGGGGGAATTACTGAAGTGGAGGGCTGTCGCCCATTCTAACGCGGGCCCCGTCAGCAAACCAGACAGGTAGGATATTTTGGATTTGTCGCTCTGGAATGTTAGAGGTTGTTGCCCAAACACTAAAGAGCATTGGAAGAGGAAGGCACGACATTTGGCAACGTTTCCGTCGTAACGCTCTGGCAAGGGTACGTGAGGTTCCCGGGACTGGGATACTACAGGTGGGGATACCACGAGTGGAGAGACAGTAGGCGGAATTGGCTGGGCCGTTAAATATGCCTCGAAACGCTCGAATCGTTTGTCTCGCTCCGCGGCGCTGAGAGTGAGAGCGCTGAGTTGGGCAATAGCCTCATCCAGTATCTGTGAGTGTTGATTTTCCGTTGACGGCGGCCTGGATGCTGGTGCTCCATTCACCGGCCTCCTGTGCTGCTGAGTCCGACATCATGGTCGCAGTGTTCTGTGAGGATGGGGGGTTCTTGCAGAGCCCAATAGCAAAACACAGGAGGAGAGAAGGGAGCGGTTTAGGGTTCTTTAATTATTCTTCCCAACCAAGCAGAGTATAACAGGAATGTGAAACAGGAATGTGAACAACACGGAGGTTATAATGTTCTTGGGGGGAAGAAGAATGAGAGCAGGTGCACTCCAGTGCAGCTGTCGGCAGCGAGAGAGAGAGGACACAGGTCTTGCGCTTGAGAGCGAGCAGGGGTCCTCTTTGCGGGGCTCGAGACGTCAGGGTGGAAGGACGCTGGGGCTCGAGACGTCAGGGTGGAAGGACGCTGGGGCTCGAGACGTCAGGGTGGAAGGACGCTGGGGCTCGAGACGTCAGGGTGGAAGGCCGCTGAAGCTCAAGACGTCAGGGTGGAAGGACGCTGGAGCTCGAGACATCAGGGTGGAAGGACGCTGGAGTGAAGTCCTGGGGCACAAGAAACAGAAGGTTAGGGCAAGCATAAACAGGGGTAGTTACAGCTGGTCTTCAGGTAGCGTCGTCGTACCTCGGTAGGCAGTTTAACACTGCAACGTTGGATGAAGGGTTCTGCCAGTTGAAGTAGGGAACGCTTGATGAGGTGATCTCTTGCAGCCGCGCTGATTGCTCCTCATCTGGCAGACACGAGCTCTGATCGTGACAGATTGGGTGTATTTTAATGAGGCACTAATCCAGCAGGGGACCAATGCAGAAAGACTTTTACCACCAATTATTACCACTGGCACTTGAGAATATTAGCAGGACTTTGCATGTGTGTGTGTGCTTGCAAGTCTATGTGAAAAAAAGATTTTAAGAATACACATTAATCAGGACATTAGGGATTTGGGAAAAAACTTGGACATTTTCGTATTGTAGTAAATCTTAGGGTTAGGGTTAAGATTAATCTAATTTTGACCTCTCTCCATTACCAGAGATGGTACCTGTCTTTAAAATAGGTAAATACAGTGTATGTTTTGGTAGATCTCAGCCTACCTTTCACACTGCCTTTGAGGTTGAAAAGGGTTGAAAATATGCTCCATGAAACTTTAACTGGTGCCCAGAAAAGTGGCAATTTTTAAACTTGAACTTGAGGACTGCAAATTTTGTTTGCAAACCAAAATACTATACTTCATACTTATAGCACATGCATGAGCCTGGTCTCTTTTGAAAGATAACATTCTGAAGTTTATTATACAAAAATTCACTTTTAGTGCTAATGAAATAGAGTAACATAGGTCTGCACTTGAGTTGAACTTGAACTTGTGTACTCACATTTTTCTGTAGTAGTTGCAATATCCAAAAGTATATTTCCAAAGAAATTGGAGTGATTAGGAGCGATTTTGGTAAAATGTGAGAAAAAAAAGAAGCTCTGCAGGTTTCAGCTTTCTTAGTTATAGACTCCTATGCATTCGGCGCATTTCTTACTTCCTGTTTTCGCTCGTGACTTTTCACCTATATCACGGATTCGCTCATCCCCAGGTGGGATATCATTGGACAGCCAGACTCATTGGTTACAACCACATACAACCACCGTATGTATATTTCTCTCCCACCCACCCACCCCCTCCTAATGTACAGTCTCCTCCCCATATACTCTCTGTCAGGATCTATGGGTAACAGTACTGTATATTTCCATATCATATATATCACAAATGTAACAGTACTATATACCTGTATCTGTATGTCATGTATGTCCCTATGCCATAAATGTCATGATGTCATGTATGTTGTGTATGTCATGAATGTCACTATGAATTGAAAATGGGGGCAGGCACGTTGGAACTTTAAATCGGTAGGGGGTGCGGCCTTTGAGCCGCCACGGGGGGGGTCGCCAGATGATAATTTTTTTTTTTTTTTTTTTTTTTTTTTTTTTCAGTCAGGCCACTGAACTTAGAAGCAGGCCAGGCCAGTGTTTCTAGTTGCACCAGCGCAATAGTTAGATAACCTAGGTGGGGAACAACCAGGAGATCACTGCAACTCACACAAGTTGGAGAACTATCTCTCTCTCTCTCTCTCTTGCTCTCACACACACACAAAGTGGAGGCGGGACCCTTACAAAAAATTGCTAATCATTGACACATGCTAGCCTGTAATAATCCCCCCCAGAAAAATCTACTTTGCATTTGATATATTGCAAATATATGCCATCACACACACTGGCATTTAAAGGGTTAGAATTATAAAATGAATATGTGGTGTTATGATCAGGGCTGAAGTTGAATAAAATATTGTATTTATCAATTACAAAAAATCTGTGTTGTTGCTAATCATACATAATTATGCTAGCCTGTTTTTTAACAATAATTTGTGATGCCATCACAAACACTGACATTTAAAGGGTACAAATAAAAAAATTCCTGCACCAGAATGCAGGAAATGAAGTCTTTGTAACAAAAAAAATCCTGGTGGGGGACCCCCAAGACCCCCTGCTTAAAAAGTGGCCTGACTGGGGCTATATTTTGCACTATATTTCCTGGCCTGAATGATTTCCCCAGTCCGGCCCTGGTTAAAAGCCTCCAATGCTTATTAGTGTGTGTGCATTTGAATGTTTGCATGTTTCAACCATACATTTCCATTTATAAAAAAAAAAAAAAAAAAAAATGAATATTATTATTATAATTTTTTTTACCTCCTATAATAGTGGGGGTCGCGGCTCTCTGACACAGTTTTTTTTGGGTCGCGGCCTGAAAAGTTTGGGAACGCCTGGTCTAGCCTGTACCCCCCAGACATGTTGCTGGCCCCGTCAAAACAGTATCCTATCAGCCTCTCCATGGGCAGGTCGAGGCGTAAACGTCTTTTATACACAAAAACAGCGTCTCGGCTGTTGTGTCTGAGCCGGGCATTGTAAAAACCCCAAAAGAAGTTCTGAGCTTCCAAGTTGTCATCGGCGAACTGTATATTACACGAGAATTGTTCTTTTCCAGTGAGTGACACCAGTGGTTCCGTCAGCGCTCAAGCCAAAGAATGGGCTTTTGGATGCTTTGCCTCTAATTTGTCGCTGAATATCATGGGCAAACAGCTGTAAGATTTAATCTCACCGGTTCCACATATTATTTTTACGCACAGTTATTGTTATGTTTGAAGGCCCACAGTGTTCCATTAAAGATACCAATTGTACACCACAGATACCACAAATTCTTCTATGAAAGAGAGACATCGAGAGGTTTTGTATCAGATTTTTATCATCAATTACTAACGTCCTCGTATGAAACCCTCCACTTAGAATCAGTCTGGAGGAGGGATATACCAGACCTGGAAATAGATTTTGATTGGCAAGAAGCCTGGGCAAATGTTCGACTTGCATCAAGGAACCCGGACCATCAACAAATCAATCTTAACTATATTCATAGAACATACTTGACTCCTATAAGACTGAACAGAATGGGTCTTAAACAAGATTCCAAATGCTCCTTATGTACAAATGGGGACGAGGGGACATTTATGCACATGTACTGGGACTGCCCACCAGTTAAGATATTCTGGAAAGAAGTGACCCAGCAATTATCAAATCTCTTAACTCTGAATATACCTGTACACCCCCCTGTATTACTGCTGAATGATGTTTTTGAGTATGCAGTACCTATACAGCTAAAGAGATTCGTTTTATCTGGTATCACAGTGGCTAAAAAGCTGATAGCATCACGATGGTTTCAACCGGAAAAAATGTGCCGGAAGGTCTGGATTCTTACATATCTCGATGTGATTTATCTAGAAATATCTACAGCAAGAATTTTGGGTCTCAATAAATCCAAAATGACAATGTGGTTAGAAGTGGTGGAGAGAATAAAAGCTAGCATATAATGGTAATGCCTGGTTAGGAGCGAATGATAATGGTGGATTATCCAATGGGGGGTCCAGGGGGGGGGGGGGGGTAGTGAGCAGGAGCATAATTATGTGGGTATTAGATAGCAGGTATTAGGTGTATATCTTGTATAAGACATTTATCTAAATGGTGATTTCATTGATGTGCACTGTTAATTAATGCTTGTATATCTAATTTTATGTTGTCATGTTTGTATATGTGTTTGTTAATAAAAAAAAAAAAAAAATAATCGTTTTGGATGTTGTTGGACATCCAGTTGTCTCTCTGATATTTTTCTTTTCTGCGAGTGAGACATTCTGTGCTAGCAAAGTCTGACTACTAGCTAAAATCGACTGACTGCGCAAGCACTGTATCACAGTAGCTCAGTGGTTCGTGGCGCGTGGGAAGGGCGGGAGACGGGAGATGAATACAATTCGTTGTTTCACCTGTCATTCAATCAGTCTGTGACAGTCTGTCATCACTCGAAAATCTACTCTGCTGCAATATTGTCGGTTTTACACGTATTATTGTGTATGTACAGTAGTGTAATGAATGAATGAAAACTTTATTTAACAGATTGGAGAATGGCTACAATACAGTACGGCTCAATACACACAATATTAAAATGGTGAAGTGTTTGAGCAGGATAAACTTATAATATACAGTGTTACAGTTATACAGTTACAGTATATAATATACAAATATATAAATACTGTCATAAAAAATAAACATAAAAAAAATAAAAAAAAATATATATATATTTTTTTTGTTGCAATAACTGAGGGGGGGTGCTGCAGCACCCCCCGCACCCCCCCTTCCAACGTGCCTGAATGGGGGACCCTGATGTAAACAAGACAAACGTCTTTCTTTGGTCTGCATCCCCTTAACAATTGTATGTATTGAGTCGTACTGTATTGTACCCATTCTGCAATCTGTTAAATAAAGTTTTCATTCATTCATTCATTCATTCATTCATTCATTCATTCATTCACACCTACAAACCCAACATTTATTAAGGTAATGGCGCAAAGTCAAAATGAAGCCTCTTTCGCACATTAACTCTGGACAGTGCACTGAGAATCTGCCTGGAGTTACCTGGAGTTCTCAGATCCAGGCTAAGACACTGAGAAGCACACAATCAGTGATGCCAGTAACTAGTTACTCTAATCTGATTACTTTTTTCAGTAAATAGTAATCTAACTTGTTACTTTTTACAAGCCAGTAATCTGATTACAGTTACTTTTCCAAGTGGCTGTGCGTTACTATTTAGTTATATCTCATAATGCTGATGATAAGAGAGCCAGGGGTACAGTCAGCTAGACCGGAGATGGGACGTGCGCTCGCTCACAGCCACACACACATGTTTACGTTTATAGCTGATTTTAGAATGGCTTCAGCATGAAGTTAAATCAACTATCCAGTTCGTTTTATAGTGTAATTTGGCTACTTGAGCAGCCAATCATGATTTATGACATTATGCACTTTCAATAAAGCATTATTATTAAAAACTCTTGTCATTCTTATGTTGTGGCAGCAGCAGGGACGACGACGACGACTTCGTAACCTAGTTACTTTCAAAGTAACTAAGTTACTTTGATAATCAAGTAATCAGTAAAGTAACTAGATAACTTTTTAAAGGAGTAATCAGTAATCAGTAATAATCAGTCAATCAATGTTTACAAGTAATCTGTGGCATCACTGCACACGATTAATATAAATGTACCACTTTGCTGCAGTCTCGTTCTCGGCGTCACTGTCACTGTTTGGAACATATTGGGAGCAAACTTGCTCAAATCTTGATGAGAAAAATGCCTCATGTGTCTTGTCCTTGGTGGGAATGAAATTGAAGTGAATGAAAATAACACAGTTATAAATCTTATCCACCACCCATATGTTTTCCTTTAACTATTAGGCCAGTTGTACGCAACGTTGTTGTGTATGGAACATGGTTAGTCTATATTAATCAATACGCCAACTCGCTCGCTGTGTGAATTCTGCCAACAATGATCTGCTTGTGTTCGGACATGGACGCAGTTGGTTATTACGCAGACTAAGGACTTGGAGGCTGGGAGGGTATCTGCACGGAATAATTGTAATGTTTGCGTTCGCACATACAGCCCCTCCGATTAATGTGCGGTTAAGGTCAGGAGTCCAGTGCATGTGCAAAATGGGCTTTAGACTGGTATAGTCCTTTAACGTTAATGTTAGGATTACTTACAGAATCAATGTAAGTCTATGTAATGTCCCCATATTTCGCATACGTTTGTGTGTGTGTGTGTGTGTATGTGTGTGTGTGTGTGTGTGTGTGTGTGTGTGTGTGTGTGTGTGTGTGTGTGTGTGTGTGTGTGTGTGTGTGTGTGTGTGTGTGTGTGTGTGTGTGTGTGTGTGTGTGTGTGTGTGTGTGTGTGTGTGTGTGTGTGTGCATGTGCGTGTGTGCCAGTGTAATCTATCAGACTGTGCGTCATACTGAGGGGGGCAGTCCAAACTTACTGAGAAGCACTTATGCCACTGAGTTATTCTCTAAGCAGTCTGGCGTCTCGCCTCTATAAACCTGTCATGCAGTAATAGAAATAAATTGAACAGAAACACCCATAATAAAAACATTATATATACATCAACTGTCGTGCAGGGACCACAAATGAAGAGCCAGTGACTTCCTAAAAAGGAGGAGGGAAATGTTTTCCAGGCATATAGTGCTTCAGTCCTGCAAAGCTATCCTTACCTTGTGTTTTGTGCTGCAGTTATCTTGAGCCATGTCCAAGCATCTTTATTCATATAACCCATGTGTGAAAACCTATTTAACTAAACTATTTAGTTCATTTATTTAGCACATTATTTAAAAACAGTGCTAGGAGGGATTGAGGGAACAAAGCCCAAAGGGCTTGTACAAAGTTTCACTCCCGTCCCATCAATGTCCATAATCATATATGAATGTAAACATGGTCAAGAAAATAAACTCAAAACAAGATCAGAGACATAAGGCAAACACTATAACGAGAAAATGGAGGATAG
Organism: Notolepis coatsorum; assembly: GCF_963971535.1. NCBI lineage: Eukaryota > Metazoa > Chordata > Actinopteri > Aulopiformes > Paralepididae > Notolepis > Notolepis coatsorum. Next base: position 27,688,258 of record NC_140184.1, read on the forward strand.
ACACGGATAAATATCATGTTCAAAACATAGCAACGAGAGCCAATAACAAGAAAAAAAGAAAAAAGATGGTCTTAAAGATCCCATCCACATGTATTTTAAACCATTAAATCTTTTAAAATTGAATAACAATTTGTACAAATACAGTTTTTCCACCACATTTTTCAATAAACTACTGAAAATGTTTTAGCAGCATCTCTACACATTTTTCTTAATTGAGAATGCAAGGATCTTTGAATATGCAAATTGTTACAAGCACCCCTTGATATTTACCAGGAATTTGGCAGCTCATTATTATTTCAAGACATGTCAATATCTACTCAGCTTTTAGTGTAGCTGAAGCTAAAGGTGTCAAGTTACCACATAATTGGACGATGACGATGAGTGGTTTGACCTATTATTGACATCACAAGTACAGAGAAGCTCTCCCTCCAGGCGCTCTGGTGACAAGTTCTGCACAAATGCCTCCAACCACACGTGTTTGAGTGGAGGGGATCTTTATGTTGATGATCTTTCAAATGAGCCCGTAGGGCAAACACCTAATACAATAACAAACCAGAAATGCAATGATTGTCATGAAATTGTGACCAACCTTCCTTTACACGGCAGAAAAAACTGGGGCAAGAAGACCAAACCATGTTCCCTGTTTTATGAAACCATTATCCTAAACACATGCTTGTGCATCCACACACTTACACACACACACACACACACACACACACACACACACACACACACACACACACACGCACACACACACACACACAGTAACTCACACACACACACACACACACGCACATGCACACGCACACGCACGCACACGCACACGCACACACACACAGTAACTCACTCACTCACTCACTCACTCACACCACCTCCATATTAGACTCCAGTTACCACAAATCTATCTAACAGATGCCGCTGATATCATACTCTTTGGAGCCAAAGCCATCACAATACTTCACTCACAGCCTGGGAGATGTAACGATACTCTGTCAAATCAGTTACTTTTGACTGTATATGTGGTGTATCTCCCCATCAGGGGGGGGGTAGACAAACTGCCCTGCAGAACTGACCTTGACTCTTCAGCACTAGAATTTACACCAACAACGTCTCCTGAAAGACATGGATTATTGTGTGGTATCTCTCTGTCCATGTCTTTTCCACATTCCCTTGTCTCTCTCAATATCCTGCTTCCATACAAGAAAACATCCAATCACATAGTAGTGTTCTCTAGGGGTGTAATGATACACACATTATACTTTTATTTTTTTATAATAATAATTTTATAAATTGTTTACGTTTTGTTTGAAGTCAGAAGCTAGCAAAAAGGCTGGATAACAACTGTGTGTAAACAAAACACACCAACACCTAACGTTAGCTAGCTACCCACACACAAGTTTCAAGTTTCTTTAATAGTTGTCATACAGAAGTACAGAATACTTTTATACAAAATGCTTCTTACTGTTACGCTCCAGAGACTGTGCAAGACAAGATAAGTATGAAATAAAATAACATAGTATAGCATGTAAATTAGAAGTAAAAAATGAGGTCACAGTGTTCAGTATAGACATATGTACAATGTTCGATGCAGAATAGACGTAACTGAGTTACCATATAATATACAATATACTATGCAGTGTACTAATATACAATACTATATAGTGCAAGGCAGAAATGGGATGAGGTGCAATTTAGGTACAATTTACAGTAGGTGTACGAGTTGTAGTGCAAATCTTTTATCAATAAATATAAAGTGTGTTTGTGTGATCTAAAGTGTGGAGAGTGGGTCCTGCAGTGTGTTGTTTGTTTAAGTGAGTGTGTGCGTGTGGGTGTGTGTGCTGTGTGCATTTGATGGTTGTTGCATAGTGTTTATTGTTCGTTTAGCAGCCTGATGGCCTGGGGATAGAAGCTTCTTTCTGTGCTCGCCTTAAGACTCCGGTATCGCTTGCCTGACCGCAGCAGTTCAAAGAGGCAGTTGTTCGGGTGGCTGGAGTCCTTGATGATTATCTTAGCCTTCCCCCTGCACCGCTTGTTGTAAATGTTCTGGAGGGTGGGAAGCCCCCCTCCAATTGTGCTTTCGGCTGAACGTGTCACTCTTTGTAGTCTGCTACGGTCTTGTGCAGTGCTATTCCCAAACCAGGAGGTGATGTTGCCAGTCAGGATGCTCTCTATTGTACATGAGTAGAAGTTCCTAAGGATCTTCTGACTGACTTGGAACTTCCTTAGGCGCCTGAGGAAGTAGAGGCGTTGTCGTGCCTTCTTCACAACACTGTCAATGTGTGTGGTCCATGTCAAGTCCTCGGATATGTGGGCTCCGAGGTACTTGAAACTGTTCACTCTCTCAACCGGTGCCCCGTCGATGCTGAGGGGGCTGTAGTCCTTGACCCCCGACCTCCTGAAGTCCACAATCATCTCTTTTGTTTTGCTGACGTTCAGGGAGAGGCAGTTCTCCTGACACCACTGTGACAGATTCTCTACCTCTTCCAGGTAGGCCCTCTCGTCGTTGGCAGAGATCAGGCCCACCACTACTGTGTCATCAGCAAATTTGATGATTGTGTTGTTGTTCCGCTGTGCCACGCAGTCATGTGTGTACAGGGAGTAGAGGAGGGGGCTCAGAACACAGCCCTGGGGGGGCCCTATGTTGAGCGTGATGGATGAGGAGGTGCAGTTGCCTGCTCTTACCACCTGGGGTCTGCCCATCAGGAAGTCCAAGACCCACTGGCAGAGGTCATAGTCCAAGCCCAGGTCCCTGACCTTGGCTATGAGTTTGGAGGGGACTATGGTATTGAATGCTGAGCTGTAGTCGATGAACAGCATTCTCACATAGTTCCCCTGCCTCTTGTCCAGGTGTGATGCTGCTGTGTGCAGCACATGGGCTATGGTGTCCTCCGTGGACCTGTTGGGGCGATATGCAAATTGCAGGGGGTCCAGGTTGATGGGGAGGGAGGAACAGATGTAGCCCTTCACTAGCTTCTCAAAGCACTTCATGGCTATGGAGGTGAGGGCTACAGGGCGGTAGTCGTTGAGGCAAGCGGGCATAGATTTTTTGGGTACAGGGATGATGGTGGACTTCTTCAGACAGGTGGGGATGACAGCCTGTTCCAAGGACAGGTTAAAGATGTCAGTGAATACCGGGGCCAGTTGGTCGGCACAGACTTTTAGGACGCGGCCGGGGATGCCATCGGGTCCTGCTGCCTTCCTGATATTCACTTTTTTAAAGGTCCGCCTCACCTCATGCTCTGTTACCCTGAACACTGAGTCTCCATCAGCAGACCCCCCCCCCCCCCCCCATTGCCGTGGTTTGTAGGCTGGTGTTGTTATTCACAGCCTCAAACCTCGCATAGAAGGAATTGAGATCATTTGCTAAGGAGATGTCACTGTTCAGTTTGAGGGAGGTGCCTTTGTAGTCTGTCATTGTTCTGAGGCCCTGCCACATACCTCTAGAGTCAGCCTGTTGAACACAATGCACACAGGCCTACATTCACCCACAATGTACTGTACTGTAGCATTCACAGTGTAGAGACTATACAACAGGAACATGACAAATTATATATTATTCTAAATAAGCCTCTGGGCAAAAAAGGGGCTATGTACTGCTATTCCTAGCACTATTTGGGCAACTTTACACAATTCCTGTTAGTCTATTGAAGACATCTGTACGTTTTTTTTTCTCAAAAAAATGCATTGTTTTATATTTCTAATCAAGTACTCAAAACCATAATTTTCCAGCTTCAAGATTTCAGGCTGTTATGGCCTGGCTCCGCCCACTTTCGTCTTGTTTCCATCAGGGTCCCCCATTTTCAATTCATCATATGACACACACGACATACAGATAGACAGTACTGCTACATCTATACATTAATGACATACCAGATTTTCAAATACAGTACTGTTTGTGATACTAAAAAAATCCAGAAAAAGAGTGTCATTTGACATAGAAACTGTGCATTGGAGGAGGTTGGTAGGTGGGGTGGGGCTGTACATTGGAGGTGGGGGGGGGGGGGGTTGGGTAGGGGGGGGACACTGTACATTGGAATACTGACATACATTTGACATAGAAACTGTACATTGGGGTAGGTGGGGTGGGGTTGGGTGGGGCTGTACATTGGAGGTGGGGGGGGGGGGGGTTGGGTACATTGGAATACTGACAAAGCCATGCTTGGACTGAGAGAGATAGAGAGAGAGAGAGAGAGAGAGAGAGAGATAGGGGGGGTGGGAGAGAGAGAGAGGGAGAGAGATAGAGAGAGAGAGAGAGAGAGAGAGAGAGAGGGGGGTGGGAGAGAGGGAGAGAGAGAGAGAGAGCTTCTTCCAGAGCGAAACCCGACACCTCTGCAGTGCACACACTCGGAGAGTCGGAGGGAGAGAGAGAGAGGGGGGGGGGGTGGGAGAGAGAGAGAGAGAGAGAGAGAGCTTCTTCCAGAGCGAAACCCGACACCTCTGCAGTGCACACACTCCGGAGAGGGTGCCGCGCAGCAGGTGTCCCCCCCCCCCCCCCAAGTGCCCCCTCTCTCTCCATCTCTCTCTCCCTCTCTCCCTCCAGAGCGCACGGGCCCCACTCCGCCTCGCAGCTGAGGAAGTGGCTTCTACTCGCTGTCTAGTCTAGGTAGAATGGGGGCGGGCATTAGCTCCAACCACAGAGCCAATCGCATCACCCAGCGGCCGTATGACGTATATCAGCCGTTCAAATCAAAATGGCCTGATTTACTGGAGGAGGAAAGGGGCTGAGCTGAATCAGAGCAATCCGCCAATATGGTATTTATTTAGACACTAAAACACATTGATACGAACTCCTATTACTATAATACAATGCTAGAGACTGAAAAATGACATTTATAGTACATGTCACCTTTAAGCAATTATCTCCTACACAACTATATCAAATACTATCATTTTACTTGACCACTGCGGGTTGGGTCAAAAAAAATTAAAAATTCTTTCACTCATCCAATCGATGATGAAGTTGAAAACTCATGTCACATTTTTATCACCCCAATAAAAGCCCCCACTGGATCAATAAGCAGTTTGTTGTTTTTTTGGTTGCTAATAGTTAGCAGCAATCATCATTGCTAACTTGATTGATTGATTGATTGATTGATTGAAAAGTTTATTAACAGATTGTAGAATGGGTACAGTACAGTACAGCTCAATACATACAATTGTTAAGAGGATGCAGACCAGAGAAAGACTTTCGTCTTGTTTACATCAGGGTCCCCCATTTTCAATTCATCATATGACACACACGACATACAGATAGACAGTACTGCTACATCTATACATTTATGCAGTGGCGGCCGGTGGGTACTTCGCCACTAGGGGCGCTATACCAAACATTTTACTGTAGAACGCAAGCTCTACTGTCTTTAACTATAAGCGTTTACACTCCCCACTTACTGTAGAACGCAAGCTCTACTGTCTTTAACTATAAGCGTTTACACTCCCCACTTACTGTAGATTAACGTAAGCTCTACTGTCTTTAACTATAAGCGTTTACACTCCCCACTTACTTGTTGTTACACATTCGTCACTCAGTTTTATCATCAACGCACTTAGCTCAACTCATTCACCAGCTTGCTGTGGAGCCTATGGTCACAAGTTCGAATCACTTCAATTATTTTTTTCTGCAACATGAAACATGAAAAACTCCTTTTTCTTCTATTTACAAATAAGAGCAGCTCTGAAGGCTCACAGAGATGAACGTTATTTCGATTGATATGAATAGCTAGTTACGTTTATATAGAGAGATGATACATTTATTAAACGTATAAAAAAAAAAAAAAAAAAAGAAATTGAAGTGATTAGAACTTGACCATAGGCTCCACAGCAAGCTGGGGAACGAGTTGAGCTAAGTGCATCAATGTTAAAACTGAGTGACGCATGTATAATTTCCACTTGTGCTAATTGCCTACTTATTATTAACCTAGGTATTGTGCGAGCGTTGCTAATTAACCTGCATGGTTATTATTATTAACCATTGCTGATTAACCTACCTGCGTGGTTATTATTATTAACCTTTGCTGATTAACCTGCGTGGTTATTATGTAGGGGGGATTACGAATGCATAATGCCGCGGTATTAATATTACCTATGCGAGACATTAAAGATGTGGCTTTGTGTTTTTCTAAAAATTTCTCCGGCGTAGGGAACGAGCGTAGAGCGGCTGGTATTCACGAAGGAGAGCGCTGGCCAATCAGAGAAACGCGGAAGTGCATGTTAGTTGCCTTAAGTGTTCACGCGCACCGGATGTTTTTCTCCTAGCCCCGGATCTAAAAAAAAAGAAAAAAGATTTTTTTTTTTTTTTTTTTATGGCAGCATCCCCATTGTCTGTGCTGAATGTTTGTTAGTGTTTGGTATTTTTCTTTGGTTTTTAGTACTTTTAAACATCGATTTTTAGCAAGTAGTAGTTTTCATTTGATCCTATATAATTTTTTCATACACCGTTTTGTGGACTTTCTTTTTTAGTGTCTTGAAAGGCGCATTATAAATAAAATGCATTATTATTATTATTATTATTATTATTATTATTATTATTATTATTATTATTATTATTATTATTATTATTATTATTATTATTATTATTATTATTATTATTATTATTATTATTATTATTATTATTATTATTATTATTATTATTATTATTATTATTATTATTATTATTATTATTATTATTATTATTATTATTATTATTATTATTATTATTATTATTATTATTATTATTATTATTATTATTATTATTATTATTATCATCATCATCCAGGAGGGAAAATACACTTTGGGGGCTGCATCTCTGCCTGTCCTGGCCAGGAAACACTTTGCAACTGTGATCTCCTCTGGCAGTAGTTGGATATTGTAATGTGTGGCGAGGGGTTGCAGCAATTCCACTGAGAGAAACTGGTCTGAGGCTGGATAACATGACTGTATGCCTCTCATACATTGTTCTCCAACTCATGAGAACCTGCTCTCAAGCTCTTGCAGCATTCTGTCGAGGACTGGATAGAACAGTCTCTGTCTCAGCTGATCTCCATGAGGTCTGAGCTTGTGCCACAAGATGACTCAACTACATACTCGTCCATCCTTTTCTGCTTCCTCCTTTGGCTGGTAGTATGTTCCTCAATCCCAAGGCCATTACATATGGCCTTTGTCCTGTCATACATGTCCACTGCCATCTCTGAGGTGCGATAACCTTTGAGTGTGTCCTGCACTGTGCTTTTAAATAGTACAGATAGGTATTGAAGATGTGCACTTTAACGCAGCAGCACCTGGAGCCACCCATACCCATGTCCAGTGTCCACTGACAAAGACATGCTCATGATACTGTGATAAACTATAATAAGCTTTAATCGAACCCTGGTTCATTTCCTCGGATAGTCCGGTTGGTTTGGGGTGGTGTGAAAGCTCATTCATTCTTGCAAGTGAACCCTGCTGCGGTTCATTTGAGATGTGAATGCAAAGCGGACCAAAGGCAGAAAAATACCCAAAAATCGAATCTTTTATAATTTTTTCGATTGCTTAAGCACGATTTTGAAAACAGGGCCCGGTGTTTCAAAACACTACACACAATTAGCACAACCACCTACACAATTATCAGAACACCTCAGATCCTTTGCTAAATTAAACACAAACTATAAACTAATTTATAAAAACTAAATTTTGTTACCACATGAAACACACGTTTCATATGACTTAATTCTGAACCAGTTACACACTGCTGTGCTTAACCTAAAACACATTTAGCAATTCTACTTCTCAGTGATTAGAGTACTGTAAGTGAAGTACACAGAGAATGTGCAAATATACAATAAATTCACCAAACACTACACAAGACCAATGCTGTAGACTGATGAAAATATAATTTATTTCTCTCCATATACCCAAATCAATGATGCAGACTGATGAAAAAAAAATTCTCTCCATATACCCAAATCAATGATGCAGACTGATGAAAATATAAATTGTCTCTCCATATAACCAAATCAGTCAACATTTCAACATGGAGAATCACAACAAAACAGTTTTCATGCTACTACAGTGTGCATAACACACTAAGCTAAGCAAATATCAGACAAACATAAAATACTGTATCCAGTACAGGTTAAAATTACAGTAAAACAAAAATAAAAAATTTAAATAGAGTATACAGCAAATACTAGACATTATCTCTTTGCCTAGCTGGATCTGGCAAGAGATTTTTGTTGTTGTGATTCTCCATGTTGACATGTTGACTGATTTGGGTATATGGAGAGAACATTTATATTTCCATCAGTCTGCATCATTGGTTGTCTTGTGTAGTGTTTGGTGAATGTATTGTATATTTTCACGTTCTCTATATGTACAGTACTTCACTCTCCTTCCATTTTGGTTGAAGACAGGTGAACTCACCTGCTGCATTTTTATAGTGCTTAAACCTGATTGGTGTATCTACAATTAAGCAATGGTGTGTTTGTGCATCTGATTGCTGTGTTTAACCAATTGGCTCATATGCGTGGTAATTTGACATTCTATGTGTAATGTAATGAAAGTGTGTTTAGTGTTTTGCAAATCACTGTGTGTATTGTTTTGCAAAATGTGTGAGGCTGACTTTGCTTATAGGGGTGCAAATCTGGGCCTATGTTTTGCTCCTTGAGTGTAAGGTTTTGATAATTGTATAATACTTTTGATTTGAGTGTTTATGCAATTGAAGAAAACTGTAAAGACTAGAGATTAACTGTTTATTTCTTTTGTACATAGGCTGTGCATGTTTGTTTGTTTATTTGCTTATGTGTATGATTCTTAACACTTTAATCGCCGGAAACGCCGAAACTCATCATTGCCCGCCATGCTCATTCTGCCGAAGACGCCGTAACACGTCTTTGATATCAATATTTCAAAAATCTGTGATCGAAATCATATTTCTCCTCCGGGGACCTGAGATATACTGCTGATCTCCACTCAACTCTCTAACGGTTCAAGAGCGCCATCTGGTGGCCGATCGGCAGATCGCCCAACAGGAAGTGACGCGCCAAACAGGAAGTGCTCACCCATATTTCGTCCGGGCACTCGCGATCGTTAGCAGGACTCCATCTCGACACACTGGATAATCAATCGCTCGCCCTAACTCAATAAACAACGTTATTTGGACGTATATAGTATTATACAACCTGGAAATGGTTCATCTAGATCAGGGGTGTCCAACCTTTTTTGAACCAAGATCTACTTTTTTATTTACCACCTAGCCCGAGAGCTACCAGCCAAAATTGTATATTGTAAGCCGTCATTTGAGGCTTTATAAAAGCAGCATAATGAACACAA